>NC_132913.1:12747820-13050850 GCF_047675955.1 Chlorocebus sabaeus
CAGCTCAGGCAGGTATAGTGACTTGCTTAAGGTCACACAGCAAATAAGCCACAGAGCTAAGTCTTGAGTGTAAGTCTCCCCAGGCACAACAGTGTCTACAAGTATGGTTGTTGAATGCCTGATCCATATTTTTCAATGATCTTGGGCAAATTCCTTAGATGCTTTGTGCCTCAGTTTCCTCATCTTTAAAGAGGCGAGGCTGATAGAGCCTTTTGGTAGGGTTGTTTTGAGGTCTCAGTGAGCAGTACCTGGATGTAGTGAGTGCCACTTAGTGGTAGTAAGAAGGCCACTGCTGTGATTGGAAGTCATGGTCACTCCCCAGCCCACGCCACCCACAGGTAATAGGTACGAGGGGCTCTGATTTGATTGTGTCAGGACTGACCACTCGACTCTGAAATTTTGGAATGGATTTTGAGTCTTGATTTCTGGAAACACTAGCTGATGTCCTGAGATGAACTGCCTGGAGGAAGGGGCATTATCCCTTTGACCTTCCTGAGTACCCAGTTTGCTAAGCCCTGTGGCCAAGGCAGGTGCCAGATATTGGTTTTCCTCTCTTGTCTGGGATGATGTCAGCCCCTGTCAGAAGGGCAAACTGGCTTATAAGGCTATAAGGGACACTATGGCTGGAAAAACAAACTGGGCTGTTGTGGGGAGGGCAGTGGTCAAGGGTTACCTGCTCTAGCGGCAGACAGGAGAGCAAGATAAAACTCCAGAAGTGGAAAATTCTCCACAAGTACTCAGCTGTAAAGCTGCTTTGATGGGATTTCTAAAGGCCTGTGTGTAGGGGCAGGCACCGTGCACGATGCAAGGGAGACTGCCAGGATGTGGCTGGGGGCTGAGCCTGGGAGGCTGAGAAGTGCCATGGAAATGAGCCTGACCAAGGCAGGTGGGGTGTTTGTGTTGGGGCAGGGGTGCAACTCGCTGGCAGCCTGTTCCTGGAAGCCAGGAGACAAAGAGCTGGAAGAAACAGTGCCAGCACCCATGAGCAAGGTTCCATGCTGAGACCATGGCCTGCCACCGTGGAGACCACACACCTCTGGGCCTGCTGGAGGTGGGAGGGGGCTGTAGGTCTGGGGCAGGTCTGGGTGCTGGCTGGGTTGGGAAGCCTCTTCTGGTAAGGGTTCCTTGATGCTGCGGGATAAACAAGGAAACAGCTGTCTGCTTCTCTCATGTCCGTTGACTCAGGTGGACAGTTTTGGGGTTATCCAGAAAAATGTCATTTTAACCCACTGTGAAAGACAGAGGGCTTCTAAATTTGGCCCAAGTCATCCAGTCTGGGCTGTGTGGCCACAATGATGATTTTCACTCAGCCAATTCAAAATAGTAAGGGTTTCCTGCCAGACCCTCTGGAGATCTGTATATCCTCAGTACCTGCTGACCCATAGGAGGTGCTCAGTGAATGAATACTGAAGAAATGAGAAGTCGGAGTCACTGACCATCCACTGTGGCTGAGGAACATTGCAGGTGTCATGGGGGACACCAAGCAACATAGATGAGGGCTGCAACCACCAGAGAACGAGAGCGCACACAGCCAACATGATTGATAACAGAGAGCCGAAGCCAGCATTTGTGAGCGTTTAGAATGTGCAAGACACTGGTCGAGGTCATTTAACTCACATGCAAATGTGATGTAAGCGGAATTATTAACTCTGTTTTACTAACAAGGAAACTGAGGCATGAGGAAGTCAAATCCTGTGCTTAAGGTCCCATTACTAGTGCAAATCCCACAGGAAGGGTACTATGAGCCCCATTTACAGCCGAGGAAAATGAAATTTACTGAGGCCAAGGTAACCACCATTACTTGTATAGATGCAGAAATTCACACCTTGCTGATCAGTATGTGGGTTACATTCAGGTCTGGGGACATCAAGGGTAGGCTCTTGACTGTATTCATCCTGTGTGGACTTCCAGTCTTTCACCCTGAAGCACAGGCATTTTCTTCTGGTTCTTATTGCCTGAGGACCCTAGATCCCCCAGACCCTTTGGGCCCTGAGGGCTGGCAACCTGGGGCAAGCTCTGCCTGCCGGGAGCAGTTTTCCCCAGCCATTCAGCAACCTCAGAAGTACTCCGAAGCTGAGGATGAAGAAATATGGGGTCTGCAGTCAGCACAGCACAGGACTCCAACCCTGAAGTGACTCTACCCTCCAACATCCTCTTGCCAGGTCCTTTGAGGGGCTAAGACTTCATCAGTGGTTTTGAAACCTTTCAGACCTTTGTTTAAATAGCATCCTATTCAAAAGCTCAACAAAACAGCAGGGGCCCTGATCTGGCTGAGGATGGAGAGCCCCCTGCAGCCTGGCTGTCGGCCTTGCCAGGGCACTGTGCTAGCCACACCTCAGGCCCCTTGGGTCCCTTGGAGCATGTTTGAACTCCCTTGGAAACAAGATGCTCTTGGAGGTCATGTGTGGCCCCAGCATTGTGTGATTTGGTGCCCATCAGAGGGGCACTTGCCCTGTAGAGAAGCTTGAGCACCTAGAGGGCCCATGCCTGTGGGGTCCAGGCCCACAGTGGCTGATGTTTTGGGTAATAGAGAAACTGGAGGCAGAGTGGAAGGGGGAAGTCATTTGCATCCTTCCGGTCTTGTCCCAAGCAGCAAGCCTGTTTTCTTTCCCTGTTAGGGAAATTGGATTTAAGTAAAATAATGCCTGCAGAGTCCTTAGCCTAGTTTTTGACACATTGCCGGCATGCAGCAATTATGCTTGTTTTTAGCTCAGCTCTGTAAGGGGTATGTGGGGCCAGCCAGCTCTGGCATGCATGTTGCAGCAAAGCTGGACCCAGGCTTTACTTCTGGTGAAATGGCAGGTGAACTAAGTCAGGGTGTTCTAGGTATCTCCTTCCTTTGGCCTGTCCCTCTCCTCCCTGTTCCTCTTTTGACACCTCTTCCATCCAACTTGCCCCCTTCATGGGCAAACAGAGCCATACTGCCATGAAATCTCTTACCCCATAGCTCCTCTTTTCAAGCTCAGACACACTTTGGGGCTCCCAAGGTAAAAATCAACAAGTCTGTTGCTGAGCTCTTCACCCAGGCAGCGCCAGCACACATTGCACTGTCCACCAGAGACCTGCTGAGCTCTTCACCCAGGCAGTGCCAGCACACATTACACTGTCCACCAGAGACCTGCCAGGCCCTCGGTCGGCCCTGCATGGGGCATTCCCTCTAACTGGCTGACACTCTGACCTGCTCACCTCTCTGTCCCTGGCACCCAGCCCCAGCCAGCCCAGGGCATTTAAAATAGTTGCAATTTTAATGGAGCATTTGGATGTCATAAACAAATCGATTTCTAATCCAAAGGAGTGATTCTGAAGGTAGAAATGTCAGCTCAGAGGGGGAGTGGCGGTTAGGTTTTGCAAAGACCCCTGACATTCGTCAGCCACTGTGGGCTTGAGGCCAGAGGAAAGGTTTTGCTGTTTTGATGGGGACAGGGTTTTTGATGTCAGAAAATGTCATTTTATGCTGTGGGTAGGGGTGGGAAGGGAAAGGGGCTTCCTATGCCCAAACCAGGACCTTCTTTGAGAGGCTAGAGAGGAATTCTTTGACTAAAACAAGCCATTCTTAAGGCCAGGGAAGGAGTTCTTTGTCTCCGTGGTAGTAGGCTGGAAGCCAGGAAGAAACAGAAATTTCCCAGGGGAGGATACGGACTGGCTGAGGAAATCAGCATTTGTCCAAAGACCATGAGGGCGATGCTTAAGTTCAGCATGGTTGTCCGCCATTGGCCAGGTCCTTTGGAGCCTGTTACCTCCCCGTGGGCTCCCAAATCTGCATTGCTTATATTACCTAGTTATTTGAAAACAAGAGTGGGTGTCTTTCTACATGATTATAAGTATTTTGCCTGGTTCATCTTCCAAAATACACAGCGTAGATATAAACAGCAACTGCAGAGGCAGAGCAGGGGTCCATTGATGATGTATGGGTATGGGGGAGTTTTGAAGACTGGGGCAGGCAAGGCTGAAGTTAAGTGCTGTATGCAGTGACCCAGATTCCTGTCTGCTTCCTGCCTGAAGCCTCTTGCTCCAAAGGCCAGAGAGTGTTGGGTTTGAACTCTGTATGCTCACACAGTGGAGGTGGTGGTGGAGGCTTGCACAAAAGGCAGAGATGAGAGCCTGTGGCTCAGGGGAGGCACAGCCCTTGTGCAAGGGGGAAGCCTCTCATACCTGCTTCCAGCAGCAGTGCCCAGTAGCAGAGTGAGCAGCAAGACCCTGGGCTCAGTGGCATCCGGGAACTGCAGGAAGGATTCAAAGAAGGAGTGGATGAAAGAGCTGACCGGGAGCTCACACAGCATCCGGTTGAACTGGTTCATCCCATGGGCCAGGAATCCAAGACACAAAGCTGTTGAATTCTTGGTAATTTTAATTTCAGTAGTCCTATTAAACACCTCTGTTTCTTTAGAACAGTATTGGCATCCCCACACACAATTGTTTATTAAGTAGCTGATGGCATGGGACAGGATTGACAGGCTGTAAGAGAGGACACCCCGGGAAAAACAAAAATGATAAACTAAATGAAATGGCAAACTGGAAAAAATGTTTGCAACTTATTATACCAGGAAAAAGCTAGATTCTTTAATATCTGAAGAGCCATCATGAATTAATAAGAAAAGGTCCAATAACTGAACAGAAAAATTGACAAAGGCTGTGTGTTATTCACTGGGTAGGAAATTCAAATGACTCGCAAGCATTTGCAAAGTTGCTTGACCTCACTGATAATCAGAGAAATACAAATTTAGAAGATGAGATAATGTTTTTTACTAATCCAATTGGAAAAATCAAAACGTTCCGTATCATCATGTGTTGCCCAAGGTGTGGGGATACAGGCACTTTTACAAAATATTAGCAGAAGTATGATTTGATGGAGAGTAATTTGGTAATAACTATCAAAATGAAAACCACATATTCCCTTTGACCAGGTATTTTACCACTAGACATTTTTCTGATAAGTGTGTTAGCACAAATAGTTGCAGTTTTAGTAGAGCATTTGGATGTCATAGACAAATCCATTTCTAATCCAAAGGAGTGAGTCTGGAGGTAGAAATGTCAGCCCAGACATTTCTGAGGATGTGGAGGTTATGTTTTGCAAAGACCCCTGACACCCATCAGCCAGAATGACCGCATATGAAGATATTCACTAAAGCATTGGGAACAGCAAAGGAATGAAGAGTCAAGTAACTAAGGAACTACTTAAATAGAAGACTTGTTACATAAATTATGCTGTATTTATAATAAAATATTACCTAGCCATTAGAAGAATGACACAGCTATATGTATATATACGGAATACTCACTAATATATATTAAGTGATAAAAGTACAGAACACATGATGCCATTTGTATAAACAACAAATATACATGCATGTATGTGTGTACATATATATGTGCATGTATATTTATATATGAAATTGCTATATGTGCACTGGTTATCCTTGAAAGGATATAACAAAACTTAGTAGCAATGGTTGCCTCTGGGAAGGAGAACTGGGTGGGTGAGGGAGAGTGGGTGGAGGAGACTTCACTGTATGCTCTTTTGCCCCTTTTGAATTTTGTATCATGTGCATATATTGTTGGTTAAAAATGATTAAATTTAATAAAGCTATCTGAGATTCAGCAAGCAGGGTCTCCCAGCCAATCTCACCCTTGAGAAGTAATGTTGGCCTTGGTTCCTGGTGGCAGTGGCCAGGATGAGGCAGAGGCCTGAGAATGAGGCTGTGTGTGAGGCAGGCTCAGCTGTGGACCAGAGAATGCCTGGGGGCAGGTGTGAGTCAGGCCACTTAGAAGGCCTGGGGACCCCCAAGTACACTGGAAGTAAAACAGAGCACTTGAAGCACCAACGACTCTGGAAACCACAAGCCCATCCCAAGTATCTGTGTGTCTGACTTTCCTGCTCCCCACTGCTAATGTAAGGTCTGTGAGGACAGGATCAGGCTTGCAGCCTTTTGCCAAATCTGGGCTGACCTGTCCACGCTGTGCTGTGTGAGTGTCTGCAGATACTTATGGTGGTGGGGTGGAGTCAGCTGGCTGGCTTTGGGGTTGATTCAGTGGGCATTACCAACATCATGGTGCTCTCTGAGCTCATATATACTGGGAGCAGGTGGTTTAGCATCTGGCGTCATAGCATCCTGGGTGTGAGTGTGGGCTCTACACATACGAGGCGCAGTGTGTCAGTTTCTGATCAGCACAGTGGGGACCATTATATCTACCTTGCAGGGCTGTCCCTAGGCCTGATGAGGCCAAAGTGTGAGGGTTCTCAGCCCCTCCTTCCCGCCCTTGCTGCCTGGTGCACCAAGGTGACATGGTTGGACTACAGCAGATGAGTAAATTAATTATTGGGCTCTAGGCAGGCAGCCTGGATTTTAATCCCAACCGAGAAAATTATAGGCTGTGGGATTTAGAGTAATTTACTTAACCTCTCTGTGTTATGTCATCTGTAAAATTGGGTTAATAATAGTTCCTGGCTCATCTAGGGCTGTTGTGAGGATAAAAATGAGATATATGCTGTAAAGCACTTAGTATTGAGCCTGACGTGGAGTAAATAATCAATAATATTAGTTATCATTCTTATCATTGTTATTATTTTGAAATAACTGGACATGTTTAGCTACTCAATTACTGTGTGGCATTTCCAGTGTGGGTAGCCTACACTTTCTGGAGACACAGATCAGGCAAATGGGCAAAACACACCCAATTAGACTCATCACTGTCTCCCAGGAAACTGCGGCCCATCTGGCAGTGCCCATGTGAAACCAGGTTGGGGAGGAGTCAGGAAGGGCTTATTTCAAAGAAATAAAAAATTCTGTACAATTCAGTGAGGAACACAGAGCATTTGAAGTGGTCTTAGAAGAAAGGAAACATGAAATGCAGAGACTTCCATGGAGGGTAAAGGCAGTGTATGTATCTTGGGGGAAACATATTTTCCAGAGATTCTGAGTACAAAGGAAAGAGGAGGCTGTACCTGGGAAACCGCATCATTTTGGTCCTCTTTCCAGGAAATAAACATTATGGAAAGAGGAAAAATTAAAATTAAAAAAGGGTGGGGGCAGAAAACGTCTAGACGGAGCAACTTGAAGGGTGTAGACGATTGCAGAGGTTACAGAAACTGGGTCTGAGGGGGCTTAGCTGAGGCAAAAGAATTCAAAGGCCAGGTGCGGTGGCTCACGCCTGTAATCTCAGCACTTTGGGAGGCTGAGGTGGGTGGACCACCTGAGGTCAGCAGTTTGAGAACAGCCTGACCAACATAGTGAAACCCCATCTCTACCAAAAAATAAAAATAAAAAAATAAAAAAATAAAAAATAAAAAATAAATAGCAGGGCATGGTGGCGGGCACTTGTAATCCCAGTTACTTGGGAGGCTGAGGCAGGAGAATTGCTTGAACCGGGGAGGTGGAGGATGCAGTCAGCAGAGATGGCGCCATTTAACTCCAACCCTGGGGGACAGTGCAAGACTGTCTTTAAAAAAAAAAAAAAAAAAGGCGATAAGACCACCATGGAACCCATGATTGAAATAATGTCAGGATGGAGATTTGCTAGAGGAATTTCATAACAATAACGAACCCAGCCTATCCTCCCAAATTAGAGGATACACCTCTACCACACTGGTAATGAGGAGAAGAAATGTTTTAGGAGGTGAGGGGGGTGGCAGGTGATAATCATCACGGGGTACCTATGTCAATTTAAAAAAATAAGCAAAAACAACACATTCCGAAAAGAACAAAAGATGCCCAGGCTTCACCCGAGCCTCCTGCCCCTGTGACATTTTATCAGAACTTGAGGTCATTGATTGCTTTCTGATTTGGAGTTTTCCTAAAACGTGATTCTGTTCTGTGGCTGGACTAGGCTAAGACTGAAGGGAGAAAGCTGCCCCTTCCCAGGCCTGTCCTCACTTTTGAATGTTTTAAAGACAAAAGCATGGAGGGCTTTTCCTGCATGTTCCTCACCTCTGCAGGCTGTTCTTATGCGGTAGCCTCAATCCTGATGTGTTTGCTAGGGCAGCATATGGATTTCCAAAATCGGCTTCACCCAGAATCTGGAGGCTCCCTGGTGCATTCGAGATCGGCGTAGAGCCACTTTGTGCAGAACAGAGCGACACTGGGCTAGACCTCTGGAGAAGCATGGTCCACCGGGGCCTTTGCTGGGATTGGAGACCCCTCAACCCTGGATCCTTCCAGAAGCACAACTGAACCTTATCGCCTCTGGCACAATGAGAGAAGAAATCGAAACAGGATCTAGATCCAAGCTGAGACTTAATTACGATGATTATTTTTTTATTTCACCACCATGAAATTTCAACCCTAGAATGGCCGAAAGCCGAAGGCCGCACACCCTGGAATCTGAAACCTATTTTGTAAGCATTTCCTCCCAGCCTCCCAAAGTTTAAATATTAATTTGCCTGTAATTGGCGGAGAAAACAAACAGGCAATTAAAAACGCTACAAAGCTGACTTTCTCCTTCCTCTGCTCTCCCCTCCCTTTTCATTTCGCTGCCGCCTAGAACTGGCTCTAAGACAATGGGACCCCGAGCGGTGTGGAATTCTAAGCCCAGGCTTGCCTTAAAGCTACAATATGGATTTAATTTATATGCAAATGCAAGCAATAAAAAGGCAGACACTGTAGAAATTATAGGGTACCCCCCCTCCTTTTCTTAGGAGATGCTCAAACCCTTTCTCTCCTCTTCCAACTAAGACCTAATTATTATTGGTTCCTGCCACCTCCCCCCTCTCCTCCTGCCCACTCTGGGTGTAAACTGGGCCATTTAAGAAAAAACACAGAATATTGGGAATAAGAGAAGAAGCATCAGGATAATTTCACAGTCCAACTCCTTCTCTCTCCTCCCTCTTTTTCCCCCTTTTCCCTCCCCCCGGGCCCGCTGGGCTCTCCTGTTGACCAGTAGAACGCAAAACTGATCAAAGCCAGCCGGAAGCCTTAAGTAGGCCAAAATGGGGGCTAAAGTATGCTAATAGAGGAGCTAAATATACTTTAATCCTGTTATAATACAAGGTAACTTAGAGGCAAGGAAAGGGCTTGGTGGCTTTAGCAGGGGGCAGAGGGGGGCTAGGGACCCCTGTGAACCCTGAATAGAAGTAGCTTCCTATTCTTTCTCTGGCTGGGGGTGGGGTGGGGGCCTTCTTCCTCAGATGCTCACCCCAGCCCCGCCTGCCCCGTTTACTGAGTGTCAACAGTTGGGTGAGCAAGACTTCTCAGCCCTTAGATCAGTATCCTGTGACCTTCCACATTGAAGCACACACCATTCAGCCAAGCCTTCCAGCTGTTGCCTGAATGATGAGGGATTTTTTTTTTTTTTTTTTTTTTTTTTTTTTTTTTTTTTTTTTTTTTATGTCGGGCATGGCTTAGGAAGACACTAGGCAACAGTTTTAAATTATGTCCTCACCACCACCCAGCTCGCTGTGCAGATCCTGCGGGGGCCTGGGCACAGCCAGGCCTGGTCTAGCCTGGTGAGGAGCTACATGAGCCAACAGATATATTTTGGGCGGAACTGAGCAGGCCTGGGAAGGAAAGCAAGCAAGCCTCTCTGCCCAGCTTCAGAGACACGACTCTCAGCAGGCTAGCTCTCCGTCTAGTTTTAGAGAGGAGAGAGGGAACCTGCATTGGTTCCCTGACTCTTATTGCAGTAAGGGCGGAGGTCCTCTGCCCCCCATTTCTCTCTGGGCTCCAGGCCTTGAGGGCTCTGGGAGATTCCAGAACGTCAGGGAAGCGGTTCTGCGTGGATTCTCCTTTCTGGGCTAGTGTCTAGGCTCCAGCGACGGAAGAGGAGACTGATGAAATTTTACAGCCAGCCAACTGCCGCTAGTGTCAGAAGATTAAAAACAAAGGTCGCACTGAGGCCTACCTCCCACCGTGCGTCTCCAAGTCTGAGGGGTGGAGTGGGGGATGAGGCGAATGGCCCCAAATATTTCTCCGTTAAGTACAAATTACATACTGGATATATAAAGTTGTAATGGTGTATTTTGAGTCTGACTGGTTTCATGAGAACATCCATGTACCCTCCAAAATGCTGAGACGGTGACACAGGCAAACAAAAGGGAATTCAATCCTGACAGAATATGTTGTGTTTGAATTCGGGCACAGCTTCCTTTTATTTTTTATTTTTTCCCTTTCTCTTTTTTATTCTGAGTTCCTCTTCCTCTCTTCCTTCCTCCCTGTATCCCATCAACCCCCACTTGAAGGCTACAAGCAGTAGAATCCTCTGACATTGTATTTGTGGGTTATTGATCTTATAGAGTTGGCCAGAAAGTGTATAAACAATTAGCTCAATAAAACAATTAGCTCCTGAAAACCCAGCATTGAGCAAAGAGATCTTTTCTATCTCTACCTGCTCCCTGCTAACTGAACCTCGGTTTCCCGGTCTGTAAAGTGAAAGGGTTATGTAAGGTCGTCCCTATGCTCCCATCTGAGACCTCTGACAGTACAGGTGGCTGTCTGTCCAGCAAATATCTGCAAACAGGCGTCCACGTGAGGCATCCACATGGATCACATGGGCAACATAGCAGGTGGCCCAATTCGTGCCCAGTGTTGATGTGTGGAATCTGTCACACCAGTAGTGCAGAGAAGGTACCTTTGCGGGAGAAAGAGAACCCACAGGCTGCAACGGAAGAGACTCTAGCATTTAATTCTGGCTCTACCACTTACTGGCATTGTGTTTGGGGGCAAATTCTTAACTTTTGCATTTCAAATGTGAGTTATTTAAAATCTGCAAAATGAAGGCAAGACTGTCTCTTAGAGTCGTAAGGATCAGATGGGATGATACCTGGGAAGTTTTTGACATGGCACTCATGTCAGCCTGGGAAGTACCTACTGAGAGTAACCTCTTACTACTATTGGACTTAGAACTACTCAGATGGTTGTTACTTTTATCTTAGCAGATGAAAAGTCCCTTTTTATAGTTTTAATACTTATTTATTTCAGCAAGAAATAAAATGCAACTATCTGTCTGAAGCCTGTTCTGAGGGATCCTACTCCCCCATCATTTTTTCCTACCAAAGGCGAGGGCATTGGCTTGTAAAACCTGGCTTCAGTATTGTTGCTAAGTTTCCCAGTCCTGAAGGCAATCTAAGCCTCTCACATTCTCCTCATGTCTGGTTCTGCTTTTCCTTTAAAATATCTTCCTCAAGTCCTGGGACAAGACCTTGCTAACTCTAAGGGGAAAGTAAAAATCTGTTTGTAAATGTCCCATTGACCACCAATACTTTCTATTTCTCGCTTGAGTAGAAAGCCTCCCAACCAAAGAGTCTTGGGGACTGAGTCATCTTTTTTGTTCTTTGTGACAACTCATAAAATGGTTTTAATTATATGGTGTTTTTCCAAGTAAACAACCAGACTGAAAGAGAAAACATTTAATTTTTGTCGAATTAAGTTGGGAACAATCTCAACACCATGACTGCTGACGAGGCCGGCAAATGAGGCTTCTGATACCGTCCTTGCTCTGGTATATGTTTTCCCTTAGCGGTAGCAACGAGGAAATAGGAACCAGGCCAGAGAGATGCAAGAAAAACGTAAAATGCAACTTCAGTATGGGACTCCAGATTCCAACTGAAACCCCAGAGTTATTTTGGTAACAATTTTGCCAGGGGAAAAATATTCAAAGATCTTTGTTTCCACCATAAACAAACATAATATTATCCCGACTACAGTGTGACCCGTGAAACATCCTTCAGTTGACTTCCAAAACCCTGTAGCAAATATATGAATATTAACAGCCGATTACTGGGGGATTCCTCTTCTTCCTTTATTTAAACTCTTTATGTTCCACACATTCATTAACATTTCTCTGCATGTCTCATTATTATCTCATCAAACATTTATTATTACTTCAAGATAGATAATTAAAATTTTATACAGTTATTTCTCTGTATGACAATCCAGTAGGTTTCAGATCCCCCACCCTCCCCAGCGCTCACATGTACCCTCACAATTGGGCCATAAAACTCATGAACTTCAATTCAATGTGCAGAAAGCATAGGAACAAAATCTAAAATTCATTTTGAATAGGAGTTTAGTTTCCTGAATAATGACTTAGTTATTGCATTGTTAAAGAATCAGAGAAACGACGTCTCATAGGACAATCCTTGCTCTTCATCAAATAAATAACTGGACTCTATGGATACCATTATGAGATAGACAAACAATGTACACAAGTGATTTTAAGGCCTGAACTGGATTTGTTAGAATTGAGTACTCCCAGACAGCAGATGCAATAAACTCAAAAAGATTAGCAAAGAATTACTCTCTTTCCAGGATGCATATTACATTTAGGATTAGAAACCCTGATATGGATTATATATCACACATATTGCACAGAGCACAGAAGTATCAAATTTATCGAAACTAGGGTGAGATCTTTTTTCGGTGGAATTTAAGAATGTAGGTTGGTTTTCGGGTACTTACAGCTCAGAAGAGAATTTCTGGGTGGGAAGAACATCCAGCCTTAACAAGCCAGTGGCCTCTTGTTTTTCCTGCACTGTTTCCCTGCTTAGACCCAGGCACGAGCAGAAAAATCATCTGAGACCAAACCCAGCCCTAAAGGGCTTGGCTTGCAATTTATTAAATTGCTTGAATTTGGTTTTGAAGCTACAAATCTTTTTGTTCCACCACAAAATAATCAGTGTGCCAAGCTCAAGGAATTTTTTTTCCGTAAATGTGCAAACCAGAAAGATGTCGGTCTAGTCGTCTAATTAATTAAATAGATTAACGCCACTAACTTTGGGAAAATACCAGTGATGCCCTTCAGTCACATTTGCCCCGATCTAAAGAAGGCAAAGGCCAATCCACCTTTTCTAAACTTGTAAAACCTTACTTGTCAAACAACCATTTTTCCCTCTTTGGGGATTTTTACACATACTTGGTTCAGGTTTCAGCCTCTGCACCCGCCTTGGTGGGACAGTGTTTGGGCAGGTGGGGCGGCACAGCCCAGGGTTCTGAGCTGGGGAAGGAGCAGCGGGAGGACCTGCTGTGGGTATTAACAGGCACTCAGGCTGCTCAGAGATTGTGTGTGGGTACCTGGATCTGTCCTGGGGCAGATGGCCAATGCTGCTTCTGGCCTCGGATGCTTACTTTCCAATATTAAACCTCCTTCTTTCAGGCAGTTCCCACGTTCTTAGTGGCAACCACAAAAGCCAGCCAGAAAAATGTATTAACATATAAAATGGGCTGGCTCCTTGAGAAAATCATGGTCCTTGCCCTCACAGAGCTTTAATTCATTAATTTTCATAGTGCTCCTACTATGTGCTGAGCAAAGGACGGTGTACAATTCGGGCAGCATATAATTTGTTCTTACATGCCAGTGAATAGGTTACGATCGTAGGAGGTCTGAGGGGACTGGAGGGGTGGCTTCAGGGCGGGGGGGATTGGGTGGGAATGGAGCAAGGATGGAACGGTGAGTGGGCTTTGAAGAATATAGGGAATGCTCTATGTTAGGGTACCTAGGAGCTGAGTCACACCTTTATCAAGTCCTTATTGGGCATCTGCACGGTAAGCAAGGCACAAGGATAACTGACGTGGGGGTAATCAGAGATCTCACCAACATGGAATAAAGTACTTTGAGAGAGGGGCCAGGGTGTGAGACATCTTTATCACTTCCACCCTGACTGCGTGGGAGGTACTCTGTCAAAAACTCAGTATGTAACTGAATTCAAGCTATGTCCACCCTTCTGGGTGTCCTTTGCAAAAAGCCGTAAGATCCCCTCACTCCTTTTTCTCCCTCGCTGTGTTTAGTGTCTTCCCCTTTTGGTCTGAAGATTTTAGAGTTTTTCCTTCATGATGCTCAGATCTTGGGCATCAACCTTTCTTCCCTACCCTTCAGGGTTGCAGTCTATGTCAATCCATGAGTCCTTCTGAATGCTCTTGGGGTCTGCCAAGGGGCTAGGCTTCCTTGGTGTGGAATGGGGGTAACAAGGGGAGTGTCTGCCTTTAAAGTCTTTTCTTTTGATTGAGGAGATACAAACTAAAGTTTGTCGGTGCCTCATGAGGTTTTTCTCACAATGAGTCTTCAAAGGAGGTATAATATTACCATTTCAGAAAGAGAAAAAGCGAGGCCCAGAGTGATTGCTAAGCTGCCAAAATTACATAGCCAGTGCTTGAGTGACCCCGCTCCCTCTTTCAGGACTCAGCAAATGGCTCTCCTGTTGTGATTGGGGCTAGGGCAGCAGAAACTAGAGGGCCCTCCATTGCAGGAGCAGACCACGGAGTGCAGGGTAATCTAGCACAGGCAACAGCACTTTTCAGTTCACATGTTTCCTTAATTCTTTCTTTACTGCAGCAGTGTTGACCAGTCAGTGAGCAATGCACTGCTTTGCATGCCTAGACACAGCCTAATGTTGAACAAATCTGAGCTCACCCTCACCCCTAGCCCCGTTAAATTGGTTTGATCAGCCTGGTGGCCTGGAATGTCTGAAGTCTTGCAAAAGGCACAGGGATGTTTGTTGGGGGTCTCGCATACACTCTCAAATTTGACAAGGCTCAACAGTTGCATAGTGATCTCTGTCTGCTTCCAGTACCAACTCTGCTCATGGCCCAGCTCCCTCCCTCCTTGCCACCAGCATAGGAGACCAAATATATCTATTCGAGCCTTTTATATATCATTTAATTTAGAACAAAACCCCGATTTTTTTTTTTTTTTTTTTTTTTTTTAGACGGAGTCTCTCTCTGTTACCAGGCTGGAGTGTAGTGGTGCCATCCTGGCTCACTGCAACCTCTAACTCCCGGTTCAAGTGATTCTCCTGCCTCAGCCTCCCGAGTAGCTGGGATTACAGGCATACGCCACCATGTCCAGCTAATTTTTGTATTTTTAGTAGAGCCGGGGTTTCACCATGTTGGCCAGGATCCTCTCAGTCTCCTTACCTCGTGATCCGCCCACCTCAGCCTCCCAAAGTGCTGGGATTATGGGCGTGAGCCACCATGCCCGGCACAAAACCCTGATTTTAACAGTGGAGCTCACATCTTGGAAAAGTCAAAAGTACCAAACAAATGCAAGATGGGGGCAACGGGAAGTGCACCTTAGGAAAGAGCCGGGCTGGGCTGGGCTCAAAATCCATCCCAAAGGTGTGACCCTGGACAAATCATTTAACCTCTCTTGAATTTTGTTTTTCTTTCATTTTTTGGAAATGAAGGTTGATAGGGTTTGTTTTTTTTTTTCTCTGAGGGCAAAATGAAACAATTTTTGTAGAGCTTGGGATGGAATGGGTACTCCATAAAGGGTACATATTATTATTTTTTATTTCTGGTCCCCACATAAATCTAATGTGGATTAATTATAGCCTGCTGGGCCAGGAACATTTCAGTGTCTGATTACTCATTGGATCCTGACATCCTCCTCTGGGGTCATGATGAAGGTCTGGAGCAGGAGTCAGGAGAACAAGGCCAGACAGGTATTTTCAGTGAAGGAAGGGGCTTGGTCAGAAGGCAACAGAGAGTGCTGGGGTCTGTGGCAAACTAGTGTGCGCATGCCTTTTCTCACGGGGTGATTGTGACTCACCTCCAGCCAATGGTAGCTATAAGTGTGGGCCGTAGTCTCCAAGTTTTCAAAAGAAGCCAGACCATTTTTTCCTTTAAATGTGAAATTAGTTGGTAACTGATGAAAATCTTTTGAACAATTGGTACAGGCCAACTCCATATGGGCCAACCCAAACATATCTGTGGGCCAGATGCAGCCCTCTACTGTGTGACCTCTGGCCCAGAAACCCTGCCTTCTTCTGGATAGGAGTGAGGCAGAGTGGAGCTGGGAAATGCAGGAGCCTGGCAGAATCTACCAGGCATTGCATCTTGCATCAGGTGCTATGAGGGTCCATGCCAGGCCTCACTGGAATATGGAAACAATGGGATGATGTTTAGCACAGTGTCTGGCAGGCAACAGAATTTCAGTCAATGTTATTGATGTTACATGTTCTAGAATGGTTATTCTCCCAAGATCACTTAGATGAGTGACAGCTTTGGGGGCCACATCAACCCCATTTTCGGTCACTGTTTCAGGGTTCATGTTAGTATCATTATGGTTTTAGGCATAGTCCACTTCTCTCAATAATTTTTACATTGTTATGTGTTGTTGATATAATTACACTTGGGGAATTTTGGTACCAGAAGGGCCTTAAGAAATAACCACATCTCATCTCTATGTTTCATAGAAAAAAAGGCTTTACATTCCATAGAAGTTGAGTCACTGATTCAGGGTCCTACAACTAGGCTGCCTGAATTTCTGGTTTAGTTGTGGATGAATTTGAGGTCCCAGCTCTGTCCTTGCTTAGCCCAAGGTCAGGCTAAGAGCTCCTTTGACAAGGAGCAGATGTCTGGTCTTGCATTGTCTGGGACAAGGGACAGGTGGGTGGCTTATGCTAATTGTTACTTGAGTGATAGATCCTGACATGTAGGTGAGATTAGAAATTGAGGACAAGAGGGGAGGGGAAGAGAGTGGGCTGGTAAGATGCAGGCTTAAGGCAGCTATGGTTGCGAGAAGGAATCTCTGACTCTTGGAAACTCTCTCCCCATCCCTGCTTTTTTTTCTGCCAACTAATGTCTTACATTGTTTGATAATGTATTATTTTCACTGTCTGTCTCCTCCCAGTAGAATGTAAGGGCCACAATGTTTACTGCATAAATAACAGTAGTGATGTATGTCCATGCAAGAATAGTCATGCTTGTCTCCATCCTTCACTCATGGGATGGAAAGGACCAGTCAAGTAACTTGCCCACGGTGAGATGACTAAGAAATTACTGGCAGACTAGACCTAGAAACTAGTCCCTTGATTCTAAGCACAAAGTATATTCCCCTCTTCACTTCACATATACATTCAATAGTCTTGACACTACAACTCTGATGTAGCTTCAGTGCTTGTGGGTGGAAATGAAGCTTTGAGCTAAAAATTTGCAATTAAAAAAAATTAAAGAATCACAGGTAGAGTATCACATGGCTTTAGTTTGGGGGTGATTATCACCAATTGAGAGCTTGTCATGTTGCAATAAAAATAATCCCATTTCTTTCCCTACAACTGTGAGGTCACGCTCCAAAGGAGAGCAAGAATTGTTCTGTGACTTTGGGAAATGAGGAGAGAGCCTCAATCCTAACCTGGCACTGAGACTTGGAAAGCTCCAAGGTCAGAGCAATCACTCCATTTATAGAAGTATGGACTGGTGGAACTTAGTTTAATTGGATCTTAAAAATACCACCTGGACCCAGGTTTCCCAAAGAATGGTACATACACTCCTGGTAACAAGAATATGAACATTTTATATTTTCATAGTTACATATTCATTTTAATATGTAGTAGACAAAAATAGCTATCTCATCAGTGTGTGATTTCAGGTGGTTATTGCTTAGGATAAGGCTTGTAAAAGAACTGAGTTATATAAGAAAGAAGTATTAGGTTAATTAGAGGATAGAGGTTATGAGAAAATGCCCCCCAAAAAAAAAAAATCCTGTTGGTGCATAAATGCCTGAAGTTTGGGAAACTTAATAATGTAGCAAAAACAAAAACAAACAAACATACAAAAACAAAAGGAGTCAATGAGATCCTTACCAACACCACTGAACAAACTGGTGGCAAAGCTAGCCTTGAGCATGAGCTGGGGGCATCCCAGGAAGGGGACAGCATCTTCCCAGCCTCCCCAACAACTGTGTTTAGCCTTTCCCACCTTTCACTTCTGTGTCATCTCCCCCACTCAACATGTGCTTCCTCTGCAGCAATGGCCAGGTGTTGGGTGGAGTAGAGAAGTTGTGAAAGAATTATGCCATTCTTCCTGCCTCCAAGGAGCTTTACTCTATTAGTGAAGCAAGATGCTTGCCTGCATCAGGAGTGATCGCTACACACTTTGGACCTTGCATCTCCTTCAGTCCCCCATCTATAATTACTTAGTATAAGTTATATGCATCTATTTCTATACTAGTGAGATTTCCGGGATAAAATATACACAAAAGTAGAAATGAAGGAAGGTGAGATAAAGGTAGAGTAAATAGGGTTTTTAAATGTATGAATGAGACAAAAGAAACTAAATATAAAAAGCAATGGAACACAAAGGAAACTACAGTGAAAACTAAAGAAGATGTCGTAAAGGTGAATTAAGGAATATTTTTAATTAAATATTATTTGTTAATAGTATTTTGACATTTTGTTCTCACTCAAAATTACTAATTTTAGAGAAATGCATTTGAATATGTTTTAATGTTGGATTCGAAGTTCTGATTCTATATTCTTTTTTTTTTTTTTTTGATACTTGGTTTTAATGGTTGTCAGAGCTGAAAGAAAAATCTCTGCAAAGGCACCAAATGGAAAAAATACAGTGCTGACTGTGCTTACTAAATCAAGATGCTTTTTTTTTGTTTTGTTTTTTAAATCTCATCCACCAATTAATGAAAGGTTTTTTTTTTTTTAAATTGAAATTCATCTAGTCAGCCAGTCAGTTTCTATCTTTCTTAATGTCAATTCTTGTAAACTAATCAAAAGTTATATTTTTAACAAACGAGTTCAAGATTCACTGATGATCTTCTTTTGGAAAATTTTTAAATAAGTTAGAAAACTATTTGCAAGTTTTTAAAGTGTGCAAATATTAGAACTTTTTAAAAAAAGTATTGCATATATTCACTTCAGAGAACGAAATCACACAATGATGGAAACACTTCTGAAAATCTGTTTTCCAAATATTTTCACTATGGCCCATATCCCTTTGGCAAAACAGTTATTTATCACTCACTGTTAAAATATCAATGAGTGATACAAAAAAATTACCTGAAAGGGACAGATTTTAAAAAATGCCAGCTGTTATATTATGATAGCCAGTTAGTCACAGAGAAGTCTTGTTAAGGTGCAAGATAATTTCACAGTCACTTCACATCTCATCATATAAAGTATTGCAAGCATTCTACTATTTAAGATAATGCAAACCATAACTCCTACATTAACTGTACATGTCACAGTATGTGGAAACCATCAGAGTTTTGAGGGAACCACTGTCAGGAACAGAAACGGTGGGCCATGGGACCATGAAGACATTTCCTGCCATGCTTCATAAAAACCCAGGCCAGATCCTTCAAGGTTGGCCACTGGAGAGGCCTCTCCGGTGGGTGGCTGTAGTGGGCTGACGGGCTCCAGCTGTCAGCATTCTCCTAAGTTCTCCTGCAGATTCCATCCCCACTACCTCCACTCTGGCCTTAAAAGGTGCTGCTGCTCTTTTCTTTATTCTTTGGCCTAAACCTTCCTTTCCAGATCCAAGCAAGGCTATAAGGTTCAAGGGTCAAGGCTCTCTAACTTCCACTTAATCAACTCAAATCTGTCCTCTTTCCAAGTCTGGAGAATAGACTGGGCATGTTAGAGGAGCTGGATTCTAGTAGAACCATCTTCATGGGTGGGCCCCTCCTTAGCACCCACCACCCAGAATATATGTCTAGACTCCTTGATTTCTCAAAGTCCAAGTTCAAGACAACAAAGCCATGATGAAGAGAAAGGCACCTTTCCCATCTTGGTTCCAGTTTTCTCTCTGGGGTTCTTCCTCTTTCTTGAAAGATCAATGCTGGGAATGGCCATCTTGGAAGATCTTGCTTATCTGCTTGAGCTTGTGGATCATTAACTAATTAATTTGATTAATGAATATTTACTTTCCACCATGTGCCTGGCTCCATGCTAAATCTGACTACATAATGTTGAGCAGGATAGATATGGTCTCCATGAGCTTCCAGTCCCAGTGTGGAAAGCTTATGTTAAACCAACGATCACACAGTTACATGTATGATACAAATAGGGTAAGTGCTACAAATCAACAGTCTGGGTTCTATGGTGGACAATAATCATGGTTGTGGAGTGAGGGTATCTCTGAGGAAGAAACCTTTGAGCTGAGGCCTGAAGAAGGGTAGTCGTTACTAAAGGAGACAATGGAGAAGGAAGAGCATGGTAGGCAGAGGTAGAGCTGCTGCTGTGCACAGGGACTGAAGTCCAAAAGGAGTTTGGTCCAGTCGCAGAGTCAGAATTGGCCAGTATGTCTGAGCAAGGAGTGGGTGCCTGGGAAGCTACAGGGCAGGGAAGGGGCTAGATCACAGCGGAGAGTGGTCATGAGTTTGGACTTTATCCTAAAAGAGGTTGCAAACCATTGAAAACTTTAAACCAGGGAGTGGCATGATCAGATTGTGTGTTAAGAAGGTATCATGGCTGGTGTGTGGTGAGTTGGTTGAAGGGGACAAGAGAAGAAAGCGTAAGAGCAGATAGGGCTAGTGAAAGAGTTTATGCCATTGATGATGGTGGCTGAGAATAAGATGGTGCAGGTAGAGATGGGAGGAAGAGACATGCAACAATAAGATCCAGGAAGCCAATATCATTATTTGAAATACCCACACACAGACAGTGACAGGGGTCCAATGCCTGACATGTAGCTGTGTGTAGGAACTGGCTCTTACTTACTCGCAAGAGCCTATTGTTAGTTTGTTCTCAACTCAGCACTCGGTGATGTTATTTGACGTGTTGAAACCAGCCAAGGTGGTATCTACACCACAGAAATTAGCAAGTGCTAAAAAACCAGGACTTTCTTTTTTTTTTTTTTTTGGAGAGTCAGTTGTTAAACACTTACCAGCACACCATGGCTTGCACATAACCTCATTTTACCAACACGTGTCTAAGCGCTGTCTCCCAGGGGTGCAATGCTATGGCTGGGAAACTACTGGCTAGACAACCTCTCAGCTCCATTAGCAGCAAATTGTTCTTTGCACTGCCATCAGCCTGGGATGCACCTGGGTTGGCAGTGAGTGCCCATTCTGAATACAATGCAGCTTACATTCAACAAACAGTAACAAGCTGCCACTGTTTTCTGGGGACTGTGGGAGGCACGGGGGGCCACAGAGATGAACTTTGCCCCACCTTTTCTCCTTAAACTGGGAAAGATGAACCTGTTCACGAGAAAACTGAATGCCAGGTCCCAGTGGAAAACTGGGAAGTGAAGTGTCAATAGTGTTCAACCAAATAGATGGTGGAGCATCAGATGTGTGCGCGTGTGTGTGTGTACATATATGCGTGTGTGTGTACATATGTGTATGTGTATGTGTGTGTGCATATGTGCCTGTGTGTGTGCATGTGTTGGGCGGCAGGAGTGTTGTGGCAAAGCATTTTGATGTTGTTTGCAGGCAGATGGGAAGCAGAGGAGGTTCTGAGCAGTGCCCTAGGAGGGCAGTGGTATAGACAGAGAGTGGACCTTACTCAGGGATAGAGTTCAATGATGCCATTTGGCTTCTGCATCCCTGTCTGCACTCTAGTATCTCACAATTGCTAGGGATGTTCTGTCGAGCCCTTCTCAATGCCATTCTGACCTCCGTTAATGACCCTGGCACACATAAAATGGCTAGGCATACCTTGGTGGCTTCGGTCAACACTATACAAATGCCAAATTCAAAAGGTGCACTTCTGGCCTTGAGTGAGGATTCCTTCTGAGTCACAGACTTGGGACCTCCAGAAGGTGGTGCTGGGCCTGCCTGCTGGTATCTTGGACCGCCAAGATGGTGTGCAATGACTTAGAGCCCTTCCCTAATGTCTGTTTCTGAGTGTCCCCTCCTTTTTGTTCCCAGGGAGGCAGAGGACTCAGGGCACCAGCCACACCCATGCAGGAGGAAGAGCACAGTCTTGTTCTGTCATACGTTAGCTTTGTAAATTTGGGCTGGCTATTTTATCTCAATGAGCCTCTGTTTTGTCATCAGGAAAAAGTGGGGATAAAAATACTAACTTGTAGAGCTGTTGTGAGAGCTGAAGTTTACGATATTTATAAAAGGGGCTGAGAGTGTACAGTTGGGCAGACCTGGGAGCGAATCCCAGTTGTGTGACAGTGGTAGAAATCATTGTCTCTTAAGGTCATTGTAGGGATCCAATGTGATAAGGTTTGCCAAGTGCTGGGCACAGAGTAAATGTTCAGTCCATGGTAGTTGCTATTGTTATTATTTTTATTAAAGTGCCTAGTGGAGGTGCCTGGCATGGAGTGGATGCTCAGTAAGTGGGAGCTTTCAGCAAGCCTGGGCTCATCAGCACACCCTAATTCTAGCTTGCCTTTGTCTCTCACTGGCGGGACAGGTCACTGTCCCATTCTTCGCCACTAATGCCTCAGTTTAACATGACGAGGTTGGATTATCAGAGTTCCAAGGACACTTTTGGTGCATTTCCACATCAGACTGCTAGGATTCAGATCCTTTACTTATCTTGTGTTTGATACCTGCCATTGCAGAGTGGACACCATGTATGCAGTGGCAGAAAACTAAAGGGAGAGCCTGGGGTGCTGATTCTGGTTCCCTCGGGAGTTCAGTGCATCTGAGGCGTGGGGAAGATTTGAGAAGAGGTTACGTTGGCTGGGCTGGTTTGTCTGAGGCTGGACAGGACTGCTGGAGGCATTGGTACTCCATGCAGAATGGACCAAGTTGCCCACACACTCTGTTAGCATGTCCCATGTGATTGCATGACCTGCATACTTTTCAAGCACTGACTCCCCCGTCATGTTCCTTCCTAGAGTGAGGACACCTCATGTTCCAGGCAGCCTTTGTCTCCCTCTGAAGGACCCCTGACTCCAGGGACCCGTGGACTGGACACATGTTGTGTCGGGCAGATCCTCCTTCAGCTATGGAACCATCTCATCTGACGAAGCTTCCCTACAGTTGTGCAGGCACAGGGAGCAAACTTCAGGCTCACTCTTCCAGCATCCACTCTGGGTTTCCTTCCGGCTGGGATCGTCAGCAGTTGGCAGCTTTTTTCTTCTACCACCAGGGTCCATTTCTCCCTTTGCTCCTCTAGTTCTCACTGTCTTCACCAGGTTGAGGCCTCCAGAGGCCCCTCCCTCCCCTAACAAAAACACAGTCTCCCTTTGCTAGCTGTGACTGCTTCCTTCCAAGTTGCCCTGTGCTCTACCTCACTCTGTTCTTCATGGGATCTTCATGCTAGGTTGCTCCAACCTCCATTTCACTGTGGTAATTCCTAGTCATTTTCACTCTTCCTGGTCCCTTCAGACTGGTAATGCATCAGGATGGTCCACCTGCCTGTTGATGTTCAACCAAGCTGAAGTTTCAGAAATCTTAAACCTCTTCATCAACTGATGATACTGGTGATATCTGTCTGATTGAAACAGATTTAGGCTCAAGGATCCTCACCAGAACCCATCACCTCTGTTTGTACTCCCTTGATGATCTTGGAGTTCCAGTGGAAGCAGGCATGATTCTCGAAGCATGATACCATGGACCCCTGTGACCAGGCCCTGACATCACTCCCCTACCAAAAGCATTCACCAAAGAGTGCTCTTGGAGGGATCCTGGCCCTGTCTCATGAGGCCACTGTAACCCTGGCCGTGTTTGTGCAGATTGGTTCAGGTGGCCTTGGCACAAGCTTCTGGCTCCTCTTTTTGGAATTACTGCTGTTATGCCCAATTTCTACCTGCTGGGACTGTAGGCTAGTCTCCAGTGTTAATGCTCTGACCCCAGACCCTTGAAGATCTAGCCTCTGTCTGACGTTCATTATCCACCAAGCCCAACCCATACCCAGCCCTGTTGCTCATGCTGAATGGGGCTCCAGGGTCCTGTGCTTCCTATTTTTCTACCTGTTCTAGTTGCCTAAAGTGTTCTTCCTTCTCCTGCCCTGGCTAACTCCTACCTGCCCTTCAAACTTCAACCAGGACTTCACTTCCGTTAGGCCTTTCTCCTAACTCCCTTCTCTTCCTGTCCACCCCAGCTGGCATAGGCACTACCCTTGCAGCTTCCCAACACATGGGCTACATCTCCAGAGGCACTAATTTTGCTACACTGTACTCATCCTTACATGAACAACTTCCCAGAGTAGACCATGAACCCCATCCAAGTGACCAGCACAGTTGAACGAATGAAAGTGTCCAGCCCTTTCCCCTGACCCTGAAATCCCTTCTTTTTTTCCCTTCTCGGTCATCTTTCTGGATCCCAGACACCTGCCTATCTGTTGTATTTCTGAAGCCCTGAGTCTACCCATGAACCAATCAGACTGAGTGGCCTAAACTCAGCAGGAAAGGAGGAGGCAGAGGCAGTGGACTAGGTCTAACTCCTTGTCTTCATGTTGGCTAGTGTCCCTGCCACCTAGGCTGTAGTCCTCTCATCTTATCTTCAGCAAGGAAGAAGGCATCCCCTTCGCTCCCCTGCAATAATCACCCTCAACCTAAATCCAAACCATCCTTGCTCTTTTTTGCTAACATGCCCAATGATTCTTTTGCTCTTACCTCACGCTCCCTAACATGCCTCCCAGGAGTTTTCCTGTCTGGCTTCCTTTCTAACCCCTTCTCTCATCCACCATGTGCTCCACTCACATCTGTTTCCCAAATATGCTGTGGCTCCTTCACGCCTCCTGTGATTTTGTTCGTGCTGTTCCTTTTACAAGGTATGCCTTTCCCCTTCCTCTCTGACAAGTCATTGTCCTCAAGAGCTGGCTTACTTGATACCTCTTGGAATTAGCCCCTCACTCCTAGGGTTTCCATAGAACTTTTAGTCATATTTTTACAATCCTTTGTTTATCGCCTTTTGCTTCAGTTGTCTGTCTATACTTTACTCCTAAAGTGTGAGCTGATGCCTAACTCTCCTGTTTTGCTTCTTTGACTCTTTGGGCCCCTGAAGCCCTTGGAGATGTGCCTGGCCCATGGTAGGTCTGAATGAACCTTCTTACCCAGCTCTGTTTGTTTGAGCATCCCAGTGCCTTGCTCCACAGGTGTATCTTGTGGCCCAGCAGCACTGGTATCACCCTCTCAGCAGAAACTGCATTTTAACAAATACCCTGGGGATTCACACACACATTAAAGTTTGAGAAACACTGGCCTAATATTCAAAGAGTTTCTTATGTCAGACAAAAACCTTTGCTGCTTTGAGCTGACTGTTGGGACAAACCACCACTACAGTGGGCCTTTTTCTTCCCCCAGTGGCTTGAGACTGTTGCATTGCACCTTTGCATGTCCTCAACCAGAATAAATGAGAACAGCATTCTTAATGTGCCCACCAGCAGGTTCCTCTCTTCTAATCAATTCCATATGCTTTCTGTGACTCTCTTTCTGGAATGTAAAAATAACCCTATTACCAACTCTTCCTCCTAGTAGCCTTTTCTCTGTAGCCAAGTTAATTCCAAATAGAACATCTGGAAATTCTATTTTGTTGCCTAATTTAAACCAGACTAAAACCAATCTGCATAAAAGTTTATGAACTTTCTGGAGTCTCACACCTTATATTTCCCCATCTGGAGAAGCTGGCAATTCAGAGGCCGGGAATAGGAAGGATTTGGCCATCTCTTTTTCTAGGGCTGGGGGCGAGTGTTTGTGGCTTTGTGGATTGGGACGGGGAGTTGGGGTGGTGCAGTGGGTGGGCAGGGAGTTTTGCAGGGAGAGGAAAATGTTTAGAGCTGACTTTCTTGTGGGAAAAAAAAAAAAATTCTCCATGTGGATTTAAAGGTCCTTTAGCTTTAAGCTGAGGTGGTGGGTGGCTGAAGGGGCTATGGGGAGGTGGGGATGCCAGGTGAGCGAAGAAAAATGGAGTGTCAGGCAAAGGGAGAGGGGAATGGGGAATGAGGCATGAATCACCAAGAATAAGCTGGGAAGTGTATTTCAGTAGCTGTCCATTGGACCCAATGGCTCAGGACTTGGAAAGAGGTTACACCAGCTCTTATCTTCGTTGTTAGTTTGACTTGTGACCCATAGACTAACTTAACTGAGAGGACAGCCCGGAAGTAAGGGGCAAGTTAGTTAGTCAGTAGGGGAGGGCATGAAATAAAAACCACTCAGGATATTTTCAGCAACATGCAACAAAACCCCAATCAAAATTCCAGCAAGCTTTTTGTAGAACTCGACATACTGATCCTGAAATTTATGTGGAATAGCAAAGGATCTATGCTAGCTAAAACAATTTTGTAAAATAAGAACAAAGCAGACTCAACAGAACCTTATTTCAAGATTTACTATAGTGTTATAGTGATGGAGACAGTGTATCATCAGCCCAAAGATAGATATATCAATGATTTGAGCAGAAGGAAATCTAAATAGAGAGAATTTGAGTCTATCTCAATGCTTTTGGGGTGCTGCAACAAATACCATAGACTGGGTGGCTTGTAAATAATACACATCTGTTTCTCGCAGTTCTGGAGGCTGGAAAGTCTGAGATCGAAGTGCCAGCAGATTCCGTGTCTGATGAGGGTCATAGAGGCTGCCTTCTCACTGTGTCCTGGTGTGGACGAAGGGGCAAGACAGCTCTCTGAGGCCAGCTTAGAAGGACACTAATCTCCTTTGTGAGGGCTCTACCTTCATGACCTAACCACCTTCCAAAGGTCTCACCTCTGAACTCCATCACATTGGAAGTTAGAACTTTAACATAAGAATTCTGTCAGGGAGACACACATATTCAGTCCATGACAGATGTTTATACAAACACTGGAAGGGCTGGAGGAATAGGCTCCAGACTGGGCCTCCAGGAATGGGTCCTGAGTGCAGCACTATAAAACACCCTCGACAGGGAAGCGTCTGCCTCTGGGGCTACCATGAACCTGCCATAGTTCAGGTATCAGGAAACTGGAATCAATAAGCTGCCTCCACTGCTTTATCTGTCCCTGGATACCCAAGAAGCTGAAATAGGGACTCAAAAATGCTGCTGTAGACATTTCTTAATTTCCATGATTTTCTTTGTTAACCAGGGTTGGAGGCGGTTGGGATGAAAAGGGGAGAAGGAGGGAAGGAAGAAAATAAAAACACCTAAAGGGCCTTCATTTCATTTCTGCCTTCTAAGTCTTATTGCCAGAACACAAAACTGTATCCAATACACCAGCTGAAAAGGACTCTGGCCCATGTGATGTTTCTGGCTTTCTGTCCTCTGCAGTATAGGAAGTTACCTGAGAAGTAGAGAGCAAAGGTGGTTGAGCAAACCAATCCATGGCATCCACCACCTTCCATGATTCTAGAGCTCCAGCTGCTTCTATTTATATGTACAGTCATTCAGCCGTCATCTGCTAATGCTCAAGGCAGGCTGAATGCAGGTCTAGGTGCTAGAGCCACAGGGATACATAAAATAAAGATCTCACATTTAATAAGCACTCACTATACACCGGGCCCTCTGCTGAGTTTGCATGAGTCATCTTCTCAATCCTTGTGACACCCTGATGAGAGAAGGACTATGATTTCCCCATGTTATAGTTGGAGAAACTGAGGCTAGGGCAGGTAAATGACTCTTTGAAAGTCACAGATTTGAATTCAGGTCGCCTGACTCCGAAGCTCCTTCCTTTCTCTTCTACGATGCTGCCTTGAAAATACGCGTCCAAGACACATCACGAAAGACGGAAGGCAAAGAACGTGCAGCACCCATGAGTGAGACCAGTCACAGCACCCCGAGGGCTGCAGGGGAGAGACCACAGGAGTTGCCCCGCATGTCCTGCCCTCCACTGGGAGGTCCCTGATCTCTTCTTAAACTGCTTCATATGTCTGGTTGCTGTACAGTCACTTGGGATTCAAAATGGATTCAGTGACCTTTTCAACATGGCGTGTGTAGTGGGTTGAATTGTACCCCCACAAAAAGACGTGTCCAAGTCTTTTTTTTTTTTTTTTTTTTGACACTCTCACTCTGTTGCCCAGGCTGGAGTGCAGTGGCACAACCTCAGCTCACTGCAACCTCTGCCTGCCTCAGCCTTCCAAGTAGCAGGAATTACAGGTGTGTGCCACCACACCCAGCTAATTTTTTAATTTTTAGTAGAGACAGGGTTTTTGCCATGTTGGCCAGGCTGGTCTCAAACTCCTGGCCTGAAGTGATCCACCTGCCTTGGCCTCCCAAAGTGCTGGGATTACAGGCCTGATGTGTCCAAGTATTAACTGCCAGTGCTTGTGAATGTGACCTTATTTGTAAACAGGGTCTTTGTAGGCATAATCAAGGTAAAGATCTCAAGATGAGATCATTCTGGGTTGGAGGTGGGAGAGTTAAATCCAATGACCAGTGCTCTTATAAGAGACAAAAGAGGGCGGGCGCGGCGGCTCATGCCTGTAATCCCAGCAGTTTGGGAGGCTGAGGTGGGTGGATTATGAGGTCAAGAGATTGAGACCATCGTGGCCAACACGGTAAAACCCTGTCTTTACTAAAAATACAAAGATTAGCTGGGCGTGGTGGCACATGCCTGTAATCCCAGCTACTTGGGAGGCTGAGGCAGGAGAATCGCTCGAACCCGGGAGGCAGAGGTTGCAGTGAGCCGAGATTGCGCCACTGCACTCCAGCCTGGCCACACAGCGAGACTCCGTCTCAAAAAAAAAAAAAAAAAAAAAAAAAAAAAAAAAAAAAAAAAAGAAAAAGGAGACAAAAGAGAAAAACACACAGAGTGACACTGGGAAGAAGATCATGTGGGGACTGGGCAGAGACGGGAGTGATGCTGCCAAAAACTCTGGAACAACAGGAGGGACCAAGAGCTGGGAAAGACAAGGAAGGGTTCTCCTTTAGTGTCTTCAGAGGGAGGATGGTCCTGTCACACCTTGATTTCAGCCTCTGGCCTCCAAAGCTGTGAGGAGATACATTTCTATAGTTTTAACCATCCAGTTGTGGTCATTTGTCATGGCAGCTCAAGGAAAATAATACAACAGGTAAAATAGAGCTCTCCTTGATGGACAACATTTCTTCAAGCTTCAATTGGGTCCTTCTAAAATTTACAGTTGGTTTGCAGACACCTCGACCTTGATCTTTAGAGATTGAGCATTCATCATTTTTTATTTTATTTTATTTTTCTCCTCTGTCTGAGAACTTCCTAAATCTCTCCTGCTAATCCAAGCCCTATACTTTCCAGAAATCTTAAGGAAGCGTGGAAACCCATGGGCTTTGGAGCTGGACACTTGGGGTTTAAATCCTGACTCTGCTATGGGACTGTGGGTAAGTTGCTTAACCTCTCTGGGTCTTAATTTCCCTATCTATAAAAATAGGGATAATTTCAATACTCACAGCATAGGGTGGGTGGATTACATAATGTATCTAACATGATGTTCAGCAAATAGTCATTCTCATTCCTTTCGTTTTTCCTTCAAGACCAGAGTCAAGACCCTCTTCCAGGGAGCTTTCTCTGAGGAACTTTAGTCCCACAGTCACTTCTCTGCAGTGAGTTGCAGCTGCTTTTCCCGAATGTACTACTCAATCCAGCCCTTGGGTTTAGACTGCGTGTGCTGTTGCCTAATTGTTTTGTATGCATAAACCTCACCTACCCCATCCCATCCCTGGGAAGGCCGTGGTAGTGCCTCCACCTCTGTCTGCTTGTCACTTCCTTTTGTGGCTTCCCTCAGCACCTAGCACAGAGCTAGCCACACAGAAGGAGCCACGTGGAGATGTGGCCACCCCTGAGTGGATGAGCCTTTGCCAGCCTTTGGAAATGTCTCTTTTCTCCCTGAACCTCATTTCCTGAGAGTGGCCAGGTAAAAACTCAACTTGGAAATCATCAAATAGAAATAGGCTGCCCCTGGGAGATATGCACTAAGGAAATGAGAAATATAGCCTCTAAATGGAATAGAGGCTCATTAGTCCTTCTCTCTCTTGCAAACACAACAATTCTTTAAATTAAAAAAAAAGAAAAGATCTGTCACTTTTGCCCCATTTCTCAGTGGCTTCTGCACAGCCTCACTGAAGGGGAGCCTCATTACGAAGACTTTATTAAGCTTGCAAAACAGACTAGGAAGCACAGTGAGGAGCATACAGAGCTAAACTTGCCAAAATAAATGAACAAAGTACATTCCTGATGCCTGGCCCCTTTGGGAATGGAAACCCAGGAGACCTCGGAAACTATTAGGATGCAACTTTATTAACTTCGCTTAGGCACGCGGCAGTTAGCCCCGGGGCGGCTGCACACAGCTCCTGGCCACAGCATAGGGTCTGAGTTCACCTCCTCCCTGTCCTGGCTGGCCTTTTGGCTGCCCCTCCTTTAAAAGGGTCGGTTGCTGCAGCCCATTTATTTCTCTTGTCATGAGGCCCTGGGATCAGAAGCTCTCTTCAGAGCATCCTTTGCTAAGATAATCTTCTCAATTGCGTCTGCATCTCCAGCCAGGGCAATGCTGATGTGGAGGGCAGGGAGAGAGAAGCCCAGCAGGGACGGCTCCCTCTGCCCATTTGGAAAGGGCATCATTCTGTCATGCCAAATTGCTTGACCATTTCCTCCCGCCCATATCATTCCCATCCTTGGACATAGTTGAACATAGTGTATTGCGCTAGGATTCCTTTGTCCTCTGGGGAGATGCTCGGGGAAGTCACTTTACCTCTGAGCCCCAGTCTTCTCATCTGTGAAATGGGGCTGGCAGTATCCATTTGGCTGGATTATCATGATTTTGATGATGCACATGAACTTCAGCACCTGGCATGCAGCAGCCACCTGCATGTCACTCACTCTTCCTTGCCTTTTCCTCTTCTGTTTTTTTTTTTTTTTTTTTTTTTTTTTGAGACGGCGTCTCGCTCTGTTGCCCAGGCTGGAGTGCAGTGGCATGATCTCAGCTCACTGTGAGCTCCGCCTCCCGGGTTCAAGCCATTCTCCTGTGTCAGTCTCCCGAGTAGCCGGGACTACAGGTGCCTGCCACCACGCCTGGCTAATTTTTTGTATGAAACGGGATTTCACCGTGGTCTTGATCTCCTGACCTCATGATCCACCTGCCTTGGCCTCCCAAAGTGCTGGGATTACAGGTGTGAGCCACCGCACCTGGCCCGCCTTTTCCTCTTCTGTAAGGATGACAGAGTGCTCTTTCAGGAGCTGCTCTGGCTAGGGAAACTGTGGCAGGTGGGGAGCTGTGGGAGGCCTATGGCACTGCCAGCCTTGACCCCTCACCGCAACACAACCAGCCCTGGGATTGTCTACATCCTTTCCAAGCATCTGCGAACTGAAGCCTGTGTTTCTCCTGGGGGTCATGTCTCCCTGAACTTGCTCCTTTTGACTGGAAACATGCTTACTCAGGCTTTCAGGGAGCCTCCTCTGTGGAGACAGCACGACAGAAAGGAGAGCTGAGAGGCAGCACCTTGGGCTGTGAAGGCCAAAGGCAGGCTAGAGAAGAACCCCACTCAGTCCCCTTGGGGCATGCTGAGTAAGGAGGAAGTCTGGGCTGGGGGTGGGGAGAAAGCAGGGAAGCCAAGCATGTCCCTCACGGGAGAGGTTTGGGAGGTTACCCACTAGGGTTGGAAAAGTGAGGATTTGGAGTCCTTCAGATGGGCTGTGGCATGACATCATGTGCTTCCTGTGTGGATTCAGGCTTGGGTCTGTGGTCCTTTAGCCTTGAATTCCTATTCCATTAGGACCCCAAGAGTTAGTGGGGCTGGGTATGGGCTTTCCCAATGCCACTCTCAGGACTTAGGGAGACGTCTCAAACATAACCTTCCAGAGGCTTCTGAGACCAGTGACCTTAGCTCTCTGTCACTTTTCAGATGAGGAAGCCACTATCTAGAGTGAGGAAATTGCCCAAGGTCCAGTGGAGGATAGAGAGAGGCTTCAAGTTTATGGCAAGTTTGGGGCTACAGTCCAGGACTCCTGATTCCAGAACTCATGTCTGTTTATAACACATTAAGTACCTTTAGTCATGTGATGTAGCTTTGTTACTCAGTGTTTCATGAAAAAAATTAACCCCTGTTCATCTCTTTGGTGGGTGTCACTCAGACCGCGTGAAATGACAGGGTGAGGTTATGACTGAGTGAAGTGTGTGCAGGGAATGGGAACCAATCAGGACATGGCCTGTGAAGGCATTTCAGAGCAAGCAATTTGGAGGTGGGGGCAGTTAAAACTAGCAGAACCTACAGGTAGATCTACATAAGGAAGGGGGTTGATTATTTGTTTTTGAGCTCTGATGAACGCTACAAAGGTTTCACAGACTCACGCCACTGGAATGCAATGCTGGGAGGCCCTGGACTGGTCCACTTCAAAGATAGTAAATCCACAGCGTCGTGTCTACCACTGTTATCTGCACCCATGGCAGGTATCATGAATCGATCATGGCACTCTTTCCTAGTGAGCTGGATGCAGCCTCAGGATCCCTTTCAATGTAATGCCTGAGCAGCCACTGTCCATCAACCGGACGGACATGGGAGGGGAGCTCTCTTTGCCCTCACTGATCTAGTCTAATCTCTCTTATTTGTAGTTGGGGAAACTGAAAGGAAAGCTTGCCAAGAGGTCTCCCAGTCTGTTTGTGGCAGACCCCAGTTTTCCTATCTCCAAATCCTTTGCTTTGTGCACCAAACCATCCTGCTGTATCTACATCAGTTTGAAAAAAGAAGTGTAAAAAGATGCAATAATTGCTCACCACCTGCCAGCTGTCACCTGGCAGTGAGCACCAGCCTTGTATTTCTGCCCATGTGATGGTTCTGGTTCCACCTCAACGACAGTGTATTTCCCTGATGGCCCCCCAAACCCTTTTAAGTCCAATTTTGGCAAATTGATTTTCACCCTTATGACTTCCTGCTACCAAGTCTGGGGGACCAGAAAGGCTGCATAGTGTACTTAGGCAAGATTGAGGGAGAAGGAGAAGGGTATTTCTCTAGGACTACTTCCACGTATTACTGATCTAAGACTCAAAAAGACCCTGAGGGGGGGCGTTTTCATAAACTATCATCATAATACAAATCAAGCAAAGCATCACATGGTCTCCAGCACAGCTGCACATTCTCGTGAGGAAAAGATTTTTTTTTGAGTTGCTGGAAAATCAGGTCATTAATGCTTCTCCTCATTATTTTCTCTGTTCAGTTTCCATGCAGGTATCATTTTCTTTGAAAAGTGATCAGCCAATTGCTAACCAGGGCAGGATCTTTAAGTGGACCTGTTGTCTAAAAAATGTGTGCTACTAAAGTTGAAAGAGAGCATGCTCTTGGCTCATCCACAAGGAGCTAATTGCATTTGTGAAATGGAGGACTCACCCTGGCCTTCCCTTTAGCCGGGCCTAACACTGCTTTCAGTGACTGCCAGCAAGTTCAATCAGTGCCTTCTTATCTAACAGAGTGCTCCCTTGGTGAAACCCACTTTTAACAGTGATGATCCCACACATTGTCTTGAGCTTTATTATTTTTCAGAATCCTATCTGTTCCTAATTTACAACAGTCCCTTTTTTACAGTGCATTTCATGAGTGGCAACACCGTGTCAGAGGAGCAAAGAGGCATCTCCGATGCTTCATCGCAAACTGGAATCAGACAAAACAAAGATCTGAGTCTCCTACCTGCAAGCACTCAATGTGTACTCACCACCGAAGACTGTGCCCACGTCGCCAGGCATGGCAGATTGAGCCTAGGTGGGACAGTTTCAGCTTTTTCCTGCACTACTTGCTAAATTGAATAGGCTATTGCCAGCTCTATGGACAACTACAGAACACCATTGTGGTGATTGTTGGGCTTGGTTAATCTGGAGTTTGTTCCTAAAGATGCTTATATTTTGGTGGTGATGGTTATTGGTGATGCCAGACACATGTTTACCTTCTAGGATAATTGCAGGGAGTAGCATGCACCAAGACATAGTATAATTTGCAAGTGCGTGGTAGTTATCTCTTGAATAGTCTCACTTACAGAAGTATGTGTGTCTAGTAACTTATAGATGAGGATATGAGGTTTCAGTGGTCACATGGAGCATCCCTGTGCTTCAAGGCAGACTTCACCTAAGTTATTTCAGACAGGAGTGTCTTTTTCATTCTTTTTCCCTTTTAAAGAGTGTCAATGAAGGAAAGTGCCTACTGTCTGTGGGTCAACCACTTTAGCATTTAACAACTGTCATGATCGGGAAATTAATCCTGACATTGAACCAAAATTCTTCCTGTGGACCATTTACTTCATTTTGGTACTCAATGGAGTGGGAGAACAGCTGCCCACCATTCTCTGTCTACCTGCCCACAGATGAAAATTGCCACATCACCCTTTATTCTTTTCTCCAGTTCTGGGCTAACAATACACATGAGGGTTTTACCTTTCATCATAAATCCTGTTTGCAAATTTCTTCCAAATCCTTTCCACATTCCCACATTATTATTGACTTACGATAGTTCAAAGCAGTTCTGATTATGTGAGTCTGTTTTATCTCAGATCATGCGTACTATGTACCTTTCTCTCCACTTCCCTGTCACTTCTTTCATTAAAAAAAGTCACACAAATCATCAACCACAGCCTTTGTATTATACTTGTAAATACTTGTGGTCCACTATGATCCTTTGCCTTTTTTTTGTCCTTAGTTTGCATATTTTCTTTACCTATTATTCCTTTATTCTGAGCTTGGCTACTTTTATTTATTTAAAGAATCCTGCTTAACACATTTCTTTGTTGGACAGAATTTTGAAGATTACAGACATGTCTGCCATATGGTCCACTGATGTTAGATGTTACAAAGGATTTTCCTACATTTTCTTCTTATACTCATAGATACTCGCATGCATATGCTAGTATGCAAAATTAGAATTAAAATTAAAAGCAAAATTAGAACATAATAACATGAAGCATTTGGTCTATACTCGGGGGTACAGATCTAAGTTCTTTCAACAATGGAGAATTTTTTTTGGTAATGTAAGATGGTAACACATGACATTTGCATAATTAAGGAAGGAATATATAGAGAGCTATGTGGTAATAATGATGATAGTAGGAGTAAACACCCACTGGGGCCAACTGTGTATCAAAGCATGTGCTAAACACATTATGAAAATCATTTGAAACAGGTTGTCAGCAAAATAAAAATTCCAAGAAAGGATAGATGGTTGCAGGATACAGAAGTCAGAACAACATTATGGAAGAGGTAGGGGTTGAGCAGGAGTTGAGTTGGGCCTGGACCTGGCTCAGGTTTCCTAGCTTCTAGTCCATTACTTTTTTTATATGCACCAGTGCTTGCTGGGTTTATGAAGGCTAGCGTTTTTTGAGACAAGAAAATTGTTGGAGATTCTTTGGTTGTGAAGTCTTATTCCTACTATAACGGTATGTTATTTAACTGAGACCTTTGTCTTCATTAGGGCCCAATTAACACTGATGAATTTTGGGCAAGGGATGGTTTAACAAGGGTATGGGCCAGATGTTACAAAATGATTTGCCCCTGACAAGAAGGTAACAGTCAAGTGGTTGTGGATAAATGCCTGTTCTCTCCAGACTCCACATACTCACTTCCATGCCCATCCACACATGTACTCCCAGCCAAGTTACAAGTGAGAATATCTGTATTTCTACTGCAACTTAGAAAATGATACCTGTAGTAATCAAATATCAGGCCTCCAGATTCAGCCTTTGGCTCTTGGAGCAGAACTGGAGCAAAAACCCTCAAACCAAACTCAACGGGAAATGAAGACTTGCACTGAGCTGGTGTTGTTCCCCAAGTTACTCACCTTCTAAAAGGGAGACACATTCTGATGCATTTCCTTCTGCAACCCAGACATGCTCTAACAGAGCAGTGCTGCCAAGCAAGAACCTTATTTATTTCTTTATTTTTCCTTTTTTTTTTTTTTTTTTTTTGAGATGGAGTCTCACTCTGTTGGCCAGGCTGGAGTGCAGTGGCCGGATCTCAGCTCACTGCAACCTCTACGTCCCAGGTTCAAGCGATTCTCCTGTCTCAGCCTCTCGAATAGTGGGACTTACAGGCATGCGCCACCGTGCCTGGCTAATTTTTGCATTTTTGGTAGATGGAGTTTCACCATGTTGGCCAGGCTAGTCTTGAACTCCTGACCTCAAGTGATCCACCTGCCTCAGCCTCCAAAAGTGCTGGGATTACAGGCATGAGCCACCGTGCCTGGCACAAGAACCTTATTTTTAAATCATCCTATGTTCAAGTAACTTTTCTGTGGTAGGCACAGGAAGTCGGGTGAAGGACCCCAAAGATGAAGGGGTGATGCTGTTTCCAATGAGTTGTGGTCCAGTGTAGGAGTCTCCAAGAAAGTACATGACAAGATGTGCAGCACAGATGTGTTAAAATCAGAGCCCCGTGGCATAACGAGGTGGCTCGTGCCAGTAATCCCAGAACTTTGGGAGGTTGAGGCTGGAGGCCTGCTTGAGCTCAGGAGTTCAAGACCAGCCTGGGCAACATAGCCAGATCCCCTTTCTACTAAAAATTTTAAAAATTAGTCAGATGTAGTGATGCACACCTACAGTCCCAACTACTCAGGAGTCTGAGGTAGGAGGATCTCTTGAACCCAGGGCCCAGGACATGGAGGCTGCAGTAAGCTATGATCATGCCAACGGACTCCAACCTGGGTGACAGAGTGTGAGACCCTATCTAAAAATATATATATATATATCTATGTGTATATATATATATATCAGGGCCCCATATTTGGTAATGTTTCCGCCATCCCATTTCTCCAGGTGAAGGTAACTTTTCCTTCATCTGAACAACACCTGTGCAATATTGGTGCTCCTATCTGGCATTATTTTTATTACATGTATACTTATAGTTTGTGTCTGGTGTCCTCTCATTGACTGTAAACTCCTTGGGGGCAGATCTGTTTTCATGGCCTTTCTCACATTGCCACAATGCCTTGCACAATGGGAACATGATAGTTATCGAGGGAGAGAATGAATGAATAGTGGTGGTGTGAATAGGTCTCAGAGAGGAGAAAGTTTAACTAATTAACTAATAAATTCATTTAACAGATATAAATTCACACCTACTATGTACCAGGTAGTTTCCCAGCTGGTGAGGATATAGCAGTGAACACAAAAGACAAAATCCCTGTCCTCAGGGAGTTTTTATTAAGGTTGGAAGCATCAAATTCTATTTGAAAATTTGAGTAGCGTTCACAGTAGAGGTAGATGTAACTTTGGCCTTGGAGAATGGAAGGAATTTTGTTGGGTGGAAAAGAGTGAGGACAGAGGCTGTAATGGGTGCAGGGTGTGGGTAGAGAAATGACATACATTTCTATCACATGAAAGTCTGAAATGTGCTGTCAAACCTGATCTCACTGCAGATTCTATTGTCTACTTTTAGATACACTTTGTTATAAGAAAGCTATACTGGGATCTACTACACTTGTCCCAAAATTGAAGGGGACGTGAACAAACAAGATAATGAACAGCTACTGAGATGGATTTTGTTTCATTTACCCTGCACAGTGACCCTGCAAGTTGGTTATTGTCACTTTTATGCCCTGGAGAAAACTATTGCTCTGAGAGGATGCTGTCTAGTTAGTTTGGGTTGCTAAAACATAATACAATACTGAGTAGTTTAAAGAACACATTTTTTATTTTCTACAGTTCTGGAGGCTGGAAAGTCCAAGATCAAGGCACCAACAGATCCAGTAACTAGTGAAGGAACTCTTCTAGATTTGTAGATGGCTATCTTTTTGTTGTATCCTTACGTGACCCAGAGAAATAATCTCTCATTTTTCTTCTTATAAAGGTGTGAATTCCATTCCTGAGGTGTCTATCCTTATTAACTAATTACTTCTCAAAAGTTTTACCTCCTACCGTCACACTGGGGGGTAGGATTTTGACATACGAATTTTAGGGGGACACATTCATTCCTAACACATGCATAAGTTGCTCAAAGCCATAAAGGAGGATTTATTCCCAGCTCTATCGGATTCTTGAACCCACCAAACCCAGGTTCTTGACTGTTTACCAGGAAACCAAAGATTCAAGTAAACAAGCAAGTAAGTCAGTTAACAAGCTGGGCCTCCTTTGACAAATCTTTTGGGTCCTGATGTCTACTTTATGGGGGTCCTTATAGGACTTCAGTTCTGGCTACTCTGTGCTAATTTTATTCTCTCTCAAGTTCTTTGAATCAGAGGCCTTGTGCTATAAGCAGGATGATTCTTTCTGGAGCCCATGCCTTGGGGCAGAGTTGGGTTGAAATTTCCTTAGAACATCTGGATATAATAATAATAGGGCATTCCCATGAATTTCCTAATAGCTAAACCTTGCAGGATGCTTGCCATCTTCCTAGGGCCCTTGCTTTGCCCTAGTTTTCTATTCTTTTTTGCAAAAGCCTTGACCTGATCCATCTCTTAAATTGCATTATCCTCAAGACTGGTGGAAGAGTTGGACACTGTTTCTCTAACTCCTTGGCTTTGCATTCCTGGAAATAAGCTCTCTCATTGCCCCCTTTTCAAATAGCAGCTTTCATCATTGCAGAAGAATCACTAGCTCTCCTCCAGCTGCACCATATTGCATATGTCCCCATTGCAACTGAATAGAGCCATATGACTAAGTTCTCTTCAAGAAAATGTGACCGGAAGGGATATAGCCATTTTTGGCCAGCTTATCAAACATCTTGTGTTTTCTGTTCCCATGGACTGGAATGGTAGGACAAAGGCAGTCTTGGGAAACCACTGTTAAAGATGGCAAACCCTCTGTTAGCTTGGATCTCTAAATGACTGTGTGCAGTAGAAGTGCCCACCAATGGAACTTGGCCTTGGACTATTACTGTAAACTTTGGTTGTGTCGGAGCCATGACACATCTTGGGTGTGTTGGTTATAGCTGTTCAGCATACACTGACTGTATTAGTTTCCTAGGGCTGCTGTAACAAAAGATGACAAACTGAATGGCTTAAAATAACAATAATTTGTTCTGTCACAGTTCTGAAGGTGAGAAGTCCAAAATCAAGATGTTGGTAGGGTTTGTTCCTTCTGAGGTTGTAAGGGCAGTCTGTTGCATGCCTCTCCTGTAGAGTCTGGTAGTTGCTGACCATGTTTGGCATTCCTTGGCTCCTAGACACATCACCCCGATCTCTGCCTTCACTGTCACGTGGTGTTCTCCCTGCGTGCCTGTCTCTGTGTTCAAATTTCTCCTTTCTATAAGGACACCAATTCTATTGGATTAAGGGCCAGCCCTACTCCAGTATGACCTAATCTTAATTTAACTAATTACATCTGCAGTGACCTTATTTTGAAATAAGGTCACATTCTGGCCTCATAAGGCCCAATGAAGAAAGGAACATGTTTTAAAAACATATTCTCAGTGTGCACGTACAAAGATTTTTTTCTGTCAAAGTCTTCAATTCACTGAAAAAACAGTTTATGATACACCTTAAAGAATATATGCTGATGGGCCGGGCGCTGTGACTCATGCCTGTAGTCCCAGCACTTTGGGAGGCTGAGGCACGTGGATCACGAGGTCAGGAGTTTGAGACCATTCTGGCTAACACAGTGAAAACACGTCTCCACTAAAAATATAAAACATTAGCCGGGCATGGTGGTGGGTGCCTGTAGTCCCAGCTACTCAGGAGGCTGAGGCAGGAGAATGGTGTGAACCCAGGAGGCGGAGCTTGCAGTGAGCCAAGATCACGCCACTGCACTCCAGTCTGGGCGACAGAGTGGGACTCCATCTCAAAAACAACAAAACAAACAAACAAACAAAAGAATATATGCTGATGGCCGGGCATGGTGGCTCATGCCTGTAATCCTAGCACTTTGGGAGGCCGAGGCGGGTGTATCACGAGCTCAGGAGTTCAAGACCAGCCTGACCAACATGGTGAAATCCTGTCTCTACTAAAAATACAAAAATTAGCCAGGCATAGTGGCGTGCACCTATAATCCCAGGTACTCAGAAAGCTGAGGCAGGAGAATCACTTGAACCTGGGAGGTGGAGGTTGCAGTGAGCCGAGATTGTGCCATTGCACTCCAGGCTGGGCGACACAGCAAGACTCTGTCTCAAAAACAAGCAAACAGACAAACAATATATATATGCTGATATTCACCTTTTATTGCTGCATTTCTCTATTTGGCTGCACGGGCCTCAATGGAAAAAGAAACATGTTTTAATAAAATATTCTCAATATATACTTACAAAAAAAAAAGAGAGAAATAAATAAGATTACATTCTGAGGTACTGGGGACTCCAATATCTTTGCTGGGGGACACTGTTCAACTGATGACACCAATTAATACAAGCAAAACTTGCAGAGAAAGTCTCAAAGTCATGCCATATCCTCTCGTACTCTTACAGCAGCTGACCTTTGGCCCCTAGAGGCTGACTCCCTATTAAGAGGTGATCTCTCAGAAGTTTCCTCCTTTGTTCTGCTGGACCCTGGGTCAGGCAGTCGAGCCTGAATCCTCAGGTAGATTTAAGTGACCTCTTCAAATTAGACATCCTGGGTCTCATTTTTTTTATTAGTAAAATGGCAATAATGATGCTTATCCTGCTTATCTTACAAGGCTTCAAATAAGGATCAAATAAGTACTCCATAGTAGCACCTGATGCTCATAAAATGCTTTCTACTTAACCACAATTGCATCTTTTCCTGGTAAGTTTTGTAATTGTTTTTTTATTTGGCACTCAGGTGCACAAAATTGGGTTGAGTGACTCATGGCAAGCCATGGCAAACGTAGTTTTTTTCCAGATTTCGTCTCATTTTATGTATTTGCTTCATTTCTTTTATGATCATTTCTCATTTTCTATCACCTATTAGTGGCTACAGAGACTTCTGACACTATAGGCAATCTTTCTGTTTTTAGAATGGGACTCAACCACTTTCTGTCTCTTCATGGAGTTCCCACCGTTTCTGTGATGGATTCTGGGATCTTCTACCTCTCTCTTTTGGGTTGGGTTGAGGGAGGGGGCTTGCAGCCCAAGCCAGTGCAACATGCGGTCCAACACAACAAAAACTGTATATTACTAATACTAAATTAACTAAATATTACTAGCATCTCTCCCTTATTCCTCAGATTCCAATAAATGAGGAAATTAGAGTGAAGGGAAAATAGGGGTAGGATTGTAAGGGGTAAAATTGGTGTGCAGAAATATCTACTATAAATCCCGTGTCATTTTTAGAGATCCTCTTTGAGCTTCCTGGTAGCTAAAGCAAAAAGCAACCAAAACAAGTGATTGATTATGAAAATGAGCAGGTTGTTCCTTAAGCGAAGCCCACTTTCTTGGCCAAGAGGCGCAAACCTTATATCTCCTATAATCCCCAGTGATATTTGTCCACTAAACACAGCAATGATTGCATAGCATACATTTTAGAGTAGGCAAATTCCATTTTCGCTTATTTCTTTTTATTTCATTATTTAAATGATGCATGTGATATTCAATATTACATGTCATTAGGGAATTGCAAATTCAAACAACAATGGGATACCATTATACACCTATTTGAATGACTAGAATCCAAAACACTGACAACACCAAATGCTGACAAGAATGTAGAACAATAGGAATTCTATAGGAATTCTCATTCATTACTAGCGGAAATGGCTGCAAAATGGTATAGCCTCTTTGAAAGACAGTCTAGCTTTTTTTTTTTTTTCTTTTTTAAACAAAACTAAACATACTCTTGCCATATGACCCAGCAATTGCACTCTTTGGTATTTTCCCAAGTGAGTTGAAAGGTTGCATCTACAGAAAAATCTGCACATGAATGTTTAGATCAATTTTGTTCATAATTGCCAAAACCTAGAAGCTACTAAGATGTCCTTCAACAGGTGAGTGGATAAACAAATGTGCTACCTGCAATAACAGAGTATTATTCAGTCATAAAAAGAAATGAGCTATCAGACCACAAATAGATATGGAGGAACTTATTAATAAAATGCATATTGCTAACTGCAAGAAGCCAATGTGAAAAAGCTACTTACTGTATGATTCCAGCTACAGTATATGACATTCTGGGAAAGGTAAAACTATGGAGACAGTACAAAGAACAGTGGTTGCCAGGGGCTTGAGGGGAAGGAGGGAGGACTAGGTGGAGCAGTGCGGATTTTTAGGACAGTGAAACTGTTCTGTATAGTTACTGTGATGATGGACACATGACATTATGCATTTGTCAAAACCCATAGATTGTACAACACAAAGAGTGAATGCTAATGTAAAGTATGGATTTTAGCTAATAATAATATATCAACGTTGGCTCATCAATCGTAACAAATCAACTACACTAATACAAGATGTCAGAAGAGAAAAGGAGTATATGAGAACTCTTTGTATTTTCCACTCAATTTTTTTTTTTTTTTGGTAAACCTAAAACTGCTCAAAAAATTACATTAATTAGATAAAAAATAAGATGCATGTGACGGTGCTCCTGGAACTGCAAGACACGAGGGCATGGACTCAGCACCGCAGGCAGGGCCGGTTTCCCTTTCTTGCCTTCCTTTCACAGAATCAAGGACCTTGCAGGCTTCCAGGAAGGGCTTCCCAACCCAGCTGCAGTGAAGGAGCCAGGTTTCTCTAGGACAGCAAGCCAAGGGTGGGGGACGCCAGTACAGAAAAAAAGACGCCCCCAGCACCCCATGCTCGGCGCCGCACACACCGGTTTTCTTCCATGCAGGTCCCTTTAACATCTTTTCATCTCGGGCTTAGTCACCGTCAGGTCAATTTGTTACCTAAAAAGTGGTAAAAGGTGCCACCTTCAGAGAAGTTACTCAAGGCAGACCTCTGCTTGTGTTGCCTAGGTGTTCACTGTAAGTTCCATTCCGTAGAGCAGTAAACGGAGACTCGGAGACCACGTCCCACCGCAATAGGAGTCAGAGCGAGGATTCAGCCCGGCGCTAAGCCGGCGTTCCACTTTTCACTCTGCGCGCTCCGCTGGGTGCGAAGCCTGAGCTCTCGAAGCTCCCCGCCTTTCACCTCCCGGCCCTGGAAGCCCCGCCCCGCGGCAGCTGTCGGCCCCGCCTTTCCCGGCCCTGTCTGCTACTGAAGCTTTTCAGTACCCTCCGCAAAGCAGAGTGGCTGGGACCTGTGAGTTTACGTGTACTTTGCGCCAGAACAATGAAAACATAATAAAAAAATTCTTTCTAGATGTTTGGTGGAAAAAAAAAAAATCCCAAAGTCCCACCTCCAGAAGTGTACAAGCAACAAGAACAGATGTTGTTTAACAGGCTTGTAGGACATTCCTATAAAGTTATAAACATATCTTTCAGAGTTTACTAAAGATAAACAGATACAAGTCACATTTTTTTAGTTCAAGAGACAACTTGCTGTTTGGAAGCCAAATAAAGATTCCTAATGTGAGATGCACCTGAAAAAGATTAGGAGATCATATCGAGGATATTAAACGTGGGGCCAAGTCTAACATGCTTTCCTTGGATAGTGTATGTCTCAGCAAAACAAAACAAAAACGCAGCTTCCAGCTCCATGCAGGAGACTAGGGGCTGATGGGGACGTGGAGGACATTTCTCCGCACCCCTTCTGTTTTCCCTTCTCTGGTGCAAGGTGGGCTAGAGTCAAGAGGACAGCTCTGCTCACTTCCACCCTCCTGGCTTCCCTCAGCCAGCACTTGCTGAGCACTTCCTAAGTGCTGGGCAATTACCAAGTGTCAGGTGCACAGACCTGAAAAGGAGAGCACAGTCTGATTAGAGGAGCAGATGCACAAACCCGTACTTGAACATGTCAGCAACTGCGGTGCTCAATTGTATGGGCTCTAGAAGTCCGACTGTTAGGGTTCAAATCTCAGCCCTGGCATTACTCGCTCTATGTCCTGGACAAGTTAATTTACTCCTTTGTGTCTTGTTTTATCCTCTATAAAATGGAGGTAATAAAAGTACCTGCCTATATACTGTATTGCTCACCCCACCCTTTTTTTTTTTTTTTTTTTTTTTTTTTTTTTTTTTTTTTTTTTTTTTGAGACAGAGTCTGTCTCTGTTGCCCAGGCTGGAGTGCCGCAGTGTGATCACAGCTCACTGCAGCCTTGACCTCCTGGGCCCAAGCAATCCTGCTGCCTCAGCCTCCCAAGTAGCTGGGACTACTGGCATATGCCTCCACACCTAGCTAATTTACTTTTATTTCTTGTAGAAATGGGGTCTCACTATGTAGCCTCAAACTCCTGGGCTCAAGCGATATTCCCACCTTGGCCTCGCAAAGTACTGGGATAACAGGCAGGAGCCACGGTGCCTGACCTGTATTGCCTGTTGTATAAAAAATTACCCCAAACTTAGTAGCTGAGAATAACAAACATTCCTAAAGTTGCAGTGTCCATGGGTCAAGGATATGGGTGTGGCTTATGGGTGATCTCTCAGGAAGATGCAATTAAAGTGCTGGAATTGTGGTCATCTCTGGGCTGGACTGGGGAAGGACCTGCTTTCAAGCTCACTCATGAGGCCATTGGTAGCCTCAGGTCCTTGCTGGCTATTGGCCAGAGATATCAGATGCTCACCACATAGGCCTCTAGGGCCGCTCACAACTGACAGCTGACTTCTTCCAGAGTGAGAGAGAGAGAGAGAGAGAGAGAGAGAGAGAGAGAGAGAGAGAGATTTAGGAGTCAGTTTTTTACTGTCTAATTTCAGATGTGACATCATATCACTTCTGCCATTTTCTATTTGTTAGACCGAGTCACCAGGTACAGCTTGCACTGAAGGGGAGGGGAACGCACAGGGGTGTGAACACCGTTAAGCAGGTCTCAGGGACACCTAGATGTCTGTCACTGTAGCTCATAGATTATCACAAGGGTCAAATGAGTTCACGTGCAAAAGGAGAACAGTTTCTCCTCATTTCCACTTCAAGGCTCTTATCACCACATTGAGCTGCTCAGATGATTAGAATGCTTCCTCCACCTCAAAACACACAGGTACATGTGCACACACAGACACTGCCCATCTTTCTGTCCTTCTTTCTCTTATTTCCTGTCTGTCTCCCTGCACTAGTTTGTAAGCTTCCGGTGGTATGGATTTTTGTCTGTTGTCTCACACGTAGAAACAGTGCCTGGCACATAGCATTTTCTCTGATCAATAGGTACTAAATTGAACAATGGAGCTAACCTGTACCTCCACTGGGAGAAGCAGTATTGGAATCATATGATCTCATGATTGCAACAGCGGTCCTATATTCCCATTTGCCTTTCCACTTCATCTCTGTAATGCACACTATCCTTTGTGTTGGACCATCTCCAGCATCTACAACTGTTCCTGCACGTTGGTCAGAGCTCATGACCACATTTAGTTTCAGAACATTTCCTATTTTGTCTAGCTCAGTTCCTTCCCTCTGCAGTAGAGCAGGGATATTTGGATGGCTTGGGGTCAGAAGGCTGATCTGATGTGGCACACAGGGACTGGCACTCATCATGTGAAAGGTGGGTGTATGCCTTCAGTCCTGGGACCCTGATCTGCCTAATTCTGCCCTCATTAGAAAGTGGCCACCCTGCTGGATTTGTTACTGAGCCTTTTGTGATCTACCTTGGTGCTGTGGGAGAAGCTGAGTGGCCTGGAGAAGAACTAGGGAGTGGGATTAGAAGAACTAGGGAGTACCTGAGCCTGTAGCTGAGCCTGGCTTTGACTTGCAATTCTTGCAGTAGGTCAGGGTTGCCAAAACTTTAATGTGATCCAATTCACCTGGAAGATCTTATTAAAGTTCAGCTTCGGTTTTAATAGTGTAGAGTGGAGGTCTGGAATCTTGCCTTTCTGACAAGCTCCCGGGCATTGCTAAGGTAGTTAGTTCTTGGACCACACTTTGAGTAGCAGCAAGGAATCAGGCAATGGGTTCTTCTTCAGTAGTTCTTCCATGCATAGATCTCAAAAAGTCAGGGTTTCCACACTTTTGTGTGGATCCCAGCTGGGCAGGGAAGGAAAAGGAAGCCAAAAGATGCAGAATCCAATGCAACTGGAGGCAGGGAGTAGAAGTGTAGGAAGACAAGAAGGACGCTTGGATGAGGTATAATGAAAAGGAGCCCTTCAGGTGGGCCCACTCCAGAAGGCTGGACAGCAAGGGTTTTAGGTTGACTGGAACAAGAGATTGGGGTCCAGGTAGCAAAGGACTTTGAGTGCCAGGCCTTGGATTTGGTTCTGAGGTCTGGGCTTTCCAAATTCAAATGCCTATGGGGTCAATATGTGGCAATAAGGAGCAGTGGAGCCTATGGCTAGTCATGTGTATTTGAAAGGTCAGTTCCTATTCAGCTTCAGGTGGTCATTGGATTGTAGGTCATCTGTAGCCAGACCTTCTAATTTCTGAAGCAAAGTCCCATATCTGGGATTTTATGTGATATATTCCAATTTTTAGAAGCTATCATGTCAAACATAACTTATTTGCATCCATGTCTGGCTTGAGAGCACCCAGTTATGACGTAGACTGAGGCAGAAAACAACCAGTGAAGGTTTGGGCCAGGAAATTGTCTCCTGAAGGAAACCAGCTCATGGACAATGTTCGTGACTGTTGACAGCCTTGGTCAGGAGAAGCTGTGTTTCTGGATGCCATGCTTTTCTACCTGTGACCTCAAAGTCTTCTTAAGCAGTCATACATCTGGGGAAGAGGTGTTCTGAGGACCAAGGGAAGGTGTTCACCTGAAGTCCAGAGAAGCTTGGAGAAAACCACCTGCTTTAAACACAAGAACCAAATGTGCTTCTGCCTCTTCTGTCATGCCCCTGAGACTTGGCACCATGTCCTGGCCACCTCCAGCATTGTTACAGGGCATGATACAATCTGAGGTTATGTAGCAAAGTGAGGTCAGAGGAATATTTGTTTAAATTTCAATGTCATCATTTTCTAGCTTGTTGACCATTGACAAGTTAGCTAATCTCTTTTGCTTCAGTTTTCTTTGTTTATAAAATAGCTGTTAGTAATTCTACCTATCCCAACTGAGATATCAAATGATACCTCATTTGATTACATTTGATTCTGAATCTATTATCTCAGTTGATAATAGTATGGATAATATAGATACTATATTACTCCTACACTTCTACTCCCTGCCTCCAATTACATTTATTGATAGTATCTATATTATCTCAGTTGAAAATCTCAGTTGAGAATCAACTGAGATAATATAGAGAAATATACCTTCTACCAAACAGGGCATATCAAGCCCTGATTCTCAACTGAGATAATATAGAGAAACACCATAGGACCTTGTACAGACTAAATACTCAGTTAGTAATGTTTATTATTATTATTATCCAGTTTGGAGGCAATAGAAGATTAGCTTTGGAATGGTTATTAGGGATCATTCAACCTCCACACCTTACAGAGAAGGAAACAGGCTCAGACCAGGTGGGCAACTTGCCCAAGGTTGCGTGGTAAGGTCTAGTCAGCTGAAATCCACCATGTGCACATCTGCTAGGTCACATGCTTCTCCCTAGCAGTGACCGCATGGCCTGGCACATGGAATATTTGTAGAATGAATGAATGAACCAGTAATCATGGAAGAACCAGCTGTTCCTTTCATTTCTTCTTCATTGTTGTTAACATTACACCCTTGATTCATTTAAAACACAGGGAGACAAGGGGGTCATGTATATAAGATTCAGGGATTTTTGGATTTAGAAATGGTGAAGAATTTACATAGTATTGGAGTTTATTATTATTGTCTCTCCAGGAAACTTTCCTCCCTTCCTCCATTTTCTTCCTACTTCTTTCTCTTCCTTCCTCCCTCTTTCCCTCTCTTCTCTCCTTCCCTCTGCTTCTTCCTTTCCTCTCTCTCTCCCTTTCTTTTTTCCTCTCTCCCTCTTGTCTTCTCCCCAACCTTCTTTCCGTTCCTTCTTCCTCTTATCAATCTGTCAGTCATTCTTTGATTCAACCTGTTTTTATTAGGTATCTACTATACATCAGGTTCTCAGGCACTGTGCTAGACCCTGGGGATAAAAAAGTTGATCAAACCCATCTTGGCTAGTCCTTCCTGGAGCTTACGATCTAGCAAAGGAAACTCCTAATAATCACATAATCTCATTAATTCATCAATGTTTTGAAGGGCACCATAGGGTTGCTGTAGGGATGTAGGTGTGTGGCAGGGGTTGGGGGATAGTCAGGGGCTGTCAAGAAGGTTCTTCCTGAGGACATGGCATTGGTGCTGACAGCTGAAGGACAAGCAGGAGCTCACAGGGTAAGGTCCAGGTGGAGGGGGACATGCCTAAAACAAGGGAACAGGATATGCAAAGTCCCTGAGTAAATGCATGAAAGCAGCTGGGCCCCAGAGACAGGGGCTGAAATGAGGCAAGTGCTTCTTTTTCCTTTTTTTTTTTTTTTGGAGTACACTGGCACGATCTCAGCTCACTGCAACTTCCACCTACAGGGTTCAAGCGATTCTTGTGTCTCAACCTCCCAAGTAGCTGGGGCTGCAGGCATGTACCACCATGCCCAGCTAAATGTTCTTGCATTATTAGTAGAGATGGGATTTCACAGTGTTGGCTAGGCTGGTCTCAAACTCCTGACCTCAGGTGATCCACCCACTTTGGCTTCCCAAAATACTGGAATTACAGACTTGAGCCACTGTGCCCTGCCTCAGTAGGGTTTTTGATTTTGACCCTGAATGCATTGGGAACCACTGCAGATTTTTAAGCAGATCAGCATTGTAAAAAGATGATTCTGGCTGTGTGTAGGGGAGGGACCTCCACAGGGCCAGGGTGGAAGCAGGGAAGGGAGACTAATGCAGTGCATGGGTCAGGGGTGTGGGTGGATTGGAGAGAAATTTGGGAGGTAAGTGTCAGGATATAGGCAGCAGTTGTTAAATGATTGTAAATACTTAGAGGATTTGCTCCCCCAAGTGAGAAATCCCCAGACGCAGGAGACAGCTGCTCTGCTTCCACCAAACAGGGCACATCAAGCCCTAAGCACAGGCCTTGGGAAGCCACTATCTATGTGCAAACACAGATTTTCCGTAAATACTCAATCACTAAGGATTTATTGAATGCTCATTGTGGGCCCAGTGCTGACTAGGCCCTACGGGGCACTCTTTTTCTTATACTAACATAGGTATGGAATGAATTCTGAGTCTTCTTTCTGCAGGAGTAGCTGGACACTGCATCTATTGCACCAGATATTGGGAGAAGCAGGGCAAATGCTTCATGCTTTCAGAGGTTTCCAAAGATGGCCAGGTTGCTGCAGCCATAAAGATATCCAGGGTGACTGTGGACAAAGGAGATTATGTTGTTCTTCACAAGTTTGTAATCTATCCAATCAATATTAAGGTGTAGTAAAATTGGATTTTTCATCTGAATGACGTCAAACATCTACATGCAAATGGTGGGATCCTTAGATATTTTCAAATAGAAGAATTATTTGGAAGTATTGGGAAATCATGCAGCTTACAAACTGAATTTTTCAGATTTTAGCTAGATGGCAGGGTTTTGAGACCTCCGATTTAGCTCTTATCTGCACAGGTATTCTGAAAACCTAGAGTAGGATCTTCTCTTTAGGCAGCCAATTGGGATTGCTGAAATGATACAAAACACATTTTTTTTTGACTTGCTTAACTGCCGGTGTTTTGGCTACATTAGTTGCATCAAGCTGTCTGTCCTCACTGCGTCCTGGGAGCCTAGTTCTTTGGAGAATGAGGAGTCTGACCAGCTCTTCCAGTTCTGGTTTTCATCCTGCCCTCATTATCCTCCACTGGAAAGAGGTGAAGGGAAGGTTCTGAAGAGGAAAAGAAACGACAATTTCTGAGTGTTTTAAGTAGAAGTGCTAAACACTGGGCACTCTTCTTCTGAGGTTGGCAGATAAGAGGTGAAGTTGCCAGTAATTTGTTGGTTTGGTACCACTTATTTTGAAAAGTACATTCCCTGCTTCCAACAGAACTTTTGGGCATTTCTTATCCCCCCTATATATTCCAGCAAATTCACAAAGCTGCAAATATCACTGCCCCAGATAACTGGACAAGTAGTATATCTGTGGCAGAACAAATAGAGGAAGAAATGAATTGTCTGCAAAAAAAAAAAAGAATGGGTTTCTATGAAGATGCTTATGCACAGATTTATAAGTTCATAAAAATGCCACATTTAGAATATTCATCTTAATGCAGAGCTATTTCCTTTTATGGAAAATAATTCTTAATAAAAATTCCATCAACCTTAGTAAACCTTTCGATTTAAGTATTTCTTTCGTTTCTTGCACGAGAGGAGATTTTTTTTCTTAGTTAGGACTTGCTGGTATATTTGTTCCCCTGTTAGAGGAGAAGACTTTGCTGCTGACACCTTTAATATGGAGTGAAAAACAGAAGAAGGACCCTCTCCCTTCTGATTTGTTTTCTTGAGCTTATAATTTTAAAATATCTTCTTACAGGAGCCCTTCTACGTGAACTGTCAACGAAGTAGAAGTCAAGCAAAGGGGACTTGCTGCCTGCCACGTCTGCCTCCTTCTGTGAAATCACAACAATGCAACCAGGAATAGTTGGTAAAAGTCCCAGGCTTAAACGCAGTGGTGTAATTTCCTATGATAAATAGCTTGGACAAATGCTAATCAAAATCACTTTCTGGTTCTACCTTACTCAGCAAGACAAATTCGGATGACAAGGCCCCAGAGGCAGGGATTTGCTTTAATTTGCAGATGTCTTTGCTTACATCTGTCTGACCACATTGGCAGCCACCCCCGCCCAACTCTGTGCACCTGGGTGGGGCATGGGCCCATCTGTCCTGGCACCATGGCCTTTTCATCTGCAGACCTGCCTCCGTAGCCCGAGCACCATTAACCTCATTCATTGCCGGAAGTTACTGTTTCACATGCTTCAAATTTACATTCCAGAAAGCAAAAGGGCTTCCAATGATTTGAAGACAGTGATGCTGACAGTGTGCATTATTACCGTTCTCATCTCTAGGACCTCCCACTTTTTTCAGCAGGCTGGTGGGCACATGTGGTCTATGTGGTCAAACAGGCAAGAAGATGTAAGGAAATCTTTTTTTTTTTTTTTTTTTTTTTAACTTAGATAATTTCCTTTTAAAACTTGGATACTTGGACCACAAGAGAAAATCTCAAGAGACTTTGACTTGAGGCACCATTTCCACATGGGTTGAAGGATTTCAGGAAGAGTCCCAAGTAGGGCAACCAGATCTGCTAAGAGGATGTCACTGCTGTTTCTGGACCCAGGGAAATGACATCAGGGAAAAGGGAAGGTAAGTTTCCTTTGTGTGAAATGGCAAACATGTGAGCAGGGATTTGTAAGCTCAGACCACACCACAGGCAGGCTTCAGTGTTTGACGCCTTCTGTTTTTATTGCTTTGTGAGACTGACCAATTAAAACAACCCAAAGGCCACGTTTATGAATATTTCTCTGATGGGACCAACTTCCCTTGGTGTGAACCTCGCACAGTGGCTATGTATGGACAGCATCTGAGTAGGAAATGTTGCCCTGGAGTAAGAGGGATTCCACAGAGTGGGTGTCTCTCCCCCTCCTAGGTCTTAACCTTTCATAGCGAGACAGACAACCAGGAAAGTAGGAAATCGAAACAAGCTATGTTTAGCCGAATTTTACATACCATAATCTCTTTACCATGGTCAAGCAAGGCAGGAATGCTCAGGCCAATCGGTTCTGGCTCAAATCCATTCCAGAGGGGAGTGATTTACAACTTAGCACCATCCTTGTCTCCTCTCTGAGAGTGAAGTTAAATGACCCAAGAATAGCATTAGTCTGCACCAGGCCTCGCGAGAATGGTCTTCTTAAGGGTGGTCTTGGGCATGGGTTTTCACCTGTAGAAACTCAAGCCCAGACACCCCTCCAAAGCCCTGGTAAGGGTCAAGCAGCATTCCTATTTTAAGAGACTTACAGTGTGGTGAGTTGCGAGGTCTTAGGGAAGAGTGGAGTCTGGCCCAGAAGCCTTTTGTTGATTCCTCTCCAGTGAATCTTAAGTTGTCCCAGGCCAGTGGTACACATGCATATGTGTTTTAGCCTCCTCCCCACTTCATGTCCCAAGAAAAGGCCCTTCTGTCTCATGCTTGATACAAAAAGATTGCAAGGTGTTAGAAGGCAGGTTGAATGGGTAACCCAGGGCAAAGAAAGAAACAGGGCAGAGGTTTGTCACTTCAATGGTTAAAATATCTTGATGTGAAAATGAGCCCCTCAAAATAGTCTGGGAGGGCCCAAAAACCCACCCAACAGAGCTTATAAATAGATGAGCGAGATGTTGAAATTATTTTAAGACAGATGCCTTTTAAAACTGTATTCAGAACACCTTTTGGAACTCCTAGTTGCACAGTTCCTCAAGCAGGAGGTATTTCATCTTCGCAACATCTGGAACTGTCAAAGAGGTAGCGCTGCAGACCTCAACAGATGCAGACACTTCTACATAAAAGTGCACCAACAAATCATGGCTGTAATTGCAGAACAACACGAGTGTTTCACAGGCATCTATGGAGAAAACGGTGCTCTGGCAGGGAGGAAAACTTACTGTAACCCCCAACCCCCTCCACTTTTATTGCTGAATCACTCCTCTAAGCAACTTTTCCACAGTTCTCCACCAAGAGGCTAACAATTGCAAGCAAGTTTATTTTCTTGGCTTGTAATCAGGAGATGATGGACAAGAAGGTCTTTTTTTCGCCTTTGGGGTAAAAATTTTTTTTATCCCACAAATCTGTAGCCTTTACTTGGTTGGGTAAATTTGTGATGTTGCTCAAAGTAATCTCCATGCTTGGTTTGGTTGTTCAGGTGAGGGGGAAGCGATAGCCATTTGTTACATGAAGGGGGCCAGTGTGTCCCCAAATTGCCTTCCTGTGATGGGTAAAGCCACGTGGCAAAGTCAGACCTGGCTGGGGTGCCCTGTAGAACCGGAACCCTGAGTACTCAGCCTTCCATTACAACTCAGAACAAAACTGATGATATTTTGATTTGTCATTTCAGAGGCAGAGGCTCAAATGTACTTTAGAAACCTGTGGCCCGATGCATCGCTTGAAAATTTTTATGCATCTGCGGGCTGGAGTGCTGTGGGAGAAATAAAAATGGGAGGAATGCCACAAAGGACCATGTTAGAACTTAACACAACTGTTCTATAAATTATGGTGATAAAACAAATACTGCTGATACTGATGATAATGATAAATGCTTTAATCAGTTTTACTAAAGCACTTTAAATCTTGTGGGACAGATGGGAGAATAAAGCTTGTTGTTGGAACCTTGAGATTTATAAGAAACTCCTTGGTTAACATTATAAGGAAGGCAGAGTCTTCCAGGGTGAAGAGGAGAAGCTGGTGTGATAATAAAATTTCCATCATCATCACTGTTTTAGCTCTGCTTTAATGGCAAATCAACACTCACCCTGGTTGTTAAACACATCCTTTCAATTAATCTCCCAGTCGGTGAAGTGCTGCTCCCTGGATCTTGAGCAATGTGGACTGCCTGACCCACATCAGGGCCAAGAAAACTGGCGGGCATGGTCAGGGGTGGAAGCGAGTGGCAGTTATTTCAGGGGTCAAGTGTTTAAACATCTGGTGCCTCCCTGAAGCCAGCTTTGGCTCGGACACCTCTGCTCAGGCAGAAGCAGGGAGTCGGGGCTGCGGATCTTTGCCTCTGAGCCCTCTGTTTGTTTTCCCTCTGCTTCCTGGGGAAGAATGCCCGAATGAGAACATGCAACTGCACAACTTCTACCACCCTGTGGTAACTTTATGCCATGACATACACTCCCTCTACTGGGACGTTCTTCCCATCCTTGTGAGAAACACCCCCACGGCTCCTGGTTGCCCCCTTTAATCCCCCAGTTCCAGGGGCATCTTTGGAAGAGCTTTGGAGGCCAACTCAAATGTGTATTCTCAGCTTTTGAAAGATCTCAGAATCACCAGTGCTAGGACTCTTGTATTCACTGGGGGTGAACAATGATTAACATATTGAGTGGTAGAGTAATAACCACAAGACAAAACCAGCACAGGCTTCAGCCACAGCCAATGGCGATGCCCCAAGTCCAACTCTCACCGAGGGGCTGGGGGCTCAGAAAGGGAAGTGGCCTGTTCACCAAAGCTGACAAAAACATTCACTGTGTTTGCATTTTGTCCCAGCCTCTACATCTCCCAAATGGTTCCTTTTCCACAGCATGCCCCCACCCCCAATTTTATACATAGCAGATGGCCTTCAAACAAATCAAGGAGCAGAAGCTGCAAAAGGCTTAAAAAAAAAAAGACAGTGAAACTCATATATTTCTTCAAACGATAAGATGAACTACAGATGTTTGCTGAAGGGTGACGGTGCTGTCTACAACTTAAGACTTGACTTAAGAGTCCACTTATGTTTAGCGTTGGACAAGCCCAGTAGATGTCATGGTGTGATTTATGGAGGTTGTTTGTGAGATTTTATGTTACTGGGGACATGGCAATGAAAACACTCTGCCATTCTGCCTGCAAGCATCTTTTTCTGTGGACCCAGGTGGGGAGTCCGTGATGGAAACCGTGTGCCAGCCAGCAACCAGGCGTGTATCTATGCCATCCACAGTTCAGCCCATGGGTCCTCGATTGCCTTGCATTCTGAACAATATGTCCCTTTGCTCCTGGGCCTCTTTCCCTCCTCTTTCATAGAGTTCTTGGTCCTTGCCAATGTCCTATTCTTACCTGACACCTGCAGTCAGATTAGTCTCAAATCAAGCTTGACAAAGTTGCTAAAAGAGAAACAGTTGTCTGTTGCAGGATCCAGCTGCATATAGAAAACAGCTGCTTGCTAAGGCTGTTTTTTGAAAAGGAAGAAAAGAATCACTGCAAAGAGTTTAAAAATGAACATAAAGCCTATCTCGAATAAGCCAGCAGAAGCCTGTAATTAACACAAGGGTTAAGTATCTGTGTTTCTATTAAATGCTTCTTTTTTCAGGACTTGTTGTAACTTGGTCATAAATATTTATTACAAACTGAAACTGAGGATATAAGACCTTAGCTGAATGCTGTTTCCCCCTCTCATTTCTTTGCTTTCCAAAGCTGATTCTTAACAATGTAAAGAGCGTGATGTGTTTTGGACACACACACCTACTCCAGAATGCAAGCCAATGTATGCATCTGTGCAGAGGCAGACACCTATGCCCATCAGCATAGCACATGAGCACACTGCCCTTCCCTAGATGCTCAAGGGGTGAGTTTAAGGCAGAGGCTGCTGAGTCTTGGGCAGAAGCAACGGGAGAAGGCCCCAGCCATCCTCTGGCCTCTGGAGCAGAAATGTGGGGAGCCTTTGAAGTTGCCACAATTCAGGTGGAAGCCCTTCAGAGTAGCCCTAAGAGGAAGTCATTCATCTTCAAACAAAGGGGAAAATTCTTTAGGACCCCGGTGTTTCTACTTAAATAAGTTTTAGTTATTCCCCAGAGGAGCAGGGACCAGCTGTGTTCCATCTCCACGAGGTTGTGAAGAGAGAAAATGGGCCGCCTGCACTACAGCATGAGAGCCATCAGTTAGACAGAAAGAAGCATGGCGAGACAGGCAAGGCCCTCCAGAGAAAGCCAGGAAGACAGTGAGTGGCTTTCAAAACCGATGTGCTGCGTTCAGAGGCGGGAAGATGGACAATATTACTTTCCCAGAAAGTGTCCCAAAACTTTCTCTTTTGTTGGCATGTCGAAAATAGCAAGCCATTGCCTCTTCCCCCAGCCACTGGGCCTGCTGGCAAGAGGTAAATTTGCAGAACTCACAGAATTAAAGCCAGAGAGGACCCTTGTAACTCATTTTCTCTTCCTTCCCAGCTTCACACAGAACCATACCCAAAAGTTTCCATGGACACAAGAATCTTGCTTATTTTTAAATACTTTGAATTACCTGGTAGTGGACATTTTTTTTTTTTAAGCTTCTCTATCCCTTTATAATTTAATTTAATTTAATTTAATTTTTCTTGAGACAGAGTCTTGCTCTGTTGTCAGGCTGGAGTGCAGTGGCACGATCTCTGCTCACTGAAATCTCCGATTCCCTGGTTCAAGTGATTCTCCTGCCTTAGCCTCCCGAGTAACTGGGATTACAGGCACGTGCCACCACACCCAGCTAATTTTTGTATTTATAGTAGACATGGAGTTTCACCATGTTGGCCAGGATGGTCTTGATCTCCTGACCTCGTGATCTGCCCACCTCAGCCTCCCAAAGTGCTGGGATTATAGGCGTGAGCCACTGTGCCCAGCCTCTATTCCTTAAAAAAAAGAAAAAAAAATTATGAATAAATAGTAGGTGTAATTATGGGGTACATGAGATATTTTGGTACAGACATACAATGCATAATAATCACATCAGGGCAAATGGGGTATCCATCACCTCAAGCATTTGTAATTTCATTGTGTGACAAACATTCCAGTCATACCTTTTCGTTATTTAAAAATGTACAGTACGTTATTGTTGACTGTAATTACCCTGTTGTGCTATAAAATACTGGATCTTATTCATTCTATCTAATTATATTTTTGCACACTTTAACCATCTCTGCTTCCCCCTGACTTTCCACTTCCGACTCCCCTCCACAGCTTCTGGTAACCATCATTCTACTTTCTATCTCCATGAGTTCAATTGTTTTAATTTCTAGCTCCCACAAGTGAATGAGAACATGTGAAGTTTATCTTTCTGTCCCTGGCTTATTTCACTTAACATAATGTCCTATAGTTCCATTCGTGTTGTTATTATTATTTTTATGCCAGTATCATGCTGCTTTGGTTACTATGCCTCTGTAGTACAACTTGAAATCAGGTAGTTTGATTTCTCCAGTTTAGTCCTTTTTGCTCAGGATGGCTTTGGCTATTCTTAGTCTTTTGTGGTTTCATATAAATTTTAGGATTGCTTTCTTTTTTTTTTTTTTTTTGGAAGAATGTCATTGGTATTTTGAGAGGGATTGCATGGAATCTGTAGATTGCTTTCAGTAGTATGAACATTTTAGCAATATTGATTCTTCCAATCCTTGAACATCTTTCCACCTTTTTGGTGTCCTCTTCAATTTCTTGCATCAATTTTTAATAGTTTTCATTGCAGGGATTTTTCACTTATTTGATTAATTCCTAGGTGTTTTATTTTATTTGTAGCTATTGTAAATTATATTACTTTCTTGTTTTCTTTTTCAGGTTGTTCACTGTCGGCATATAGTAATGATACTGATTTTTGTATGTTGATTTTGTATCCTGCAACTTTACTGAATTTATCAGTTCTAATAGATTTTTTGGTGGAGTTTTTAGGTTTTTCCAAATATAAGATGATATATCATCTATAAACAAGGATAATTTGACTTCTTCCTTCCTAACGTGGATGCGCTTTTTTTCTTTCTATTTTCTGATTGCTCTAGCAATCAGATTGCTCTCCCAGTACAATGTTGAATAGCAGTGGTGAAAGTGAGCATCCTTGTCTTGTTCCAGATCTTAGTGGAAAGGCATTACATTTTCCCCATTCAGTATACTAATTGTGGGTGTGTCATATATGGCTTTTATTGCATTGAAGTATGTTTCCTCTACACCAAGTTTTTTGAGGGTTTTTATCATGACGGGATGTTGAAGTTTATTAAATGCTTTTTTTAGCATCAATTGAAATGATTATATGATTTTTGTCCTTCGTTCTGTTGATAGGATGGAGCATATCAATTGATTTGTGTATGTTGAACCATCCTTGCTTCCCTGGGATAAATCCTACTTAGTCATGATGAATAATCTTGTTAATGTGTTGTTGAATTCAGTTTGCTAGTATTTTGTTGAGAGTTTGTGCATCAATGTTTATCAGGGCTATTGACCTGTTGTTTTCTTTTTTTGATGTGTGTTTGTCTGGTTTTGGTATCAGGGTAATACTGGCCTCATAGAATGAGTTTAGAAGTATTTCATCCCCCTCTATTTTTCAGAATAGTTTGAGTAGAATTGGTATTAGTTCTTCTTTAAATGTTTGGTAAAATTCAGCAGTGAGGCTATTGAGTACCAGGCTTTTCTTTGCTGAGAGATTTTTTTTTATTATGGCTTCAGTCTCATTATATGTGATTGGTCTCTTCAGGTTTTGGATTTCTTCATGGTTCAGTCTTGGTAGGCTGTATGTATTTGACTTCTCTATCTCTTAATCTCTTTCCTTTGTGTGAGAGTTTGCCATCCTGTAAATTAGAGTTGGGGGTAGAAAATTTCTCTCGTGGCTGAGACTGAAAGTCTGGTTCTTGCCTTTCCACCATCCATCCTCCCTGTGCGGGCAGGACCCTGAGCCCTCATGCCGTAGCCAAAGTTTGTCTCTACTTTATTCTGGTGTCAGGTCCACAGAAGGAGAGTTCAGGTGAAGGATGTGTATTGTGCGGTTTGGTCCAATCACATGATTTGGGAAGGTGATGATAGGACAGATAATACCAGAGTGTCAGTGTGTTCTGTTGCATTAATATTGGGTTCAGGTTTGTGGGTGGGTGGATGCTGAGTAGTTTTCCCAATAATGAACTTGTAGACAGACCAGATAATAAAAACCTGAGCAAAGTCAGCAATACTTTGTCTTGTGACACCACATTGTTGGCTTTACAGTCAGAGGTAGAATCAGATCCTGGCTGAGTAATCTTGGGCAAGATTCTTATCTTCTCTGAGCCTCAGTTTCCTCATCTTCAAGTGAAGACTGTGAGACCTCGCAGGATTGTTGTGAGGATCAAATGAGGAGGGAGAGAGAGTGCACAGGTACAGTGCATGGCACATAATTGGTCCTCAAAAAATATGATTATAAATGTCCTGCAATCTAGAAGGAAATCCAGAGGAAGGAAAAGATATGGATTAAGATTCGTGAGGAACATGTGAGTATAGTGGAGTGCTGCACCGTAACAACCACAACAGATCCTCAAATGGCAAATGAATGTATCTCAAAGAGCGTATTTCTCCCCAGTTACCCCATTCACAGAACCTAATGTTGGATCTTGGGTAACAGAGGTGTGCTTGTTATTCTTCATTCATGTATCCACCCCTAGATGCATCCGCTGCCCTTTTCTGCCCATCATCCCAGGGACACAGTGTATGCTAACACATACACTGCCTCTCCCTGCTTTCTTGCTCTCTTGCTTCTGTCTGGGTTTGGCCAATTCCAGCCTGGATCCAGCCCTCCAACCCTCATGAGGTTCTGAGAACACTACGCCCTTCAGGCCAAGAATGGCCAAGATTAGCTTCCTGCCATTGCTAATCCCTAGGGCCTCAATTTCCTGTGGTGGTTCCTTGAGCCCTAGCCACACTTCTGTGAATTGTCTCTTTATTAAAGTCTCTTTGGAATCCCATCTGAGTGTGCTTTCTTTTTCCTGCTAGGAGACTGAATGAGGGGTATGAGTGAAAGCAGGTAGAGTGAATCGAGGGAGACTTCCCGAAGGACAGTGTCTCTTGCCCAAGGTTTTGAAGGAGGACTGCAATAGTTTGGTGGAGACATAACATAGAAGGCTGGTGTTCTTGTCTGGGAGACTGGAGTCAACAAATGCTTGGAAGTCAGCATCCGCATGAACTCTTCATGGGGTATGGTGAAAGATTTTACCAGCAAGACATCACTGCAGTCAGAAAGGGAGAGAAAAATGATGCTAAACACAGAAAACAGCTGTCATTTATTTATGGAGTGCTTACTATGTAACAAGCATTCACAATAGTGTGATGGGTATTATGTTCATGATTTTACAGCTAAGAAATGGGGGCTGTGAAAGTGTAAGCAACTTGTCCAAGGTCACAGTATGTGGTAGAGTTGGGATTCGTAAGTTCTGCTTGGGACCAAAGCAAGGCCGCCCAACTGTTTGGATTTGCCCGAGACTCAGAGGTTTCCCAGGATACAGATCTTTCACTGCTGAGTTTGAGTTCATGGCAGGGTCTATTGAGTGGCAGTAGAGAGTTAATGAAAGTGGGCATCAATAGTCATCCTTGCAGTAAAGAAAGTTCATTTTCCTACTTCAAAAGACCCATTGAAAGAGATTGGTAAGAGTGGAAGTCCACGAGAGAGATAGAGAGAAGGAGAACAGGAACTATAGACTCTCAATCATTCTGTACAGCAGCAAAAGGGTGGCATAGTCAATCCAAAAAGCAAACACTTCAACAATATTCCCATTTGTCTTTGGAATGTGACATCATTCTTCCCTCTGACAGACTTACCTCTGTAATTCTCTTTTGGCTCCAACTAGTAATAAATGGAGAGTGCATTCTTCAAGCACAGGGAACCATGCATACAGAAGAGCAGAGAAGAGAAAAGATGGGTCCAGATTCTCTGGACAGTGAAAGAGAGTGATGCCTCAAGTTGAGCAGAGCCCAGCTTCAGCAGTCTTTGAAGTCTAAAAATTATGTTTTTTATTTGTGACTAATAACTCCCAGTTTCATTAACTGTGCTGCCACCAAACAGACCCTGCCATGCACTCAAAGTCAACAGGCAAGGGTGCAATGGATGGTGTTGTCTGTGCAGCTCTAGGGTATTCCAGACCCAGCAAATCCCCAGTAACAGCAACAGCAATGAAGCTGCCACTTATGGAGTTCCTGATGCCTTTGCTTCAGATATTTCATAGACATTTTAAATGCTTAGAACTGAACAACCTTTCAGAGTAGGTGATATTAATCTCATTTTCAAGATGAGAAAACTGAGGAAGAAAGAAGTTAAAAAAGTTCTCCAGGGACCTCTGGTGTAAAATGGCCGATCTGGGTTTCACAGTGACTTCCTCTGGTATCTAAGCCTGGACCAGGGTACAGCTGCAAAGGCACTGGGTGCCCACCGCTCTGATGATGGTTAGTTGCATTCAGTAAACATGCATGGGGCCCTGGCGTGGTCCACCACCAGGAGGTGGGTTCACCGAGTTGTTCTTGAAGAATGCAGGCGGGTTTTTAAATGTTCCCTTCCACTTCCCTGATAACTGCTGAACGTTTCTCCAACCTCTGTGTATTTGCACATGCTATGCCCACTGCTGTAATGCCTTTCTGTCATTTGACCATTTGGGTAGCCTCTCCCCATCGTTCAAGACCCGGCTTTAGCTGAGTGTGGTAGGCCCTCCTCAGCTGCAGTGGATTTTCCAGCACACACTCCTGTGAACCATTCCTGTGGACTCAGTGGGATGGTTTCTCTATTTTGGTGCAGTTTTTACCAGTCAGTGCTAAGACTAGGTGCTACTCTCAGTGTGCTCCTCATTAAAGGTAGTGATATAGGAGAAAAGAGAGACAGAGGAACCACTGTAGTTTGCACAGCCATGGCTGCATCTCATTTTATCAGTCTCCTGAGGTTTCATTAAAGGGACTTTATGGGCAAGGAGAGTTTAGATTCAAGCTTATCTAGGGAAAGTCTTTTACACAAGATATCTTCTCTGAAGAAGGGTTCGAGCTCTATGAATAAGGATAGTCAAATCTGCAGTGAACAGTTGATTAACAAATCATTTCTGTTCAGCTCAAAGTGGGCCATTTGCTGGTTTAGGGTGGAGTTTCTCCTGCAGTGAGTGAAGTTGGCACGCTGGAGCAGGGTGGGAGGAGTTGGAAGGCAGGACACCTGCCACATGCTGCCACTTACTAGCTGAGCCAGTCCCTGGGCTTCAGCATCTCTAGGATGGCAATGGTGAGAGGTCCCTGCCAGCCTTCCCTGTAGAGTTGCTACAGATTGAGTGAGGCTCACACTTAGTTTTCAAGTGTAAATGAACACATTCTCACTTTAGTGGTTAAAATGGAAGCTGAAGAACGAACTTGGGCAAATCATTTTGTTTCACATGCTTCTGTTTTGCAATATAAGAAAGGGCCAGTGGAAACACAATTCACAAAGCTGCTCATTGTTCTTTCTAGATCACAGACACCCCTTGGTGCCGAGTTCATACTTTCTGAGTTATGTCCCTGGTAAGAACCAAGCCCCAGCCAGGGATATGGTGAACCACGGAACCGCTGAAGCTGTGTAATGAATCCTATAAGTTTCAACTTCAATTACATGAGTTATGTTAGGTGTTTGTTACCCTTGGTATCTTGATCAGGAATATTCCCTTGTGAAAGTACTGCTTGGGTTTGACTTGCTGATGTCAGCAATGTAAATATGACTTAATTGATTAATAGGCATTAATGACTAGTAATTATGGCATAACCTGTTAGCTGGAAATAACTCACAAAACAAGCACATTGTTATTTAGCCTGTAAGTGGAGGGACAGCCTTGCTTCTGCTGGTTGTTCTCCTGGCCTTTGGGCGCAGTCCCATTGCAGAGTCAGTTGCCTTTTGCAATGTGGGTTGTAAATAAAATAAAATACACATATTAATATATTACTTAGCATCCATTTACTGCCCTTTCCTCCACTGAGAAAACTGAGCTTTGTCAATGTGAAATTAGCCCTTAATCTCTTATCTGAAGGTCATCTACAGAGGAAAAAGCCCTCTCCTGAGGTTGGTATAGGTAGTCTACTTCAGGAGGCTTCACTGTCTGTAAAATTCTGGGCTTCTATTGCATTCATCCTTCTTTGATTATCGAAAACTTTCCTCTGCAGCTAACACTCAGGAACAATGTAATAAGTAACTTCCAATTAAAGTTTTCCATATGTGGCAAAAATTGTAATGAATGAATAAGTAAAGACCGCATAATGAAAGCCTATTAGCCAAGTGAATATACTCTTTTAAGTCAAATTTCTATACCACTTTTGTATTATCTCCCATCAGAAGAGAACGTGCAATTACCAATTTTATCTTATCTCAGCTTATTATTAAAGAGTAGTAAAGGAAACTTCATTCCAGGAGCCATAATGTGATTTTTGATTAATAGGGGGTTCTTATGTGACAAGAATATTTCTCTTAGGCAAAGTATGCACATGGATTCCCGCCTGAGCTGGCTTGGAAGCTACATCTCCGGTGGAACGACTGTTCAACAATAGAACATATGTTCTACATGGGAGGTCAGATTCTTAATGTACTCCAAAGCACCAGAAGGGTAGGAAGAAGTTGACTCGGACTTTGTAGACACATATTTTTGTTTAGTTGGTTCCAATTATATCAAATGTGACATTGATTTGCGTGTAATAGGTGAGATGAGCAGCCCAAAGCTTAGGTCTTCCGGCCTCTGCTGGAAGGAAGCCTTAGACTTTCAGGTCCTCTCTTTGTCTGCTCCAGTCTCTGGTGAGAGTCTCAGCATATTCTGGACACACAACGGATACCCGTGATTCAGGAGACCCAAACATCAGCACTCTCTGCCACCCCAGCTGCACACGGGGAATGGTTTGAATTTGCATTCCAATCCCTCAAGCCAACTTTTCTCGGAGAGCTGTTCTAAGAAAGGTTACGTGTGATCTTGCTCTTTGGCTGTGGGTGACCTGTGTTAATGCCTGTAACCTGGGGAAATGTTAGGTAGTGGACAAGGAGGGAGCTACTAAGGTTGACCTGTAGTTAGTGGTCTCTTCTCAGGGTGAGAAGATAGCACTTTGATGAGCTGCTAGGGTGGAATTTAGTTCTGTAAGGAAAATCCATTTTGTATCATTTACATCATTCAAATGCCTACGATAGCACATGCCCCTTGATCAGAAAATTTCCTTCTAGAATTTTATCATACAGGAAGTAACTGGGCAACCATGAAAAGTATCTGTATAAGGATGTTCCTTGATGCACTGTTTACAACAGCAAAAAAATTGGAATGAACTAATAATAGTGGGGAGAGGAGGCTGCTGGCTAGATACTCCATGGTATATCTCAACTAGGCATTCTGTCTAGCTCATCAAAGGCAATGCCACAGAAGATTATCTCATATCATAGAAAAATGGTTATGATAGGGTGAGTGGAAAATCAGGTTACAAAATAAAATATGCCATATGATTCTATTTTAGAAAAAAAAAGACTTAGGGCTATATACCAAAATAATAAACATCGATTTTTATAGTATAGCCAGATTATCGGTTGCTTTAGGTTGTTTCTCTTTTGCTTATTTCTATATTGTCATTTTAAAAAATAGTCAATATGGAGTACATATGTAATTTTTAAAAAGCAATACAATGTTATTGTGTGAAGTCCTTTTAAATTGAACCTTTAGAACATCAAAGCTCCCAGTGGCAGGGCAGCCAGGCTTGCCTCCTGGCAGAGCTGGGGCTAGCTTGGGAAGTGGGATTTTGGGGGTCCCAGGCCCTTTCTGAATCACTGCTCACTGCTTCCCAATGCTCTGCTCAGCACGCTTTTCCTGGCTGACAGGCAGGTGCTCTGTCAGGGAGAGAAACACCTCTCACTGCTGTTTTTAGTCACTACCCCTGGTGGGACACAGGGCCTATGGGTCATCTGGCTGCCCGAGTCACCCCTGTGGTCAGGGTAATTCATGTCTGGGACAGGATATGATGGGAAGCGCAGACAGATAATGTGAGAAGAAGGGTCTGTGAGGAGGCAGAGCAGGGCAAAGAGTGCCTCAGAGCCTGAGGGGCGGGCATGAGGACGGCTGGGCTTCTTCCCAACTTTGCCACGCAATTTAGTGTCTTCCAGAAACAGAAGATGTCATGGCCGCAAAAGGGAAAAGGCCTGGCTCCTGCCCTGGGTGGCACCATCCACCGCCCACTGCAGACCAGGGCTTGGAGGAGGAGGGATAAATGCAGCTGGCTCCGAGGGGGCAGGGTAATTGGCTTCTTCCTCAGGAGCTTTCCTTTTTAAGGCAGCGGGCTATAACTGGAAGGCCACAAACGCTGGCCGGAGAAGATAAAGCCTCCGAAGAGAGAGTGGTTTTGGTTCCTGGTGTTGGCCTTTGTCATTAGCCCCCCAGGCTGTGGTTTGGCCAGACCTGGCTTCCTTAAACCCTGCTGGGCACAGCATAGGACACTGCCCAGCGCAGAACTACCTGTAGCTCCTCTTAGCCTGACCTCTGCAGCCTGAGATACCTTCTCTTGGCAACTGATCCCAGCTGACCTCCCCAGCTTTGCCCACTCTCCCTGTCTCTCCCTGCCCCCACTCCCAGTTACTTGGAATTTAGCCTCATCCTCTGACATATCTTCTGCTGATACTGAGGCTTTAGGTACATGCTGTTCCCCTTGGCTGGACGCTCCTCCTCCTCCTCCTCCTCCTCCTCCTCCTCCTCCTCCTCCTCCTCCTCCACATGCTGGGCCCTTATTCATCCTTCAAGAACCAGCCAGAATTTCCTATCAGAAAGGCATCCCCGGTTCACTTCATCCTGTGGAAATCATTCCTCTGTATTTCTTTTCTTTCTTTCTTTCTTTTGTTTTTTTTTGTTTTTGTTTTTGAAACAGAGTTTCACTCTGTCTCCCAGGCTGGAATGCAGTGGTGCAATCTCTGGCTCACTGCAACCTCTGCCTCCCGGGTTCCAGCGATTCTCCTGCCTCAGCCTCCTGAGTAGGTGGGACTACAGATGCCTGCCACCATGCCTGGCTAATTTTTGTATTTTTTGGTAGAGACAAGGTTTCACCATGTTGGCCAGGCTGGTCTTGAACTCCTGACCTCAGGTGATCCACCCCCCTCGGCCTCCCAAAGTGCTGGGATTACAGGCATGAGCCACAGTGCCCAGTCTTCTCTGTGTTTCTTAAAGGACCAGATAATTAGCCACAAGAAGGAGGAACTGAGGAGGTCAACATTTTGAGATATTTTTCCTTTGAGACTCCAGGCTGTGTATGAATCCCAAATAAAAGCCTCAGCCCTATGAATTGTTATTTTACCTTTTTTGGGGTAATAAAATTTTTATTTTGTTTTTAAATGGTTACTATATTCACACAGTCCCAAAATATAATGTAAATATAAACTAATCAAAGGTAATATTCAGCAGGAAGTCCACCTTCCACCATATACCCCAGAGCTGTCCCTCCCATTCTCTTACCCACAGACAACCAAGGTTACCAGTTTCTTGTGAATGCTTCTGGGCACATGAAAGCCAGCACCACACCACATACAGATTGCTCCAGCTTTTAGACAAGCTGGGCCATGCTGTTTGCCCTATACTGCATTTTGCTCCCTCCATATCAGTCCATAAAGGTTTTTTTTTTTTTTTAACTTTATTTTTCTTATCACTTCTATGCTTCCTTTCAATTGGGGTATCATAGTTTCTTTAACCCATCATCTATTGGTGGGTATTTAGGTAGTTTCCAGTCTTTTGCTCCCGCAAACCGTGCTGCAATAAATAACAATCTGTGCAGTTATTTCCCAGAACTATGTGCGTGTGAGTGGGTTTTAGGATAGATTCCTAGAAGTGGAATTCCTGGGTCAAAAGCACATGCATTTTAAATTTAGATAGCTATTGCCACACTGCGCTTCATGAGAGCTGTGATCATTTATCCTCCCCACAGCACTACTGGACACGGTTAGTATCCATTTTTGACCACTGTGTGTAAGCTACACAGAGTGGCGGCAGGCCAGAGTTTGCCCAAAGGGTGCCAGTTAGTAAATTCTATTCCAGTTTCTGCTGAAACTTGTAGCAAACAAATGGTTTTGTTCTCAGCATCCCTACCTTCAGGAAACTGCCTCAGACTTCTTGTTGGTGTACACCTCCCTTCCCACCAGAGGTGGGCACGAGGCCAGTCCTGACCACAGAGATGATTGGTTTAGGGCTGGGCATGTGAGCTAAGCTAGAGCAGTCAGAGACCTTCCTACAACTTTTACTGGGTCCGTTGCGAGATTAATCACCCTTGCTCTACCATCACAAGCCATAGGGAAAATGTGGGTTTGAGGCTTCCAGCGGCAGATTGGGCCTTATTGGCAGAAAACTTCCCTGAAAGGGCTGCAAGGCAAGTCCACTAGGCCAAATCCTAGTCCCATCTTCTAGCCCCTAGATCCCTAGGATCCAGCATGGCCTGAAGCTAATTTACTCTGGGCTTCCAGATTATGTGATATAATAAATTTCCTTTGGGGCTTAATTTGGGCCTGTGCAACTGAAGAAATCTTGACTAATAGAGTGCTTTACATGCGTGATTTCTTTCAATTCTGGTAACAACCTTATAAGACAGGATTTCATTTTCATTTCAGAGATGAGGGAACACTCAATGAGTCTAAGAAATTTTCCAAAGCTCACAAGATCAGGAGCAGAGCTGGATTAGATTCAGGCTGTCTAGCTCTAACACTCGTGTTTTCATCGTGTTTCTGCACTACTTCCAATACCACCAACTTGTCTGGTCAAATGCATTGTTTTTGCTCCCTTTATGTTCTGACTTCTGCTTATACCCATGTATTCAAGTCATACTTTTGTTGCTACAAGGTGCAGGTTCAAGAAGTCTGCCTGTTGGAGGGGGTTGGGAGAGAAGTCCATGTTGCATAAGGGAGGCCAGCTGGCAAGATGTGGCAGGAGAGGATGTCCCACAGTCTCCACTTGAGGGAGGGGCAGATGGAGATGCAACCTGGGAAGGGTTGTGGGCACAGAACTATTGATGAGCCTGTCCCGTTACTGCCAATTCCAGCTCAGGCCCTCCTCTTGTTACCTCAGGGAAAGTCACCCCCAAACACACTGCACAGCAACAGGTTTTCTGTCTGCAGGCTCCATTCCAGTCACAAAGGAAATGGAGTTGGACAGACCTGTTTTGACCCCATCATGTGTTTTAAAATATAGTGTGTTAATAGAAGAGTTCAGGTGCGATAAAGCCAACAGATTAGGAGACTGCTGCCATTCAAAAGACAGCTTGTTACAGTTTCCAAGAGGAGTGGGCATGGGATGCTACACAGGGCCATGTGGGGGTTGGTCAGGAGGCTGAGGGGCAGGTGAGATCCATGGGTAAGGGCCTTTACTGTAGTTCCTGCAAGAAGTAATGGGCAACACAGGGTAAGCAGGGTTGGCATGGGTTAGCTTGAATAATTCAACCAGCTGTGGAGCATAGGGGCCATCCTGGATGCCTGGTACTGGGCCCTGGGGTGACTGGGGCAGGGGATGGTCACCCAGGGTGTGAGAGCTGATAGGAGGTTGCTGGGGTGTGGCTTTGGATTGGTTGGTGTGTATCTAAAACATATACTTGAAGGAGCACTGTTTATGCTCTCTAGGAATCGACTAACCCTTGGAGGGCTGTCCCTCCAGGATCAGCAAGTCCGCAGATATCAAAGCATCAGAATACAGAAAATAAGAGACGTGATTAACACACCATGTTACCTGGAATAGGGCTGTGGATGGTGGCTTGGTCAGCTAAAAAACAGTGTCCATCCCAGTATGTGCCATTTTGGTCCCACAATTCTAATTTTATGAGGAAATAATTCAGCAAATGATTAGTAATGTGTATATAAGGATATTTATCAACACAGTGTTTATAATAGAAAAGGAAATAAAACCCCTACACGTTCAACAGTGGACATGTGGTTAAATAATTGACCATTTATTCCATATGATGAATCATCACATAGTAATTGAGAGTATTGATGTAAAGGCCTATTGATTGATATGAATACATGGTCAGAATACGTTATTGAATGAAAAAAGGGTTATAGTGAAGAAATATGTATAACCCTGATTTTGTTTAAAAATATATGCATATTATTTATCTAAATGTTCACATTTTCTTTACAGGAAGTATCTTTCTTTTTAATCTGTATTTTCTACTCTATTATACAACAAATTTTTATTACTTGTGTAATATATGTAAGATATGTTTAATAATAAAAAAATTCTAAAATATATTCACTCTGTCTGCCTGAGTTTGGCGTTCCCAGTTTTCTTCCAGTGAGCCCCAGGGGCCACACTAGTGCCTGAGGGATGTCTGGGCTTAGAGCAATGGGCAGGGCCTCCTATGACCCTCCCTATTCCACTTCTGTTGTCTTTTCGTCTTTCCATCATCCGTTTTTCATCTCTCTATATAGCAAGACAGTCCCAGATTATGAAGCATTCACTTGCACAAATTCCACCTTATGAAAATAGTTCCATGCAGGAAAGAAATAACATCTACACAAATTCACACTTTTCCCCTGTTGATCTCTGGGACACTGTGAATTCTCAGAGGATCTGCTCATGTTTCCTCCATCTACCCTGTGTTTCACCCTTTTATCATGTTCTGGTCATGGCTGGTAAACCACCATCCAAGCCAGCACTGGAAGTTTGTTCGATGTTCACGGAAGGAAAAGGACAGTGTATTCCGTGCAAACTTTGTGATTCCTTGGATTTAAGAGATAAAAGTGGTGGTGGTATGGCTGCTACTGCTGATATGAAATCGATAGAAATGTATTCTGAAGCACTTCTATTAGGTCCAACAGAATAAAATTGCCACCCTACTACCATTTTTGACCTACAAAATGATGATTTATATAAGCTAGGCAAGGCCTCTATGAACTGAATAATGAAATAAGTCAGAGAACGTCTGTTTGGGACTTTTGCACAATATTTTGTTTGAAGAAGGTTCTGAGGCTCAAAAATGTATGAAACACACTGGAATAGGACAACTTCGTGGGTTTTTTATATTTAAAATATTGTCCCCTCCTTCACCCCTGCACCTGACTCACACTCCCTAGTGGCCTATCCTCAGTCATATCAGTACAGGGGAAGGTCCTCAAGACCCATCCCTGGCCTTCTGGAAATGGCTGTGGGTCCTTACCACCTGCCAGATCCCAGAGCTCAACAATCAGCTCCCTGATTTCAACCTTGACCCTCGTTTCAGGCTCCCCAAACTAGTTGTTCTTCTTCTACCTTCTCTTGGACATCTGGACCAAACTCTGCCCTTTTATACACTGTGGTCATGTCGCTCCTTCGGCCCAGTGTATGTGGAATGAAGCCACCCTACAGATTCAGTTCAAATATGTCCTTATGGAATGCCAACCCCGTTTTGGTCACACAGCTCTTCCCACCTGCTTCCGGGGAGGAGGCAGATACAAATAGATCCACAGTGCTGGGGCTCTGAGAACTGCTGCCTAGTCATGGGCCAGCTAGGGCTCAATGTGACTGTGCTCAGGAGGTTTCCAGCAATCTTTATCATCCTTACCATCAGCATCATCATGCTCTGTCTTGAAGGAGACAGAAGAGGTGTAGGTATGAAGACAGTGTAATGAAGAACTAGAAGAAAGTCCCCCAGGTAGAAGCCCAAGGGTTATCCAAGGATGAAATCACCCACCAAGCAACATGTTGGTTTATGAAGGAGCCTCCGTACAAACCAACTCCAAAGCCTGTGGAAGCAGCACCTGCCACCAGCCTGGACACCTAGAACCACTGGAAGAGGAAGAGGTGGAGGGAAACACAGAGGTTGGGATGTCCAAGTGTTAGAATGAAAGAGGCTAAGACAGAGGTGCCAGGGGGGTGATGAGGAAAGAATGTGAGTCTCAAAGAGAATGGAGATTGTAAGAAAGAGAAGGGGAGTGATGATGTTAGCAAGGAAGGGGGAAACAGATTTGGGGAAGAGAGAGCTTTGTGCTGTGGATTTTCAGAGGTGCCTGCAGAGGTAGGTGACTCCCTCACTTGCATGCTTTGCGAGACCTGCCCAGGCAGATCCTGCCTCCTCCTGGAAGGCTCTGCGGGAAAAGCTGTGCTGTGATTAAGATCTTTTAATTAAGAAAGCCGTTTGCACAGGATGCAACAAGAGGCTGATGGAGAGTTTGCTCAAATTGGATTTTTTTTGGGTTAACTAGAAAAATAATAAGAGGAACTCTGCTTTGTGTAAGTAATAGGGATATGTCATTTTGAAGGGTGCCACGTGAGCTACCTGTGAATGAATTCATCTGCTCATTCATTCATTCATTCTCTGTTCATATTTAGTATCACTACTACTCTAACCCCTGAAAAATAAACATTTATTAAATACTTACTCTATGCCAGGCATTGTGCTCATTGCTTTACATGAATTATCTCCTTCATTCCATACAATAACCCCACAAGACACATGTTGTTACTCTTTCTTTTCTATAGATGAGAAAACCTCAGGCCTATTTGTATGGAAGGCATCTCCTCCTCCCTTGTAAAGAAAACTAATCAGGAGAGGAGAAACAAGATGAGCCCCAATTTCCTTCCTTTTAAAACTATTTCTCTCTCTCTTTCTCCTTTGTTTTCTAAGGCCTCCAGCATGTCCTTTCTGACTGTGCACATCTGTCTCAAACTCCTGCCTTAGTTGTCCCCAGGGACAAATTGTAGAATGTACAGAGGCCCCACAATGGCTGACTTTCAGGTCCTGAACCTGGACAGGTAAGAAGGTACTCACATTGGTCACCTCATCTCTTCTTTCCTTTAGTGTCCATGCAGCCCTGGATCTGTAGACACAAAAGACAGTTCCTGAGCACTAGGACTGAAACTGAGTCAAAGTTCTGGCCTCTCCCACAAATGCCCGTGGTGCTGACTTTGTTCTTATAACTGACTTTTTGCTTTGTTCTCTCCACTGTGGTTCTGAGTGGCAAAGTGGCCTTGTTCCTTGTCCCAAGTCACCTAATACTATCCAGGATTGACCCAAGGACAGTTTCTGAGCTAAACACTCTTTGACTGGAAACCCATCTACCTGTCTCTACCCTAGAACAAATTCCCTGACTTTGTCTTCCTCTGGTCTACAGTCAGAAGGTCAGACCTTGCAGCAAGACCCATTCCCTGTGTCCTGTGTGCAGTCCAGCATCTCTTGCTTTGGGGAAATGCTTTGATATGATTTGGCTGTGTCCCCACCCAAATCTCATCTTGAATTGTATCTCCCATAATTCCCACATGTCATGAGAGGGACCCAGTGGGAGATAATTGAATCGTGGGAGTGGGTCTTTCCCATGTTGTTCTCATGATAGTGAATATGTCTCATGAGATCTGATGGTTTTATAAAGGGAGTTCCCCTGCACATACTCTTTTGCTCTCTGCCATTTAAGACATGACTTTGATCCTCATTGACTTTCCACCATGATTGTGAGGCCTCCCCAGTCATGTGGAACTGTGAGTCAATGAAATCTCTTTCCTTTATAAATTACCCAGTCTCAAGTATGTCTTTATTAGCAGCAGCACGAGAACAGACTAATACAGTAAATTGGTACTGGCAGAGTGAGGTGCTGTGGTTAAGATACCAAAAAATGTGGCACTGACGTTGGAACTGGGCAACAGGCAGAGGTTGGAACAGTTTGGAGGGCTCAGAAGAAGATAGGAAAATGTAGGAAAGTTTGAAACTTCCTGGAGACTTGTTGAATGGCTTTGACCAAAATGTTGATAGTCATATAGACAATAAAGTCTAGGCTGACGTGGTCTTAGATGGAGATGAGGAACTTGGGGACTGGAGCAAAGGTGATTCTTGCTGTGCTTTAGCAAAGACACGGTAGGTTTTTGCCCCTGCACTAGAGATCTGTGGAACTTTGATCTTTAGAGAGATGGTTCGGGGTATCTGGTGGAAGAAATTTCTAAGCAGCAAAGCATTCAATAGCAAGCAGAGCATAAATGTTTGGAAAATTTGCATTCTGACCATGAGGTAGAAAAGAAAAACCCATTTTCTGGGGAGAAATTCAAGCCAGCTGCAGAAATTTGCATAAGTAACAAGGAATAGAACATTAATCACCAAGACAAGGGGAAAAATGTCTCCAGGGCTGTCAGAGACCTTCATGGTAGCCCCTCCCATCACAGGCCTGGAGGCCTAGGAGGAACAAATGGTTTCATGGGCTAGGCCCCCCTGCTGTGTGCAAATTAGGGACTTGGTACCCTGCATGTCCCAGCTGCTCCAGCTGTGGCTAAAAGGGGCCAAGGTAGAGCTCAGACCATGGTTTCAGAGGGTGCAAGCCCCAAACCTTGGTAGTTTTCACATGGTATTGAGCCTGTAGGTGCACTGAAGTAAAAAATTGAGGTTTGGAAACTTCTAGATTTCAGAGGATGTATGGAAATGCTTGGATGTACAGGCAGAAGTTTGCTGCAGGGACAGGGCCCTCATGGAGAACCTCTGCTAAGGTAGTGCAGAAGGGAAATGTTGGGTGCAAGATCCCACACAGAGTTCCTGCTGGGGCACCACCTAATGGAGCTGTGGGAAAATGGCCACTGTCCTCTAGACTCCAGAGTGGTAGATCCACTGACAGCTTGGACCATGCACCTGGAAAAGCTGAAGACACTCAATGCCAGCCCAGGAAAGCAACTGGGAGGGGCATTATACCCTGCAAAGCCACAGAGACAGAGCCACCCAAGGTTATGGGAGACCACCTCTTTCATCAGAGTACCCTGGATGTGAGAGATGGAGTCAAAGGAGAACATTTTGGAGTTTTAAAATTTGACTGCCCCACTGGATTTCAGACTTGCATGGGGCCTGTAGCTACTTCATTTTGGTCAATTTCTCCCATTTGGAAAGGGGGTGTTTACCCAATGCCTCTACCCACATACTATCTAGAAAGTAACTGATTTGCTTTTGATTTTACAGGCTCATAGGCAGAAGAGACTTGCCTTGTCTCAGATGAGACTTCGGTCTGTGGACTTTTGAGTTAATGTTGAAATGAGTTAAGACTTTGGGGGATTGTTGGGCAGGCATGATTGGTGTTGAAATGTGAGGACATGAGATTTGGGAGGGGCCAAGGGCAGAATGATATGGTTTGGCTGTGTCCCCACCCAAATCTCATCTTGTGTGGTAGCTCCCATAATTCCCATGTGTCATGGGAGGGACCTGGTGGGAGGTAATTGAATCATGGGGATAGGTCTTTCCCATGTTATTCTTGTGATAGTGATTAAGTCTCATGAGATCTGATTGTTTTATGGGGGGTGGTTCCCCTGCACACACTCTCTTGCCCTCTACCATGTAAGACATGACTTTTCTCCTCATTCACCTTCCACCATAATTGTTAGGCCTCCCCAGCCATGTGGAACTGTGAGTCAATTAAACCTCTTTCCGTCATAAATTTCCCAGGCTTGAGTATGTCTTTATTAGCAGCAGCATGAGAACAGACTAATACACCCTTCTTCTACTGTTTCACAATATTCCTGTTCTGTTGGTGGGTTTTGGGTTGGGTAGGCTCTGGCCACCACTCCCTTATTTCCCACTCCCTAACCATGGCCCAGGCTGGCCCAAGGACTGCATCTTTTTGGCCTAGTGATGGGTTTGGAAAGAGCACATGACCCAAGCTAGGCCAGAGTCCTCCTGGGGCTTTATGACAGTCCTGGTAGGAATGAGAATGGTTCTCTCTAGTACCACGAGAGTTGCAGCAGCACAGAGAGCCTTTCTGAGAGAAAAGCCAGGCCAGCTAAGCACTCTGAGAGAGGCCAAGTCCTGAATACAGCATTTTGACATATAGGTACCACTGTGCCTGAAGCAAGTATGCCCCTTGGACTTTTCAGTTTTGTCTTACTTTGCTTAAATAAGTCTGAATTTAGTCTTTGACACCTGCAGTTGAAAGAGTCTTCTTCTCTGTTCCCCTGTTTTTTTGTTTGTTTGTTTGTTTGTTTTGTGAGACACTCTTCATTTCTTATATCCAGCTCCAAGTTTTGGCAGAAGATACAGAAGAGTAGTTGTAGGCATGAGTCTGTAATTTGTCCTCAGTCTACGGATGACTTTTGTTTGTTTTTTGTTTGAAAAAAAAATTTTTTTTTTGAGATGGAGTCTTGCTCTATCACCAAGCTGGAGTGCAGAGGCATGATCTCGGTTCACTTCAATCTCCACCTCCCAGGTTCAAGTGATTCTCCTGCCTCAGCCTCCTGAGTAGCTGGGACTACAGGCATGCGCCACCACACCCAGCTAATTTTTGTATTTTTAGTGGAGACGGGTTTTCACCATGTTGGCCAAGATGGTCTCAATCTCTTGACCTTGTGATCTGCCCGCCTCAGCCTCCCAAAGTGCTGGGATTACAGGCATGAGCCTGGCTGTTTGAAATATTTTTATTTTGCTTTTATAACCGAATGGTAGTTTACACCTGGCTGTGTGCCGATTTTTTTAATGAAAAATTTTGAACATGTATAAAAATAGAATAATATAGTAAAATCTCATGTCCCTGAGTATTTTTAAAGGTTTCTATTAGCACAGAATTTTTCAGTGCATTTGAGAAATATTTGTTGGGCTCTTGCCATGTGGTAGGCACTATTCCAGGTGCTGGAGATACAGCAGAGATGGGACCAAGTGCTTCATCTGCTGAGTGTGCATTCTAGTGGGGGAAGACAGATGTGAGCAAGTTTATAAATGCACAGACAAGATAATTTCAGATAATGATAAATAGTAGGGAGAAAATAAATTATGGCACCTGGAGAACGGTGAGGAAAACCTTTTTTTAGGAGAGGGTATCTGTCCTGAGAGCTGAAGGGTAAGTCCCTGCTGTTTGAAGACCTAGTAGGAGGGTTCCTCACAGTCTGAGAAGTGTGTGCAAAGTCCCCAATGAAAAAAAGGGCTTATGGTTTAAGCCCAGGTAAGATGTGCTCAATGTGGAAACCAAACAGGAGCCAGGACCAAGGTCTTGGGCCAAAGCAGCCATGTTTGGTGGCATAAATTGTGCACTGCATAGTCCCACGGAGAGCCATTCAGACAGATCAGGTGGCAGTAATTTTTTTTTTTGTAAAGGGCCAGATTGTAAATATTCTAGGCTTTGTGGATCAGGTGATCTCTGTCACAACTACTCAATTCTGTGGTAACACCAAAGCAGTTGCAAATGTTATGTAAATAAACGGGTGTGGCTATGTTCCAATAAAATTTTATTTATGGGGCTGATGTAGTTACTCAAGCCTGTAATCCCAGTATTTTGGAAGGTAAGGATGGAAGGGTTGCTTGAGCCCAGGAGTTCAAGGCTGCAGTGAGCCATGATCATGCCATTGCACCGGAGCCTGAGCAAAAGAGCGAAACCTTGTCTCAAAACAACTACAGCATTAAAACAAACTATGGACATCAAACTTGAATTTCATAAATTAAATTAGAAGCAGTTGAGATAAATTTTCTTTTGTTTTTAAAAAATCATTTAAAAAATCTAGGGCCCTTTCTTAGCTTGTGGGCTATACAAAAGGCAGTAGGCTGGATTTGATCTATGTGGGTCATAGCCATGCCCATTCATTTACATGTCACCTTCAGGTGCTCCATGCATTGGGTGGCAGCTGCAAGCCAAGCACTGAGCCACAAAGCTGAGCAAGATGCCCACTTACTTAAAGGAAGCTTCTAGATGGTTCATTCCTCAAGAACCAGGCAAAGCCTGCTCTGGCAGTGAGGTATCCCAGATCCCATTGCCTAACAGTGCTTTCCGTGTTTACCCCCATAATATGTCTTTGCTTGAGCTATGTAGCCAGTTGTGAGTGTATGCCTCAGGGACCCCATTTTTGATTCTCCAGCTGTGCCTTGCTGAGTGGGCCACTATTCTGTACCTGTTGAACTGTTTTTGAAGGAGTTCACTCTTGAAAAAGGCAGATCTCACTTGATAGGTGGGGTTTAGGGAGGAAGAGGAAAGGAGTAGGGAGTTGAGAGAGGGGTGTGCCCAGGTACTCAGAATTAACTTAATTGGGATTAATTGCTGGTAATTCCACTGTCTTGTTTGTCTGCATTGGACCACCTCATAAATGGCTTTTTGCATGTTTTTACGATGAAAGATTTGCCATTTACAAAAAGAAGTACTTAGCTACTCAGCTACAATCACTGTCTCCTTCCCTGGCTACACTCTGCAGTCACCTCTCAATTACCTCTGTAGACATTAATCTCTTGGTGATTTCTCATCCTTGGTCTTGTTCTCTCACTTCAGAGAGTGTATTTGATTTGGGGAAAGAAAAATACCACCCTAATCAAAGCCACTGTGATCTCTTGCTTGGATTATTGCAGTAGCTTGCTAACAGGTCTCCTTGTCTTTGACCAAAATCTACTCTCAACTCAGAAGTTACTATGATCCTATCAGCAGGCCTAAGTCAGCTCAAAAGATGCCTCTGCTCACCTCTCCAACACTTCCTTTCCCAATCTGAATAAAAGTCTATGTTCTTGGAATGACTCAAAATATTCCATAAGGAGGGATTCTTAAACTTGGTGTGCCCTGGAGCCCTCTGGAAGTCTGATGAAGCCCACGTATTCCCTTCTCAGGATGTTTTAAAATGCACGAAATAAAATACACAGAATTTCAAAGGAAACCAACCATCTTAGTCTGCTTGAACCACTTCAACAAAATATCACAGACTGGGTGACAAACAAAATAGATTTATTTCTCACATTTCTGGAGGCTAGAAGTCTGAGATCAGGCTGCCAGTATGGCAAAGTTCTGGTTTGGGCTTTCTTCCTGGCTTGCAGACAGCTGCCTTACTGTATTCTTTCATGGCCTCTACTCTCTCCCTCCTCTTAAAAGGGCACTAATCCTGGGAAGAGAGCCCCACCTTCATGTCTTAATTACCTCTCAAAAACCCCATCTCCAAAAACCACCGTGCTGTGGATTAGGGCTGCAACATATAAATTTTGGGAGACACAAACATTCCATCCATAGCACTGATTATATTGGAACATAGTTATCAAGCTATTAAAAAACAGAAGTTGGATATAGTAATATATGCATTTTGCTATTAACGCAGTATGCAACTAAAATAGTTAAAAATCAGTGTGTTAAGGTATATTTTAAAAGACCAATTAGGGTGAAAGTTATAGTTGTTTGTTTGAACAAAAACATTCAACCATGGGGTGGTTCAGGGCAAGGCAACATGCATGTCATACTGGATATGAAAATACAGTTGTGATTCTTTTCCCAGCTCAGTCCATGGGCCCCCTGCATGCTCTCCAGGGACCCTTCCCAGTATGGTGTAACCTTCCCTCTTATCTCTTACACCTAATCTTCTAGTCTCCTCAAGACACACTGCCATTGATGCTATGTCTCCATTAATACAGGCACGTTTCTGCCCCAGGACCTTTGAGTCTGTGCTTGTCTCTACCTAAACTACTCTTCCTGCCAGCATCTGTGTGGCTCCCTCCCTCACTTCTTTCAGATCTTTCCTCAAATCCCACTTTTGAGAAGGCCTCAGTGAGGCCATCTTTGAATATCTCCCACCAATGTAGGGCTCCCATCCTCCCTCCCTGCTTTATCTTTTTTGTATTGCCAACTAATCTTTTCTAACATCTTCCTTAACTATTGCCTCTATTTTTGTGTCTCTCCACTAGGACATGAGATACATTTCAGTGGAAATTTATCAGTTTTGTCCATGGCTGTATTCCCAGTGCCTAAAACAGAGCAGGCAATCAATCAATATTTATTGACTGAATGCACAAATTTACATGAATTTTATTCTGAGCAAAACGTAATCAGAGGTATGTCTGTTGTTTAACTTCTTTCCAGATTTTGGTGTACTAAATCCTATTCAGTACAACATTGAAAATATCCTCATAAGTGCTAATAAAGCCTCCTGTAAGAATCCAGTGAACTTGAGCGAAACACCCACCTAAGGGTAATATTTGCTTTTTGAGGGAATAAATGAGGGTCAGGAATGGTGAAGTGGGTCAATCCAGGGCCAATGTCTGGCTGTTCAATCCTGGCAAAAACGTTATCTCTCTGAACCTCATTTTTTCATCTGTAGGAGGAGAATAAATGGACTGACCTCAAAGGGTCACATTGAACCTTAAATGAGATAATCCATGAACAGTGCAAAATCAAGCACAAGAAATGAATGATGGCTGTTGGCAGTACTTGTAATAAGTCACAAGAGAAGAAAGCAAAGAGTTCTAGGAAGTTTTCTGCTCTGCAGGAGACTTGGAGGTCCTGGGGTAAAGCCACATTCAAGCTGAAGAGAACATACTGTGCTGGAGTCACCCTCCAGGTCTCCCCCCATCTGGTGCTCCAACCTTTTCCACCAGAGGACTTGGTGCTCGGAGCCTGCACATGACCCTGGCTGCCTGTGGATGCCTCTGGCTCTCAGAGAAGGCCATGTAAATCAGAGCTGAAGGGAAGGGATGGAGGAAACTCAGACTAGGCCATGATTCAAAAGGCAGCAGGAAATGAATATATTTGTTGGAACACAGGTCCAAAAGGACTTGAAGCGTCTGGAGTGAGTCATCAGGTATGCTGAACTCGTATGCAGCTCCTGGCTCACAGACTGGGCTGATGGCTACTGGGAGATCAAGTTATGAATAATATGGTATATGTTCCCGCCAACAGAAATTATTTTTAGATTCGCTTCTGTTTCACATTATTCATTGCCCACTTTCCATTTATTAATAAAGATGACTGGAAGTTGACTGACTATAAATACATTATATATTATTTTATGCATCCATTCACCAAATTTGCTAATCACTAACTATATGCAAGGACTGAGTTAGGCACTGGAGATACTAAGATGAACAATATCTGAAAAGTTCACAAAAATAATCTCATGCTATTCTCAGATCAACTCATGAGGGAGGTAACAGCTACCTTCAGTGAATAGTGGATTTGTTGATTGATTGATTCATGTATTACATCATCCAAAATACTTACTGAGCACCTACAAGGTGCCAGGCGCTGTGCTAGATGCTGAGAAGTTGATAATAAGACAAAAGCCATACAATGTATGGGAGAGACAGAACATAAATAAGGAAACACATAATTATGTACCATAATGTCAGGAAGTGATGGTTGTCATGAAGAACAATGAAGTTGGGCTGGAGATGGGAGCTAGAGAGATATTGCTAGACAGAAGGTGGTTTTGAGCAGAGAGACCTGAACAAAGCACGAGAATGGCTGGGTCCTTCAGTGGAGGACAAAGGACTTCTCTGGACTTTTCTCTGAAAACGATACCACAGAAAAATGAAATGATTTTCCCAGTATCACACAACCAGGTGACTGCCCAGCTGTGGTACTGCTCTGGCCTCAAGATGGTAACCTGTACCATCCAGTTTTAAAAATACTGCTCCCTGCCTTCAAGGAAGTCTGCAGTCGGGTCATCAAATACAGCCTAGAGCCAGCTTAGGACTCCAGGAAGAGCATGTGATGAATCCCACAGCAAAGTGTGCATGAATGCATGAATGCACGCCTCGGATATGTAGACACGTGCACGTTGGCTGCTGCACAGAACAGACTGAACAGAGGTAATGAAACCATAAGTTAAGACCCTGTTTGTTTACAGTTCTTTTCATAAGAGGAGTCATTTATCTCTGCTCTTTCATTCTGCAAATTAGCATATGAAAGTGTTTGCTGAGTTTCCTACCTTGAGTGAGAGAATGCAAAGCTTAATAAAAGAAAATGTTTATCATCTGAAAATTCTTTCTTAAATAAAAGCAGTAGCAGTTTTCAATTGAAATTGTCTTCAGAAATAGAACTAGAAACTTTTGTCCCTTGTGAAAATTTGTTCTTTGTTCTGCCTTTCCAGATGCATAAGCTGGAAAAGTGTATTGAGGAGGTGGCCTCTGAGGAGATGAGTGTTGACAAGGTCCCCACGCCCCACTCCGGCCTGAGTGAGAGCTGTTCCCAAAATGTAGGGGCAGTGAGACCCTTAGGACAGGGTAAGGGGCCCAAACATATCTTTGTGTTTCTTTGCATGTTTAAAGATTTATTTGATGCTTGAGAGCACAGAGAGATGCCCATGATGTTTTCTTTTTCTCCCTTTAAATCTTGTTTTTCCTCTTCTACATTTGAAATCAATGCACATTTACTATAGGAAGTTAGAAAACACAGAAAAGTAGACAGAGTAAAAATTTTCACTTATAATCTCACCACCAAGAGAAAACAACAAAATTGTTTTTCTTTCTGATCTTTTTTCATTGTTATCTGATTACATTTATAACTGAATTTCCCATGTTTTAATTAAAAATACTATATTACATATGTATATCTTCATATCATAAAAACATCTCCATAAGCATCACAGAGTTTAAAAAATGTTTACCTCTATTTTGAAAGTACTACAGGTTTATTGTGGAAACTTTGAAGTATGCAAAAAAATTATTTTATGGACCAAAGGATACTACAAACAGAGTGAATAGAGAGCCCACAGAATAGAAGAAAATATTTGGAAATCATATATCCAATAAGGGATTAAAATCCAGAACATATGAAAGAACTCCTACAATTCAACAACAAAAAACAATCCATTTAGAAAAATGGGCAGAAGACCTGAACAGGCATTTCTTCAAAGAAGACAGATAAATGGCCAGTAAGTACATAAAAAGATGCTCAGTATCACTGATTATTAGGGAAATGCAAATAAAACCACAATGAGATACTGCTTCATACTCATTAGGATGGCTATTATTCAAAAAGCAAAAAATTACAAGTGTTGGTGAGGATAGAAGAAATTAGAACCTTTGTGCACAGCTAGTGGGAGTGTAAAATGGTATAGCTGCTGTGGGAAACTATAAGGCAGTTCCTCAAGACATTTAAAGATAGAATTACCATCTTATCCAGGAATTCCATTTATGGGTCCATATCTAAAAGAACTGAAAGCAGAGTCTTCAAGAGATATTTGCATATGTATGTTCATGGTAGCATTACTTACAATAACCAAAAAGTGGAGGCAGTCCAAATGTTTGTCAACAGAAGAATGGACAAAGAAAATATAATACGTATATATAGGAATATTTTTTTTTTTTTTTTGAGATAGGGCCTCGCTCTGTTGCCCAGGCTGGAGTGCAGTGGTGTAATCACGGCTCCCTGCAGGCTTGACCTACCCAAAGGCTCAAACAATCATCCCATCTCAACGCACCACCACACCTGGCTAATTTTTTCTGTTTTTGCTGTAGCGACGTGGTCTCACTCGGTTGCCTAGGCTGGTCTTGAACTCCTAGGCTCAAGTGATCCACCTGCCTTGGCCTCCCAAAGTGCTGGGGTTATAGACGTGATGGAATATTATTTTGACACAAGTTACAACATGGAATAACTTTGAGAACATTATGCTAAGTGAAGTAAAGCCAATCACAAAAGGACATAAACTGTATGATTCCACTTATGTGAAGTAGGGAGTGTAGTTAAATTTATAGAAAGAAAGTAGAGTGGTGGTTGCCAGGGTTTGGAAAAGGGAAGAATGGAGCGTTAGTATTTAATGGGTACAGAGTTTCAGTTTGGGAAGATGAAAAATTTCTGGAGATGGATGGTGGTGATGATTGTACAAAGCGAATGTACTTAATGCCACTGAACTGTACATTTAAAAATGATCAAAGTGGTATGATATGTTTTGGCTCTGTGTCCCCACCCACATCTCACCTTGAATAGTAATCCCCATAATTCCCACGTTTCAAAGGTGGGACCAGGTAGAGGTAATTGAATCATGGAAGTGATTTCCCCCTTGCTGTTCTTGTGATAATGAGTGAGTCTCAAGAGATCTGATGGTTTTATGCGAGTCTGGCATTTTCCCCGCTTGCATTTATTCTCTCTTCTGCTGCCCTGTGAAGATGTAGGAGATGGCTGCAAATTAAGATGGCCTTTCTCCATTATTGTAAGTTTCCTGAGGCCTCCCCAGCCATGCAGAACTATGAGTCAATTAAACCTCTTTTCTTTACAAATTACCCAGTCTTGAATATTTCTTCATAGCAGCATAAGAATGGACTAATACATGGTACATTCTATGTTTTGCATATGTTACCCCAATTCAAAAAAAAAAAAATTAAAGCCAATAAAAATCACCTGGTTAGGCACAGTGGCTCATGCCTGGAGTCCCAGTACTTTGGGAGGCCAAGGTAGGAGGATCCCTTGAGGCCAGGAGTTTAAGACTGGTGGCCTGGTCAACATAGTGAGACCCCATCTCTACAACAAATAAAAAAATTAGCAAGGCGTGGTGGTGAAAGTCTGTAGTTCTAGCTACTCAGGAGGCTGAGGCAGGAAGATCACTTGAGCCCAGGAGTTTGAGGTTACGGTGAGCTATGATTACACCACTGCACTGCAGCCTGGGCAACAGAATGACAGAGTGAGACCCTGTCTCTAAGAAAAGCAAAACAAACAAACAAACAAACAAACAAACAAAGCCCTGTGTTTTTCCGCTACCTGGAGATGACCTCTACCAACATTGTGATATTTTCCCTTCTCATCTTTTCTACATCTATCTATATGCATATCTAGCTAGATAATTATATAGATAGATGTTTATATATCTCTATGTATATATTTCAATCTTATGTAGTTGAACTCATACTAACTATATATATGACTTTATATATTTAGAAAGCATTGTTATGCTTAATATTTACTAGTGTCAGTAAAAACACCTTTGTAAACATAATTTAAAGTGGTTCCTTTTCATTCCATCATGACTTCGTTTTGTAAAGAAGTGAAACATTTATAAAGAAATGAAAACACTTATATATTTTCACCTATATTCTGTTGTTCAACGTTTGTTATTTCTATTTTTTAACTACTATAAATAACTCTACAATGGACATCTTTGTTTATAAGACATTTTCCCGTGAATTTCATATTAATTCCTTGGTTTAGCTTCTCCAGTGGAATTACTGGATCAGAGGGTATGAATATTTTTAAAGCTCTTAAGTAAAATTACAAGATTCTCCTCTCCTACCCTCCCTTCCTTCCTCCCTTCTTTCCTTTGTTCTTCTAGTTTTTTTCTTCTTTCTGAGGATTCTGGCAGATAGAACTCTAACAGAGTACTCAAAATTTCTGACTTTTGGGTGCAAATCATTTTTCAGTTATTCAACCAAACACTAATCTAGGTCTTACTGAGGAGAGATTTTTGCAAATACAATTAAGATCTCAAATCAGTTACCCTAATAGGGAGATCATCTGGGTGGGCCTGACCTAGTCATATGACCCTTTGAATCTGGGTCTAGAAGTCTGAGATGGCGGCAGTCAGAGATCTGAAGCACAGAGGGAATTTGACTCAAGGGAAGTACTACATTGCTGGTTTAAAGACAAAAGAGGGGTCATGCGGTGAAGGAGAGGCTGTGTGGTAAAGAATGTGGACAGCTTTGAGGAGCTGACAGCAGCCCCCAGTTGACAGGCAGCAAAGACATTCAGACTGCAGTCCTACAACCACAATGACTTGAACTTGAATAACTTGAATGAGCTTGGAAACAAGCCCCAGAACCTCCAGAGAGAACTCATCCAGCTGACACCTTGATTTCAGTCTTGGCGATGGCCTGAGCAGAAAGTTCACTGATGCTGAACTTCCGACCCACAGAACTCTGAGCTAGACAATGGGGAAGGTTTTATGTCATCAAGTTTCTGGTAACCTGTTATCCACAATAGGAAACAAATACAGGAATGTACAGGATTTTTGTTTATAAAGAGAGAGTGTGTGTGTGTGTGCACACGTGTGTGTGTTATGCATAGCTAGTTCTTTAATGTTATATTTCACATTGGGCTATTTTTATTTTATGGGTCAGTTATCTCATTTGTCTGCCAAGTTCTTTGCAGAAGCACTTTACATGTATTTCTTTGTTTAGTAGCTTCATTTAGTCTATTACTAGCCCCATTTTCCAGATGAGGAAACTGAGGCATGGAGTTTACTTCCCCATGATAACACAGCTAGTGTGTGTCACAGAAAGTGAGAGATGGTGTTGGAACCCAGACCTGTGCGTGCCAATAACCCCCTTTCTTCCGTACCACACAGCACTTTTGAATAACTTCGTGGCTAGATGACGATTTGGGTAATGGACTTTACTTATGAATCCAATGAGACTACAGGAGATGGTTGCAAGAAAAAATGAGGAGTCTAAAAGTAGTCTCTTCCAAGGCCAAAGTTGTGCACCTCTTCTGTTGGGGAGCGGCAGCCTTCTGATCTCAGCCTTTTGTGACTTTCCTGTTTATTTCTTTGCTGTTGGTCCTACCCATGACTCTGGAGGTGACCTGATTCTGCACATGCCTGGTCAGAAATAAGGTCCACCAGAGCAGGGGTTAGGTCCTATTCTTTTCTTGAATCTATAGCAGTTCCTCACCAGCAGGGCCTAGCATGATGTCCTATAGTGACTGAAGGCCAGCAAAATTGTATTGAAGAAAACAGGGCAATGGCCTCTTCTAGAATCCTTAAAAATGGTTGTTTTTTCCCCCTACTTGTGAGGAAGTGCCACCTTCCTTATGAAAATCATGCCTCACCACCTTCAAGGTGACCTCTCTAACTAACCTGCAGCTCTAGTTTTGTTTTGGAATCAACATCCTGAAGACCTCAGGGAGCACTGTTACTCCATTGTCATTCTGGTCAAAGAAAGAGCCAGCCAGTCTTCCCTCCGTATCTCATAACCTAGATGAGACGCAATGGAACATTTGAACAAATCTGTTCGAAGTATTAGAGGATGGCAACAAGGAAACAATCACATAGAGAACCACGCATCCTCTTTCTCTGAGTCAAAGCATATCACTGTTCTGCAATTTGTGATCAATCCTAGAATTTCTGCCCACTCTCTGTGAGCGCACACAAGGCCCTAGACACCTTGGCATCCAGGCCAAGACAGAAGGGCTGATTCCTACATCCTGAATCTTGCTCACTTAGGGCCCATTTTTATTACCAGGTTTTCTACCCCAGAACCACTGCCTTTTCCTGTGATTCCGTGAATGCCCTCCACCAACCCTACCCAAAGGATATATACCACTTCCCATACATTGATGTGCAGCTGTCTTTTCAGCCTGCATGGCATAAGCATTTCCCCACAGAATCCACCAACCCCCTAAGAAGTAGGCTCAGCCAGTAGAAACGGAGGAGTTGTATCCTTGCAGTCAGCCTCAAGTCGATTGGCAAGCTTCAGTTTTCCAGAGCGATGGGCTAGAGAAAAGCTGTTCAGGTGGTGTGGAGGGCAGTTGACTGGGAGTGTTTTTATGGTTTCTGAGGTTGGAGTGAAGTCCTGGGCTAGGAGTTCTTCAGAAAGTAGAGAATGAGACTGGAGAAGAGGACCACACTGCTGGACCCCTGACTCCAGTGCCTGTGTTGTCTCAGTAATGGAGCACAAGGCTTTGGGGAGGGTGGGAGGAAACCATAGCCTCAGCATTTCTGAGTGAGGGAGGAGAAAGAGGCAGAAGGGAAGATTTGGCAATGCCCAGGCAGAAAGCAGAGTGGGTAAGAGAAACTTGCCCAGTGGAGCTGATTTGGAACCTTCCCTTTGTTTATGGAGCATGAATTCTGGAGATACACAATCTGAGCTGGGGAACCCTGGTGTGTGAAGGGGTTTGTCTAACATCTTGATCTACTTTTCCAAACATTTTGGAAGGAGAAAACCCCCAAGTTCCAGGGCCAAGCCATTTCCCTCCTCTATTTGTTAAACCCATCTGCAGTTCAAGGGAAATCAGATTCATGTGTTTTTAATTCATTTACACTTAACTGATTAAATTATTGCTTTGTAAGAGCTATTTGATGTCCAGGAAGCCATTTGCATCTCTTAAATAAATCTTTAAAGTCCCTTTTTCTTAGAAACAGGAAATTGCATTTTGCCAAATGCAAATTAACTTGCACCTCATAAAGTTCAAGTTGAGCTCAAAACATACACTGTGTGAGGGTCGGGTGGGTTTCACACTTGGCAAGCTAACTCAAGGTTTAATCTAAACCAAAAGACAGCAATTGGAAGCTCCAAGGGCATTCCAAAGGATGGCATTGCTGCAATCTGCCAGTGGAAAGTCAAATTCATATTCAGCTGTGCTGTGATCTGGAGGCTGATTAGAAGCACTCCCTCCGTCTGCCCAGTCTTCTCAGTCTTCTTTGCCCCAGGCTAGGTCAAGAAGACAAAACATGGTCCCTGCATTGTCTCCCACCACCTTAGTCAAGACAACTGGGGGAAGTTAGGGTGGGGTCCAAAGAGCTGAACCTTTTGGTTTCAGATTTTATTGACTTTTTTTGTTCCCTGTGAACACCAAAACCAGGAGACATTATCCCTGCAATGCCTAGCTTTGGACTCACTCAGACATACTCCTCTCTTCTCACATTCCACCTAGGCATAGTTTTCCTTCCCCCAAACTTTTCAGATCCACTGTCCTGTCTTTCTGCACTGCCAGGATGAGGCAGGGCAGGCCAGGACTATTCGCTTCCTTTCACACAGTAGAAAAGAAGGGTCAGGAAGAGTGAGGTGATTAGGTCAGTACTGGAACCAGGTTATTTCCTTCAGAGACCCAGAGAAAACCAACCCTTGGTCCTTTATTCACACCAGGTAGAGAGAAAAGCCTCCCGGAATGGTTGGTCCAGGAAAATAAAACGCTAGAGAATGAAACAGCAGTACCAGAGGTTTGCCTGTTGTTCTGCTGAGTCTTATAAATGTATCTTGAGGGATCACCCTATGCTTGGTCTTGTATGAAGTCCAGGAAATGCAGTCATGAATAGCATGTGACCTCAGCCCTCAAGAGACCCATGGCCCAGTGGGGAGATACATGCCTGAATGAATAGCTAGAACAGATGTGGTTAATATCACTAAGACGTGCATGGAGTATTCGAGAGGAACATAGTAGAGGCACTTAGCTCAGCCTGGGGGTTCTGGGAACTTTCTGGGGGAGAAGCTACCTGCCAGAGTCTTTAGGATGATTGAGAGATCACCAGGAAAAGAAATGAGGGAAGGGCATTCCCGACAGAAAGAACAAGAAGAGTGGGGCATGGAGATTTAGAAATAGCACGGTGGAAGTAGGGGATTGTAAGTACTTTGGAATTATTAGAGCAAAAAATTCCAAGGAAGACGTAAGTGGTGAGCTTGGACTTAATCCAGAGGCCAGGAGTTCTCAGCCTTTTCCCAATGGACTCTTCAAATCTGATGAAATTTATGGACCTTCTCTTAAGAAAACTACGTTTCCTTATGCACACAAAATTATTACTGTAATCTGATGGGACTCTCCTATCTTCTGAAGCCCAGGCTAAGAACACTTGCTTAGGCAATAGGGAGTCACCGACAAGTGTTAAGAAGGAAAATGGCATGATTAGACTTGCATTTCAGAGCACTAGCCTACCTGTAAAGTAGAGAACAGATTGGAATGAAAGTAAGACTGGAGCTAAGAGGACTAGTTAGAAAGCTGATGCAACCAACACTCAAGGTGAGAGATAGTGGAGCCCTCAGACAGTACAGATGCCTCCTTGGAAAGAAGCCAGAGCAATGGACATGGTCTTGGTTGCAGAGTAAATAAATCTCTTTCAAGATGAAGAACCTGCTTCTGAGGACAAGTCTGGAAAGACATCTGATGTCACCAGCAGAAACAGTGAGAGCTGGAGGTGACATCACGCTTCCCAAATATGCAAGAGGAAAAGGCAAAAGAGATGAAGACAGGGTAAAGTTAATTTTCTGAAGTTAAAATTTTAACTTTTTTCTAATTTTTCCAATAAATGGTGGTATGCTTGGGTTTACTCACGGCTCCAACTTTTGGGAGAAATGCTTAGCATTGTTGTGCTAGTTAGATGATATCTGTACAACTTTCGTATATGTATATATGTGTGTATATACACACACATATATAATGACATATATAGCTCTCATTACTTAAAAAGTAGTTTTGACTTGAGATTTTAACATACATTTTATAATGTTAAAATAATCATTTAAACTTCCAGTTGTTTTGGGGGAGGAAGGGGAAAATTTTTTCATGTTGGTGTGTGAAGGCATTGAAAATGTACCCTTGACTCTCCTGCTGCTGAGAACATAATTGAGGACAGGCCCTAAGTGCTACCCGTTGGAATCTCCCATCCTGTTTTTGTAGAGGCCATGCTGCTCCCAGTCAATGACTGTGCATGGTGGGGTATTAAGGCAGCCCTGGTCCAGTGAGACAACAATCCAAATGAAAGAATTCACATTATTGCATTGATTGAATCCTCAAACCCCATTTAAGTTTGACAGTTGTCTTATGGCAAAAGGACTCAGCCCCAAAGCACAGTGTCATTGAGTTGTCATGTCTTTTTAGCTCCCTTCCATTTGGAACAGTTCCTCAGTCTTCCCTTGACTTTCATGGTCTTGATCCTTTTGAAATGTGCAGTCCATTATTTTGTAGAATGACCTGCAATTTGGACTTGCTGGATACTGCTTTAGTTATACTACTTTGGCAGGAATATCACAGAAGTAATCCTGCTTGTATAATTTTCATGACATCCTATCAGAGAGGTACAATATTAAATAATCCTATCACTGGTGATGTTAACTTTGATCACTTGATTGAGACAATATCTGCCAAATTTCTCCACTTTAAATTTTTGCCTTTTGTGGTTAATATGTATTTTGTGGAGACGTTCTTTAAGTGTGTATATTTATTCCATTTCTCATCAAAATTTTAATGTATTCATTCATGTATTTATAGAGTATAAATCACACATTTTTATTTTATTGAATAGTTTCCTTTCATTTTTTCCCCCATGCTCAAATTATCCTAAATTTGGCTATTGGGAACACCTTCAATCTACCTTCTGTGTCCTTTGATATGACCTGTCTTGGTCTGTTAGGGTTGCTGTAACAAAATACTTTAGACTGGATAGTTTATAAACAATAGAAATTTATTTCTCACAGTTCTAAAGGTTGGGAAGTCCAAGATCAAGGTGCCAGCAGATTTGGTGTCTGGTGAGAGCTTGCTGTTGGCTTCTCAGATGGCACCTTCTATCTGTACCCTCACAAGGTGGAAGGGGAAAACAAGCTCCATCAGGCCTGTTTTATAAGGTTACCGATCCCAAAGGCCCCCAAATCACCCCCCAGATGCCTCACCTCTTAATACCATCACAGTGAGGATTAAGTTTTAACATATAAATTTTGGGGGGACACATTCAGATCATAGCAGACCACATCAGTCTCTGAGCAATTTTTTGGTTTCTGGCAGAAAGGGATGTTCCAGGCTCCTTTTTTCTCCCCTGCCCCAGTACTGAAGTCAATAATTTCTCTAAGGACCACTGCTTGTTTTCAACAGAGAATGGCATTTAGAAGCCAAGATTGAGGGCCTATGTGTGCTCATTATTACTATGCTCTTCTGGTCTCTAAGCGGACAGAATTTTGAGAATGTATGTATATTTATTTTTTCAGACCATGAGTTCACCTCCAATTTCAATTTAACACCTTCTTGGACAGTGGGAAATCTCTCTCCAGTTACCCTTAAAGTATTAAATACATCCTTCTCTATGCAACCTATCTCCTGTCATTGCTGTTTCCATGTTTCCACCCCATAGTATGGACACTCTCAACCACACTTGAACTCTGGCTTCTACACTGTGCACTACCCCTGCATAGATGTCATCCTCAACCCTCTCAGACTCCAACACTTCATATGGGTCCAGTGAAGTCACCTCCCCTTCATGAGAATGTCTTCTTCACACAGCTCAGGCCCCTCCTTCAAGGACAATAAATTAGTTTCTTGTGGTTGTTGTAACAAATTACCACAAGCTTAGTGGGCTAAAACAAGACACATTTATGATCCTACAGCCTGGAAGTCAGAAGTCTAGAATGGACCTGCAGGGTTGCAGTCCTTCTGTAGGTTCTAGGTGAGAACCCATTTATTTGCTTTTCTAGCTTCTGGAGGCTGTATACATTCCTTGGTTCATGGTTCCTTTCTCCATTTTCAGAGCTGGTAGTGTGGCACTTTCTCTCTTTTGTGACCACTGACCACTACTTCTGTCCTCCCATCTTCTGTCTGTGTATCTGATTCTTCTGCTTCCCTTTTATAAAGACCTTTGTGATTACACTGGGCCCACCCAGATAATCCGCCATAATCTCTCCATTTCATGTTCCTTAATTTGATCACATCTGCACAGTCTATTGTACATGTAGTAAGGTAACATATTCACTGGTGTGAGGATTAGGGTGTGAACATCTTTGTGGGAGTTGTTATTCAGCCTACCACAGGCCTTGTTCAGTCTTATTTAGGGTTTTTGGAGTGAATTATTCAGAAAAAGAAAGGAAGAGATAACAAGGGGGAAGAATAAGAAGAAAAGTGAACTGCCTCAGCTATGTTTCATAGACAACACTGAGGCTTTGAGAGATTTCATAATTACCCAAGACTTTATAGTTTGCATGTGTCAGGGCCAGGACCCAAATCCAGATGGCTCAATTTCTAAGACATGAGGATTCATTTTTTCACTTATTGTGTTCTAGATTGTCACGTTTTCAAATTGCATTCCCTTCATTTGATCACAGACTATCTGAAAGCTGGGTTTTCTCTATCATGTTCAAAGATCCTTCTTGTATTCCAGGGGGTTCATCTGGAGGTTAAGCATAGTGATCCCCCATCATTTGGTTTTATTGTTGTTGTATTGCATCAACTGACAACACCATTTTCTCTGTGGTTTCTGGAGAAATGGAGAAAAACCTGTTTCTAATTATCAACACTCTACTTTCTCCTGTTGACCTTACCAACAGCCTTACAGGAGATGGAAGTGACATCCATCATTATCTTATTAATCAGACTATGATTTCCTTCCTTCTTTCCTTCCCCTCTCTCTCCCTCTTTCTCTCTCTCTTTCCCTCTTTTTTTTTTTTTTAACCTCTGTGGAGTCAGAAGTCAGGTTGAACTATTGAGATAATACTTGGTCCAGGTTTTGTGTCTACTTCATTGTAGACATAGTACCAGCAAAATCTTCAGGACATATATGAGTCAAAGTAAGCAAAGTACCAGCTTCCTTAGTGCCTCTGTGGGGTCAGTGTGAACCCAGCCCACCAGCCACAGCAAGGATATCAATGCCATCAGAGCATCATCAGCCCTTATATTCTGTGGATACAGGTCTCATCTGCTGTCCCGGAATTCCAAAGTCTTTTCAGAATTAGGGAAATCTCTGTGGCTGGGACAAGCTCTTCTGTTACTTGGTTTCACCAGGAGGTGAATGACTAGGATAAGAAAAGAGAAGAACGGTATGCAAAATCCTTTCCAGATAATGTATAGAAAAAAAAAAAAGCCCTTTCCCAATAAATATTCAAGTTCTTAATTTTTCCCCACTGTGTAAGCGCCCTTGATATTGTGGGGGATTTCAGTGTATTTGTAATCCGTTTGTTTATCCACTCACTCACCCATTCATTCGGTGAAGTTTATAGATGGTTCACTGTTCACCAGGTGCTCTGTGTACTACCTGGGGCTCAGAGATGTATTAGATGCAAACTCTTACGTCGAGGAGCTTACAGGGCCTGGCCACAGGGAAACCATGGTGGGCTATTGGAATGCCCAGTGTTTCTTCATATTTGAGCTGAACTCAGAATTCCTGGTACATGGTTGTTGCTCACTAAATGATTGGTGACTGAAAAGACACAGTTACTGCCATTGAGGACCTAGAGCCTGGAGAAATAGTCAGGTGAGAGAGGTGAGCCAGAGGATGAAGACCTCTCAAGAGAATCTTAAGGATAAGTCCAATTTTTTTAAACTCTCCCTGCCACCCCTGCTACCAGTCTCAAAAGGCACTCACTTATTAACAACAGCAACAACAACAACAACGTGCAGACATAACTAAAGAAGAAAACAAAACCTCGCTCATAATCCCAACACCTAGAGAAGATCACAGATGGAGACTCCAACATGAAAGTCCCAGTGTTATCTTGGAAAGATGGTGAACTTGATTAGATGTTCATGGAACACCTGGGCTGCTTTGGACCCAGCCACCGGAAGCTGTTTGGAGTCTTTTATGAGGATGAATGGGAAGCATGACACTGAAAAGCAAGCAGATTTCAGATGGGGCTGAGCTGCCTGGTTGTGTATAGGTGTCCCTGGGGTTCAGGGGTTGAGTCCAGATCCCAGCTCTGGGTTTCCTGCTCTTGAAGGGGAGGTCTCTCCGAAGGGACTGCTGGAGAGGCTGGGCCAGGGTGGCTTTCCCTAGCCTGATCCCCGCTTCCTGGAGACCCCGGTATCCTGTGTTCTAGCCCTCAGTCCTGTGTTTGGGATCTGTTCTGATAAAATCTGATATAATGCCAGGACACTTCTCGGTTTTCCAAGATGAGATTCTGAACAGAAGAACTCAATGATCTACTGAAGTCAGAGACGGCCCGGTGGACTGATTTCTTGTCTACATCATAAAAATGGGAGGGGAAGAAAAGAGAACTAACATTTATTGACGGAGCACTCCTCTCAGCAGTTCCTTGTACACTGTTTTGTCTTCACAATAGCTCTGCATGATTGCTCTTATTGTGTCTATTTTCACAGATGGTAATAGAGGTTCAGAGAGGTTGTGACTTGTCTAAGGTAGCATAGCCAGTACATGGCAGAATCGGGATTTGAACCTAAGTCCCCTGATGCTCATCTCACAGAGAGTATGTTGCAGGTTCAACCATGCACATGACAGCATGCAAAAAGGAACCAGGGCTAGATTCCCATGCTCGATTGCTGATCATTCAGCCTTCAATTCATGGGCTCCTTATATTGGTCTCTGCTCACTTTCTTCTGGGCCTCTCCAAATTTATGAAGGTTCCTGTTCCCTCTCCTAGCTCAAGCGTCCTGCTTTCAGCTTGACATGCCTTCCTGACATCTTGCTTTCCTCCTCCTGGCTCCTTCACTGCCACTTCCACATTGGGGTAAAGCCTAGGTCTGATGTCCCTTCTCAGCCCCAGAGGGCCAACAGTCCAGATCACAGCCAAAGGTCAGAGGTTTTCAAATGTATTTTACCCAGAGACCTTTATCCAAATGGAAGCTGACATGAAAGCTCAGCATGTGAAACGGAAAAATACGAGAGTTCACTCTGGCGGGAGTGAGCTGAGGACCTGGAGTGTGGCCTGTTCCTACTTCCTTCCTACTCTGCCCTCTTCCAAACAGCAGGCCCTGATGAGGTTCACGGACCTTTAGGCCTCAACAGAGTCCTTTGCAGTCACTGCCATAGTGAACACAGGACTCTGCATTCTCCAGACAGGACTGTGCACTTGGCACTATGCTAGGCCATCCAAGGAAGTGTGAGCAGGAGGGCGGGGCTGGGGGACACCCAGGCTGGATGTGTGTGAGGGCCCTGCACTGGTCTGTAAGGGAAATTACTTCCTTTTCTCTGGCATTTTTCCCCACTATATTTCTTTAAGGTTCTTATACGCCTGACAAACCACAAGCCTGGTGGCCACTAGAGGCAACCCCAGACATTCCCCCAGCTCCATCCCTTTCCATCTGGATGAACCTGCCTCTGCATGATGCCAACTGTACCTGGGTCCTAGCCCTCTGACTCTGAACATTGAACTTGCTTTCCCTGGCTTGATTTTAGATGCTTTGTTCTTTCTTACCGCTGCTAGTCTCCAAATCTGGCGGTCTCAAATAAGACCCCTTGTTCTATCTCTGGCTACTCGGCTTTGTATGAATATAAATCCATTGCTTCACAGCTTAGCTCTGAGGAATGCTGGAATTGTCCAAAAGAAGCTTTACTAAGATGCTATAGCGAAACAAAAAGGAAACAAACAAAGAAATCATAGCAGCACAAAATGACTGACTTCGGCAAACTTAAATTCCTTATTCTAATTCCTGCCACAGAATGGCTTGGCTGGCATGAATTCCAGGCATGCTGCCCGAAGAGCCTCCCTCCCTCCATCCTGAGTTGGCTTGGCCACTGCAGAGGCTTGGTGGCATCCTTTCTCCTGGATGATTTCTTTATCTTCTTTTTGTTCTGGTCCTAGGTCAACAACCCCAGCTTTAAGCCTAGCTGTCTATAAGCAGGCAGCTGCCCTAGTCCTCATGGACCACTATCCCTGGAAGGCATCTCCTTTCTGGAACATCAAGTAGTCCTCTCTTAGTTGCTTCTGACCTGCAGTTGTCTCCTCTGCACCTCCACACCCCACCTCAGTGCACAGGTAGTCTCCCTGGCTCCCTGGGGTCCTCCTTTTCTCCTTCTCGCTGCTATTGCATATTACTGTAGAAGTTTGCTTGTTTAAGGAACATTGACTCACAGGCTTGATGGGTTGTTTTAAACTGTAGGATATACTTTATTTTTGTACTTTTCTATTTTATTGCTCTCCTAAACACTTAAAGTAATACATGATGATGGAATGTGGTCACACAAAAGAAACTTGAGTAAATATAAAAGAAACAGTAAATGAAAATAAAATTCAACAACTATTTTGAAGCAGGCAATGTTACCTTTTTGCATATATCCTTTTGTATCTTTCTCAAAGCTCATATACATACGCAAACACACAAAGATTTTTTTTTTCACTGTAGACCTGGGATTATTCCCTGCTTCACTTTGCAACTTGCTTTTTTCACTATATTTTTTCATGTTGTATAATTTGTATTTTGATGGACCTCAGCTCCCCCACTTTATTCTAGGCCAGAAGTTCCAAACTATACTTGTGCAGGACATTGGGTTTTCTTAAGTTGAACCAAGATGCTGAATTGTTGACATCCAGTCATAATTGTCCTTGGTTCAGTTTGCAGAAAGTTAAATAAATAACTATAATTTTTAGCACTTTGACTTTCTGCCATGACTGTTTATTAAAACATTGACTCTACCACCATTTGGGCTAACTAGGCTCTAACCCCAAATGATTTCGAAGTTATTACAAAATTATACTTAGTTATCTTCCGTTTAATCTGCCAGTATTTCCCAAGATCTTGCCAAGAGCCCTGCAACCTCGAGGGATCCTGGTACTTTCCTACGTTTGGGACACATTGTGGGTCTGGGAAGTGGTTTTGGCATGAACCCACAGTTGGCACCTTATATATCAGTCAGGGAGTGTGAGAGGAACAAGGTGATAAGTACAACTGAGAAGCACCAGGGGTTCATGGAACTCTGTTGAGGGACTTTTCCAGAAAAACAGAAGGCAGATAGGGGCAAGCATTTCTCCACCTGCAGGACAGAAGTGAGTGCAGTGGAAGGGGTAGCAAGACATCAGGACACCAGCTCAGGGAGCCTCTGTTGGGCAGCAGAGGGCCTGGGCCCTGCAGGAGTGTACAAGTTGGTATCCTGGAGGGATTGGTGGTGGAGGTCCAGGAAGCGGGCTGGATGAAAGTAGAAACACCAGAACATTGGTGATTTCCCTGGGGCCTCACAGAAAGATACTGGAGAGGGTGGAACTTTGGGAGGAGGTTGGGGCTCTGTGAGGGTGACTCATTTTTACCTATGTGCAATAGGTGGGTTTAGGGGTTTGTGTCAGGAACAGAAGATCTGACTCAGAGATGTGTAAGCCAAAAGGGAATGTACTGGCACATATCCTTGAAGTATAAAGAACACTTATAGTTGCTGCCTATGGGAGCTCAAATAGTGTCGCCAGAACCTGGCTTTCTTGTCCCCACCTCTCAGTTCCCCTCTCATCCCTGTCGACTCCATTCCCACCCAGGCTGGGCTCTCCCTCGGCTTCAGAGGTAGCTGACTGGGCCCCAGACATCACATCTTCTCAACTTCGGGACCAGCAGGAGGGGCACTGGTCCCATCCCTGTATGAGTTGCCACCTCCAGGGAACAGAATCCACTGATTGGCTTCTGTCTGGGTCATGTGCTCCTTTCCTGGAAACTGGGGTAGGTATTACATTCCAAACTGCCAGCCTGGGCAGGGTGATTCCTTGAGAAAAAGAGGGGAAACATAAGAAGTATGCAGGAGAAGAGAGGTGTTGGCAGGCCAAAACCAATACCTGGAAGTTTTAGATAAATATTGTGTAAGTTGAATGGTTAAATATCTGTGAGAAACTCATGAAGAAGAGAAAACCGAAGGAAGATAAGGTGACCATTTTGGTAGACATAGAAATTTTCACAAATAAGTTGGAAAAGGTTGATTCTAGTGTCTCAATAGGGCAGAGTGACCCAGGCATGCCATGAGCCCCTATCTCTCTGAGTGGGAATCAGTATCTCCTATGCTAAGATCCCATATCCCAGCCATACTTACCCATGAGCTAAAAGATTTTTGCATAATGCATAATCACTGTTTTCTTGCTAGAGACAAAATGAAGGGAAATGGTATAATGCTTAGCAAGGGGTTGGACAACAGGAATAGTTTTCAGATGTGAAGACTTAAAAGAAACAGAAAACAGGTAGCTGAGCCTTGTGTGTGAGTGTGTGGATGTGTGCAAACATGTCTTGATGTGTGTCTGGCCATGTGTTTAACCCTCAGAAACATGGTGAGGGTGGAGGCATTTTTCAATTGGCTTGAATGCCTTCTGACCTAGAGATAGAGAAAGGAGCCATGGATCAGTTCTTTTTTTTTTTTTCTTTTGACTTAGGTAATTGAAAAAGGTGTATGCCTTCTCTCATGGTCCAGAGTATAATCTTTATTGGGGCTGGACTTCTTGCTGCCCGATGGCCTGGCACTTACTCCTTCCCTCAGTTTCTTCTTCCTGAAACAAAGCCCACAAACCCTGCATGGACCTCTCAGGGCTCTGACAAGAGCTGTTGTAGGGTGGAGGGAAGGAATTGGAATGGCCCATCACCCTACAAATCTTCTCACCTATCCTCAGGTTTGGGTCTGGGGTAGGAGAAAGAAAAGAAGAGCCCAGGAAAGAAGTAGAAGGGATGGTGGGGCGAGAAAGGGTACGGCAGGAAGATGTGTGTGTGTGTGTGTGTGTGTGTGTGTGTGTGTGTGTGTGTGTGTACATGGGTGCCTGTGTCCTGGAGGAAAGGTTAGCAGAGAGGGCTAGAATTAAAGTTGCCACGGAGGCCCGAAGTCAGTATCTCCCCTCTTGATCTTAAACCCGGGGCTGGCACTTGAGTGAATGATGAATTTGCCTTGAGCCTCTCAGGACAGAGGAGCCTCTTGAGGCCCTATCTGTGCAGCATGCCTGTGGGAAGGGGGAGCAGAATAGCTAGAGCAAGGAGGGGCTCGGGCCCCTTCTTCCAGGTCTGGCCTCCTACTGCAGATTTTTCTTGTGAGGCTGTGGAAGATGTCAAACACAGCTCCTCTCCCCCGTGGAAATGAGCTGCTTGGCAGTAACAGGTTTGCTATTCATCTTATCTCCTATTAGGTAACCCTTTCAGTCATCCCAGGGCTCATTCTCTCTCTCTCTCTCTGTCTCTCATACACACTCCTTAAATCCCCTATATTAAATTACTGTTGAAATGTTTCGAACTCTCAGCACCAAGATCATATGACAGAACGCATGAGGGTTTGCTTTTTAATCTTGCCCAAGAGAGAGAAATGAAAATGACTTGCAGGATTTTGACAAAATGATCAGACAAAAATTTTTTTAGCCCCTACCCTTCGAATAAATGAGAACTTGTCAAAAGCCATTATCAAATCATATAGATCAGAATTCGTCTCAGTTTTTTTTTTTTTTTGGGCGGGGGGGGGGGGTGGCTAAAAGCAATAAAGAGTTGTAACCGCATTCCAAGTTATGTTTGGATTACTGACAACTCCATGACTGAAGATTTGTCTGTCTTGAAGGCAGATGGAGTTTGAGCTGATTTATCTCCTGGAGCTGGAGGCCCCATGGATGCCTCATTGAGTCGTAAAATGTCACAGTGAGCTCTGCCCCTGACCACTTTGAATCATTGGGCTTGGATTTTCTGATGTGACCAGCTGAATCTTCAAGATTAAGAGAGGTGGGGGAGGAGAGGGGACTGGCTCTTTTTCCGTTCCTGGTTTCTATTTGCTTGGGAAAGAAAAAAAATCTATTCTAATAAAGACCTCCTCCTGTGCTGAGTGATGCTCAGGGATTATTTCCTGCCATTGTTTCTCCATTAAATAAATAAATTGCTGCTGGCTTTGATTTTTCATCAGAGGATTTTGACAGATCTCGAATGGGTGAGTTGAGGTTTAAAGTCTTATTTGGGTTAGTTTAACTTTGTGGTGACTTGGGCATGATGGTAATGTTAAGTAAAAAGTTGAATTTCTTCACCATGGGGGGAAGAAGGGAATCGGGGTTATATGTGCCCTCCTTTTCTTCTCCATTTCATTGGTTCTTTTCTAATGAAGACAGATGCCAGGTAACTCTGGTTTATCCAGCTACTCAAAGGTGTAACTGACTTCCCAATTTATTAACATTGGTGATTCATTACCATGACAATTGGGAAAAAACTGATTACCTTTGAATTTCTGATGAGGTAATCCTGCCTCTCTCCAGCCCTGGTAATGAATCATCATTTTCCCTCCCTCTTCTGACCTAATTTTCCAAATCATGTACCTGTATGAAATATTGTGTGGAGGCGTGCACCTATTTATCTTACAGGAGTCCTCTCCTTCTGAATTCAGGGGAGAAGACAACCCCTCCAACTGGGAGGGAAGATTCATGAATGTTCTGGGTCTGGAATTCACCAAAGCCCAATACCTCACATAATCAATCTGTACTGTGACAAGTCTAGGAACAACCATTCTCCTCTTATTGGCTGGTACTCTGGCATTTTTACCCGATGGAAATGGAGAAATCTATAAGAACAATATGATTCCACTTCCCTCTGTGAAAAGGGGGTACCTAAACCACAGCCTTAAAAGGCTGAGATTCCTTGCTATAATCCTTTAAGCTTCGTAATGTCTCAACCAAGAGAACTCAATGGTCTCACAATTCTTAGCTTAAATAAATGGTGCCATGGATCACCCACGGGCCTCAGAATCAGTGTGATTTGCACTGATTTGATATTTGCAAATTGGTGGTCACTTAATTGTTTAGGCTCCCCACCTCCACAGGAACCTGGCCCATGGTGTGGTAAGGGTACCACACTAATTTGTTCAGGAGAATGCAGGGGTGGGGTACCACCACTCATGTTCTCTGAATCACTGTTAAATACTCTTTTATCTTTCTTCTTGTGGTGAGAAGCATTCCTAACTTGGTCTCTGTTTTAAGATACCTGGTTAAAAATATTCTAATATTTTCCCTGTTGACAGGAGCAATTATCTCCTGTCACCCAGAGCATAGCTACACAGACCAGAGGACACATCTCCTGGACACACATACACTGGGCAAGTTGATTCTCTTTAGTGCATATTTGCTAAATGTCTATTTTTTTGGGCACTGGAAACAACTAAAGAGAAATGCGACACACACCTGATGCCTCAAGAAACCCTCTTTCATTTAGGGGATCTGCATCAGTGTGGTCTGGAATGGAACGTTCCTATTGTATTTTAATATTTGTCTAGGTTCTTAGTCTCACCAGTTTTCCTGAACAGCAGGCCCAAGGAAAACGTCTTGGTTGTATGTAGCTATTTAGGAAACTTAAGTGAGGAAGTGGGAGAAGTGAGTAGGGAAAAGAGAAAACCAATGTTTTAGTGATGGGGGCTCAAGTCCATGGGGTAACCCCCTAGCAGCATGGGGATCTTGCCTGGGAATGCAGAGGACATTGGAAGGCGAGGCATTTATCCCCCCAACCCCATCCCTTAGAGGTGAAGTGTGGCCCCTGTTCTTTTGAGTTATGCCTGAGGCAACTGAGCAAACTCTATGGTGCCAGAGAAAGCCCTAGGGGAGGAGGGAGAAGAAAAGGGGCAGAGTCAAGAGAAGGGGCAACTGAGTACCACAGCGGCCAGTAGTGGTTGAGGGGTTACGGGGCAGGGTATCAACAGCGACTACGATGACTCAAACAAAATGAGAAGAGCTCCATGAGATGCTTTGAAAACCAGAGAGGCGACTCCATAGATTGGGCTGTGGGGGCCCAGAGCGGGACTTGTGGGCCTCTGTCTGTAGTTTTGGCTTGCTCCCCTTGCTTGCTCCTCTAGTAGCAGAATTCTTCTTTCCTCTTGAGGCTGTCCTCTCTGGCTTGGTAGAAGGCTTTCTATTGTATGGCCTTCCATAATAACTCAGGTTAACCAAACAGAATCATTTTTTGGGGGGGGGAATTTGCATGAATATGTGAAGAGAGAATTTGGGGCATTAGGGGTCACTTAAGTCTGAATTGATGGTGATATTTTTCTACCATGTTTGAAGTAAAGCCAATACACTGGAGAGCAGAGCATTGGTGGGGGAAGGGGGGAAAGCAGGGGGTGGGGGAAGAGAGAGAGAGAGAGAGAGAGAGAAAGAGAGAGGCAAAGAGGCTAAGAACTGGAATACATCATTTGCACGACAGGATCCATACCTGCAGCATCAATTACTCAGAAAGGCTTCTGTCACCCTAAAGCTGAGGGATGTTGCCTTCCTCAGTTATCCAACAATGCCATGTGATTAAGTCTATGTTTGTACTTACACTGCAACTGTCCGAGTGCCTAGAACAGTCTGGCACTTGGATGCTGACATTTGTTGAATGGATGAAGAGCCACGCCATTACTTTTCTGGTCATCCTTTCATTGGTTGTCAGAGGAGCACTTTTCTGGAGGCTGCTGGATGCTGCAGGGCTCCCCACTGCTAATTAGCACCCCTCTTCATGGTTATAGTTAATATCCTTGGGGCCAGAGAACATGCTGGGGCCCAGAGATAGCTGGATTGGGCTATCAAATGGAAACTCTTCTGAAGGGCCCTTTGTAGAGCTACTTTATCCAATAGGGCTTTCTGAAGAAACAGACGAAAGGGAGGGAGAATGGGGAGACCCTAAAGCTTTTTGGGTCAGCTAGAGGTGGTGTAACCACTGAGAGTCGAGAGGCATGAGGTTCAGGCTTTTCTGCTACAACAATGACTTTCAGTTAAGGGACCATCGTGGGTAAAGATTTTAACTCACTCAAGAATTATGACTCATACACTGAGGTGCAAATAGATCATGAAGAGAGGCTACAAATTTAAGTAGTTTCCAGGTTGTTCTTTCCAGGTTGTTGTTATCGTTGAGTACCTAGTAGGTATTTAAATATGATTAAGTGATGTGAGGTGTTCAAGAAATATTGGAAAGGAGTTCTGGAGAAAATAAAAAATAATAGACTATATATCAAGAAACTAGACGCTAAGCATAACCTTGTACTAAGGGGGCTCACATTGAAGAAGTTACTCAACATCTCTATCCTTTAATTTAGTCATCTAATCATCTAAATCACTTACATGACTTTTTTTCTCCATTCGTCCCTTGCTCCCTCCCTCCCTTACTACCTTCCCTCCCTCTTCCCTTTCTTTCTCCCTGCATCCCTCTTTCCCTTTCTCATTTCCTTCCTTCTTTCATTTAACAATAATGTTCTGAGCACTCAAGACCCTGGAACTTTTTCCTCCTGTGTTAGTATTCTATTGCTGTATACCATAAACTAAGTGGATCTATTATTTCGCAGTTTGTTTAGGTTAGTAGTCTGGGTTCAACAAAGTTAGGTTTTCTACTTAGGATCTTTCCAGGCTGAAATCAAGGTGTCATCTGTGTCTGTGGCCCCATCTGAGGCTGGGGGGTCTCTTCCAAGCCCACTGGTAGTTGGCAGAATTTAGTTTCTTGAAGTTGTAGGACTAAGACCCCTGCTTTCTTGCTAGTGGTCAATTAGGGGCTGCTTTTAGCTTTCAGAGGCTGCCTGACACCCATTGAGCCATGACTCTCTCCACCATGAGGCAGTTTATTTCTTTAAGGTCAACAGGAGAATCCCTCCCACTTGGAATTACTCTGATTCTCTTTTAAGGGCTCAACTGATTAGGTCAAGCCCATGAAGGATAATATCCCTTTTGATTACCTCAAAGTCAACTGATTAGGGGGTCTTATTTTCTTTGCAAAACCTTGTCTGCCATGTAATAGAATATAATCACGGGAGGGGTATCCATCATATTCACAGGTCCCACTCACATCCAAGGGGAGAGGATTATGCAGGGTGTATCCGCTGAGGAGAGGGCGAGAATCTTGGAGGCCATCCTGGAATTTTGTCCACCACATTCCCTTCCCCAGCCTCTTTTGTTAGTATCCAAAACGACTTTGTCATAAAATGGGGCTGTCTTCCTCTTGGGAGAGTGCATTCATTTTTCATGGGAAGAGAAGTGTGGCATAGGGCAGATGTTCTCAGCTAGTCTGGTTTTGGTCCCAGAGGACATTTGGCAATGTCTGGAGAGATTTTTGGGGTACCACAACTCAGGGATAGGTACTACTAGCTTCTAATGGGTAGAGGCGAGGGATGCTGCCAAACATCATATAATGCACGGGACAGCTCCCTCTCACCCCCTCACCCCCACGTCGCCAGGTTACCTACCTATAATGTTACTAGGGTTGAGACTGAGAAGCCCTGGCCTAGGGTATAAATAAATGGAGCTGCTATGTTAGAATGGGAGATGGAGTAGGGGTGGAACAACTAGTGCATCTGCAGGAAATGAAAACTGTGTGTTTTAGAAATGGTTAAGTGAATGAACACAAGTATCTCCATGCATGACCTGAGATGCAGGATCTTTATTCCATCAGACACGGAACAGGTATAGGAAAGACCAGGATATATGCAGAGAAATCAGAAATTCTGAAACCTAGAGTCCTTTAGCATACCTGGGATTTGAGACTGGAGGGCTTGCTGCAGGGGAAAGAGAGAAAATTAGCTCTCTGAATAAGGTTACTGAGAGGTAAGAAACAAATAAAAACAACTTATTGTGATACAATGGAAACAATGGAAACACACTCTACTCCAACTATCTTGCAATCTGCTCTAAACTCTTTTCCAGACCTTCCTTGCTAGTCTTTTGGAGTTAGAAGGGATAGTAAAGATTATCTACGGCGGGGTCACAAACTCAAGTGTCCCCAGGCATCGGGCAGGTGTTGTAAGGGAGTGTGGAGGTGCTGCTCCGGATTTCAGAATCTGGAGAGCACCCACCTTGTCTGAGGAGGGTGCCACCTCTCCAGGTCCTCAGACTGCATGAATGGGGGCTCAAGTCAGCACATCTGATTTTCCAAACGAAGCCAGAGAGTAAGACTGTTATTTCCAATCTCTTAGTTTTCAAATATTGGCGACTGATTGAATAACAATAGTGAATTACAATGCGTGGTCCAGGTCCACTCCCAGCGTAGGGGGCTGGACCTTACCCTCAGACCACCACTTTGCAGCCCCGTTTGGAGCATTTGGTACTGGTGACAAGAGAGACTCATTTGGGGATTAATTTCTTACATAAAAGAAGCCCAGGGGTGGGTAGTCTCTTGAATTGTTTCACCAGGCACCCGAGCTCCTTTGTTTTGCAAGAGCCAGTCATTGCTCAAGAACTCATGTTTGCTTCACTGATGCCAGAATTTTACCCAAGCTGTGTTTCCGTGCATTTCTGTGTGACCGTGAAGTTTTTGTTTCAATGTTGATTCAAAGTGTAATATTAGGAGGACATTATAAACAGCAATGAAACTCCGTGTGCAAGGAACCCAGGGTGCACACAACACAGGGGATGCGACGGCAACTTGAACTTCTGGGCCCTTTGAGTGTATGCTCAGGCTGAGCCAGGACTGCTGCCCGGTTGAGCCACTCTGAGATGAATGGCAGGTAAGATGCATCCTGATTTTAGACGGATCACATTGTGGGGGAAAAAAGCAGGGCTTAAAGCCAGTAAAATGCATTTTTCTGTTTGGTACGTGGTAAATATTGGCACAGAGAAAGGAAGCAGTGTCCTCTTGGGGTGGATTCTGGAGACCAAACCTTACCAGAGAGTCTGGTGCTGGAGTTCCTTCTGCCACCTTGCTGTCTTTACCTGTCTCAATTTATTTTTCTCTGGCCATCTCTCAATCCCTTCTTTGAATCTTCAGTGAGGAGTCAAGGAGAAAAATAGCAGTTTTCCCAAAGACTTGTGTCCCAGGTCTGTCACCCGCACTTAGAACTGTGTGATCCTGGACTAGCTGCCTGAGCTTGAGGAGGCTTGTTTTCCTCACTTGTAAAATGGTAATAACCCTTCCTTCTTCTTAGGGTTAGGCTGCAGATTAATTACATGTATGCATCCTTCCTAGCACTGTGCTCGACAGAACAGCTGCTTAGTAAATGTTAGCTTCTCTTTCCCTTTCCCTTTGCAGAACTCACTCAGCTAACCCACTTGCCAACTCCTTTATCCATTGGGAATTACCCAACAACTCACAACACAGAGGCTGTGACCTTGTGCATCCAGGTTCTTGGTCCTTTTCCAGAATCTCTTCTGCCTGCTTGGTGGAGCCTGACATTTTAGCACAGGAAGTTTGACTTTTTATCTTAATACATGTCTCTAGTTTGTCTCCCATCTCAATGTCCTTTCTTTTGGGTAACATTGTAGAATGCCACCAGTCACTCATTCCTTGGCATGAGTGTTATTAAGTCCTTTCTAAGGGCCTAAGACAGCGGACCCAGAAGATACGGGGCACCTGTTGATGGCAGGAGGATGTGGGGAGAAGGGAGTGGGCATCTGGGGGCTGGAAGCACCTCCAACTCCCTGAGGGTATTGCACCATTGGCAGTCATTCATGGTGGAGACACAGTTTGTTTCATGACCAAATCTCCATTTTAAAATTTATTAAATTCTCCCTTCCCCTCTTATAGTAGTTTTCTCCTTCCGCTATCCTTAGGGTTGTATTTTGTTGTTTTCATAACTTCCCAAAGTGACTTCTCCGTTCTTTTCAATTCAATGCATTAACCTTTGAGGGCAACTTTGTTTTGGATTCTGTTTTGATATAAAGTATTCATTTTCACTATTTAAAAATACTTCATAATTATACGTGTGTTTTTTTCTTTCTCTCTCTCCTTCCCTTTATCCCTCCTTCCTGCCCTCCCCTCCCCTCCCCTCCTCTTCTCTTCTCTTCTCTCCTTTCCTCTCCTCTCCTCTTCTCTTGTTTTCCTTTCTTATCTCTATGGTATTTCCCCCCACATCAAAGTTCTAGGAATATCACAGAAAACAAAAAGTTGCAGCATACTGATCCTACCAAATGTACAAGACCCATATTTATGTCCTCTGACAGTAAAATCACCAGAGGCTGCATATTGAATAAAACGAACATCTTGTGACCGCCCACATCTATCACTGAGCCAAAATGGGGACACAGAGGGTGCCAGTGGGTATGTACCGTTTACCGCATGGACACCTGTAAGGAATTTTCATTTATTTGTTATTCATTTTCACTTTTTTCATTCAACAAGTTGAAAGCCTAGCATGTCCCAGTACTATGTTAGGCAGTGACAATAGCAGCCACACTCTTTGCTCTTACAAAGCTTTCCATCTTGTAGGGAAGACAAGCATTAGACACATAACCATCTCCAAAAAGTGTGGGGGATACGGCTACCAGAGAAGGCCCACAGCTCTGTCAGAGCCTGGAACAAAGGCATCTGCTTTGTGAGTGAGTGGGTGAGCTAGATTATGAAGGAGTGAGCTCTGGGAACTTAGCTAAGACTAGAGGATGGGTAGCACTGAGCAAGGTGAAGGCGCCTCATGAGGAGGAGCAGAGAGCTGGCCACTGTGGGCAAGAGACTGGGAGCTGCAGCCCAGAGCCCAGAGGAGACATCTTGTATGAGAAGCTGGAGCAGCAGATGGTGTCCAGACATGCAGGTCCTGTAAGCTCCACTAATGACTTTGGTCTTTATCCTAAGACCATTGGATGGTATTGATCAGATCTGTGTTGTGAAACAGTCTCCCTAGCTGTTTTGTTGGAAACACAGTAGAAGGGGCAAGTGTAGATGCAAAGAGGCCAGTCAGGAGGGCTCTGCTGGGGTTCAGAGGGAGACAAAAGCAGCTTGGGCTAGGCTGGGGGTGGTGGATATGTCAAGAATAAATGGATGCCAGAGGGGCAAGTTGTAGAAGAACCAAGACTTGATGATTGTTGGCAGGGAGAAGAGGAGGTTTGTGGGGTCGGGGGGTGGGGGCTTGGCTGACTCCAGGGCTTCTGGTCTGGGCACCTCCTGATACAGTGGGTGGGTTGGTCTGGCTGAGAGCAGGGCCAAGTGCCCACCATTGCTAGGCTCTATGGAGGTGGGTCTGCCTTGGTGTTTATCTCTCTCTATCTCCATTGTCTGGCCTTCCCTTACTGCTTTGAAATGCAGTTCTGTGGGATCTGAGTTGATGTGTGCTTCTAAATTGGAGAATTTGGTTTGAGTTGAGGTAGCTGCATTCCCACCCTTAGCAACCCCCCTGCAAAGTCAAGTGGAACCAGATGTCTAACAAGCTCCTGGCACCAAAAGGCTCATTTAAAACTGGATCAAGGGCCAGGGTGATTTGGGGGAGGGCTGGGGGTTTTGAAGCGTTGGCCACATGAGATGATGTTTAGAAAGCTTCTTGTCACATGCCATTGAGTTTCTTAAGAGAAGGGCTTCCCTTCCATTCTTATCTTTGTTATGACTGCAGCAGCAGCAGGGGGTGGCAGGACTGCATTCATGGAAATGTCATATCCTCAGGGTGGGTAGGAACAGCCCTTCTCTGAGCAGGGCTGGACAGGGAGACAGAGTAGGAAGTAGTCCCTCACTGGAGGAGTTGGAGAAAAGAGTGGGGGCTGCCTCTCAGGGTTGTGGTAGAGGGCATTCCTGAACTGGGCAGCGTAGGCCACACCAGGGCCCACTAGACAGTAGCAGGTGTAGCCTTCATGTGTGTATTCACCACGGATTTTATTTTCTGTACTATGGTGCTCTGACATTTTGAGGCACTGCTGACTTTGGAGGCATTGCATCTCTCAGGGTGAGCCAATTTCTAGAGATAATAAACAACTCACCAGGGGCATGCTTTGCAGATACACACCAACCAATCCAGACTCCACAATCCCAGCCACCTCCTCTAATCACTCTCACAATCCACACCACTATCCACCTCCCCTAATCAATCACTCCAGGGCCAGATACCAGACAACTAGGGACAGTCCCTACACCCCAGAATCTGCCGAAATTATGCAAACTGACCAGCTCTAGGCCTACTGTCCCTGCCTTGCCTGTTCCTTCTCAAAGGCACCACAATAAAGGCTCTTCCCCCCAAGTTCTTTCTTCCCCTGCCTCCTGTCTACCCCAGTGTTTCCCGGATGGCCTTGCATGGCATGCTTCTTCCTCTTGGGAACTGTGAGTAACAAACTATCTTTTCAATGGCAGTCGTCTCTTGGCCTGTTGGCCTTAATGCAGTTCACATTTTCTATTAGTACATTATATTTTAGAACAGTAAAAACAAGGGTTTCCTAACAAGTCATGATTCACACTCCCCTTGAGCCCCGTGTCTACTTAAATGGGTGACATGTGAGATAAATGGTGCATTTATTGGATCTACCAGATAAAAATAGTCATTGTGGCTGTTTTCAACATGGTGCCCACATTCTTTGACACTCTCCTCATTGAGAAGTGAGATCTGTGTCCTCTCTTCTTAAGTCTGGGTTGGCTTGTGACAGCTTTGGTCAATCGACTTTGCCAGAAGTGATGCTTATTGACTTGCAAAGAAGGGCAAGAAAAAGTCTTGCAACTTCCTCCTGGTCCTCTTGTGATATTTACTCTGGGGAAAGTCAGATGCTGTGTAAGAATTCTGGCTAACCTGGGAACCCCGTGCTGCAGAGGCCATGTGTAGATCAAGCTTTCTCAAGTTTCTGATTCATAAAATCATGAGCAAATTAAGATGGTTATTGTTTTAGGCTACTGATTTTTGAGGACATTTTTTGCTTAGCAATAGTAACTGAAACTATAGTGTACATTTATTTTGCACTTACTATGTGCCAGGCATCGTGTTAAGCACTTTACATACGTATTTCATTTGATTCTTTTAACAATACTATACAATAAGAATTATGCTTCCCATTTTCCATGTGAGAAAGCTGAAATTCAAAGAGGCTGAGTGGCTAAACCAAGGTCACACAGCTAATATGTGACAGGACTGGGATTCAAACCCAGAGCTACCTAAACTCCAAAGTTATTTTGTTATTTTCAGGACATGATACTGAGGACCCAGTTCTTTTTAAGGCAAGCACCCTGGAAGACTGCTACAAAAATGCTGCTTACCTGCCAAAAATTACCTAAAAATGCGTAATATTATCTCTGCATTATTTATTTTTACTTAACATTTTGTACTTTCTGACATGTGTGTTGTAGGCACTGTTTTAGTCCTTTAGTTTTAGGCTATAGGCATGATTGTAAGTTATAGTTCGTTTGAATCTCAGTTTAATTGAATAAACCTTGTATTCTTTCTGGGTGAATCTCTTAGGATACATTTCTGGAAGGTGGAGATTTCACTGAATCATTTTTTATTTTGCTTCAAATACAAGGCCCTTTACTAATGAGAGGGCAAGGTGCCCATATCGCTGTGTTAAGGATGAACAGTGTCTGGCACATAGTGAGTGGTCAATAAATATTTGTGAATGAATGAGTCAGTGAATGGAAGGAGTTTTTACATTTGAGAAGCGTTTTCTAGGAACTATCTTTTAAAAAATGGGTTCAGGGGTACATGTGCGGGTTAATTATGTAAGTAAACTGTAAGTCCTGGAGGTTTGGTGTACATATTATTTTGTCGCCCAGGTAATAAGCATAGTGTTTGATAAGTAGTTTTTCAATCCTTACCTTCCTCCACCCTCCACCCTCAAGTAGGCCTCACTGTCTGTTGTTTCTGTCTCTGTGTCCATGTGTACTCTACGTTTAGCTCCTGCTTATAAATGAGAGCATGTAGTATTTGGTTTTCTGTTTTTGTTAGTTTGCTTAGGATAGTGACCTCTAGCTCCATCCATGCTGCTGCAGAAGACATGATCTCATTCTTTTTTATGACTGCATAGTATTCCACTGTTATGTATCACATTTTAAAAATCCAGTCTACTGTTGATGGGCACTTAGGTTGATTCCATGTCTTTACTATTGTGAATAGTGCTGTGATAAACATAGACATGCATATGTCTTTATGGTAGAACGATTTATTTTTCTTTGTATGTATACCCAATAACGAGATTGCTGGGTTGAAGGGTAATTCTGTTTTAAGTTCTCTGAGAAATCACCAAACTACTTTTCACCGTAGCTGAGCTAATGTACATTCTCAAAAACAGTGCGTAAGTGTTCCCTTTCTCCACGGCATTGCCAGCATCTGTTATTTTTTGACTTTCTAGTAATCACTGTTCTGACTGGTGTGAAATGATATCTCACTATGGTTTTGACTTGCATTTCTCTGATGATTAGTGATGTTGAGTATTTTTTCATTTGCTTGTTGGCCATGTGTATGTCTTCTTTTGCAAAGTGTCTGTTCATGTTCTTTGTCCACTTTTTAATGGGGTTGTTTTTTGCTTGTAAATTTGTTTAAGTTCCTTATAGACTCTGGGTATTAGACCTTTGTTAGATGCATAGTTTAGAAACATTTTCTCCCATTCTGTACTGTGGATAAGTTAATGATATTATTTGAATGTTGAGATTTCCTAATACTAGAGATGACCCTTTTGGGTCGTGTCTCAGAATACAGGAATTCGCTCAGGCCATTTAAATCATGCCATGGAGACAGTGCCCTTCTCCTTATCATCTCTGTTTGCAGAACTGCTGGTTCTGGAAGAAAGGCCCCCTGCTACACCGGGTCCTTGCCAGGTGGCTTCTCCTCATTGTCTCCCTCCCTGGCTACCCAGAGGAGAGTCATTTACACAGCCTCTCATGCTCCTCTCCCTCAGGGAGTGGGAAACTGAGGCTCAATTTCTCCTAAAACTCTAAAGTAAAACCTCCCTGACCTGGGAGGGGGAGCAGAGAAAGCTAGAGCAGACTGCCTTTAAGGCAGGGGCAACAGCAAGTGGCCAGGGCAGGGGATGGCCATGCATTATATTGCAGTAGTCAAGGGGACAGGGAGGATGGTTTTAGAGTGGCCCATGAGGTGGGTTCCTGGTGGCGTGTGGAATAAAGTTCATATCCCAGCTCACTGACATCTTTCTAATTACTGATAATATAGGACATTTGTTTTTAAGACCAGGTTGGGCAACCATGCAGATATCAGCAGTGACAGTCAGCTACCATGTATTGTGCTTATGAATATGATGTGCCAGATAAGCTGTACCAATATTAATAAATTATCGTGACTTAACCTGCAAAGTAGCTCTTACTATCCCTATTTTGCAGCTAAGAAAACTGAGGCTCAGGGAGATTAAGTCACACGGCTAAGATCACACAGCTAGTAAGTGATGAAGTTAACATTCAGAACTGGGTATTCATTCATTTGTTCACTCAGTCAGTGTTTATCGGTTTCTTAGTGTGCATATTCCAGGCACTATTCCAGCACAGGGAAGGCATGTAAAATCTCTGCTGTCTCAAAAAAAACAAAAACAAAAACAAAAACAAACCAAAACCAAAAATCTGCCCTTGTATTCTAGTTGGGGAAAGAGAGACAACAAACCCAGAGACATGTTGGCGAACCAGCAGAGTGATTCCTGATGCAGATAAGCCCTGTTGATAGAGTTTGGATGTGTGTCCCTGCCCAAATCTCATGCTGAACATAATCCCCAATGTTGAAGGTGGGTCCTGGTGGGAGGTGACTGGTTCAGGGGGGCAGATTTCTCATGAAAGGTTTAGCATCATTCCCTTGGTGCTGTCTTTGCATTAGTGAGTGAGTTGTCACAAGATCTGGTTGTTTAAAAGGGTGTGGCACCTCCTCCCTCTCTCTCTTGCTCCTACTCTGGTCATGTGACATGCCTGCTCCCTGTTTACCTTCTATCATGATTAGAAGCCTCCTGAGGGCTCCCCAGAAGCAGATACTGCTATGCGCCCTGTACAGCCTGCAGAACTGTGAACCAATTAAACCTTTTAACTTTATAAATGACCCAGTCTCAGATACTTCTTTATAACAGTGCAAGAACAGCCTAATACACCTGTAAAGAAGATAAATGGGAGTGAGGTAGAAGGGAGTGACTGGGAAAATAAAGGTAGGCAAAAGGTGAGCCCACCATTAAAATCTATGCCCTGTCTGCTCTGAATGCTGTGCTGTGCTGCGTGTGAAACGGAATTAGGGCCTGGAGATAGGATTTGACCAGAATCCCACGGTGTCATGGGAACTGTAAGATCTACTAAAGTGATGAATTGGTTGCTAAGGAAAATACTGGGAGAATAAAAGCTGGACTAAGAGTCACGAGACCTGGATTCTGATCCTAACATTGCCTCTACAATTTGCTGTGCAACTTTGTGCAAGGTGCTTAGGCTCTCTGGACTTCGTCTCTTCAATGGTGTATACCATCTCCTGACAAGGAGAGTAATGTAAGAAAAGCTGCTCTGTGCCTCTAATGTCCCCTAAGATTCTAAGACTTCCTTTTCCCCTCTCAGTTTCTTTTGGGGTTGACCAAAGAGTCTCTCTTCCTAACAGGCTGGGAAACAGGTCATGGTGTATGCATAATGCTTACTTTTCCCATGGCTGCCCTAAGTCTTACTCCTCCTGTCCTTTTGCCCTGGTGGCACTGGGGACGCCCTCTCTGCTGTCACTGATAGCAGCTTGATATTAAGCCGCCCCTTTGTCACAGCGAGCTTTAATGCACTCTCCGTTCTTGGCACTCGGCGGTCTGGGAGTCCCTGACTGCCTGGTCCTCTATCTGAAGTCTCCACACTCTCCTCTCTTTGTCACTCCAATTCCTCCTCAAAAGCTCCGAGTTATCCCTTTCGAGCACATGTGCCCCTTCAAATCTATTTCCCCACTGACACCTTTTGCTTTGTTGGGAGCAACCTGTTGGTTTTTCCAAGAAGGCAGTACATTGTCCCCGTCGTCCCACAACCTTCCCCACCCCTTGGTCCCCCACTTCCTTCTCTAGCTTGTGTGTTGTAAGAATTCCCCAGGTGGCATTTTTCATTTTCTGCTGCTGCTGGGGCTGGTTCCTGGCTGATGTGTGCCCAAAAAAATCCTCTCCTTCTTGGCATTCTCTTTCCTTCTACTGAGTTGTCCTTTGTTGTGAACTCTGTATAGACAGTGAGATTTCTCACACTGTAATTTGCAGACTTCTGTACTGCAAATTCATGTGACTCAGAATTTTGGGGCAGGAGCTTTGTGATGTAATATGTGTGTATGTGTGTGTGTGTGTATGTGTCTGTGTGTGTGTCTATAACAAGGAGAGAGATATAGAGAGAGACACAGATATATAGAACTTAAGGATGAGTGTGTGGATACATGTAAAAGCACTATCTCAGAGTTCAATAGAAATAAAGGGCACAACTCTGTCACACACCTCCCTAATCCACCATATATAGAGTAAATCACTCCCTCTAACATGCTTTTGAAATGCACACCTCTGTAGTTACGTAGCCAACATGTTGTGGAGCTTTCATTTAGACCTAGGTCTTTCACTTGCTCAATAAATATTTATTGAGCACATCTAGGATCCATGTGCCTTATCTTGCTCCTGTGGGAGGCTGTCTGCTGATGCTGGTATAAGCGTACATGTTTTGATGTGTGAGCAGGTAGGAGTGTGGCTTCAGATCTCAGAGCATCGTAGGAAGAAGGGGCTTGCCTGTGCCTCCCACCACACAGACTTGTACATTCTCTGCCATCACCACACATTCACATCCCTGCACAGATTGATACTCACCCTGGATCTTTGACAAGCTGGCCTCCCCAACACAACCATCAGTTTGCTGAGAGCAAACATATCTGTATCCCAGCATCCAGCTCTGTAGCTGGTAAGTAACACGTGATGAACAACTGATGACTTAAAGTTCATACTAAAGAGACAAGAATTTCTTCAATTCTGTACTATTCTTTGAATTCCATAGCAAGGAAAATATTCTAGCGTGGGTGCAGTGGTTCATGCCTGTAATCATAGCAATTTGGGAAGTCAAGGTGGCAGGATTGCTTGGGTCCAGGAGTTCAAGACTAGCCTGGACAATGGAGTGAGACCCCCGTCTCTACTTAGGAAAGAAAAACACTCTCTAAAAAAATAGAAAAATATTCCAAGTGGCTTCTCTGGCCACTTTGCTATGACTAATAACCTGAAACATAGGAATTTAAAGACTTAAGTACTTAGTGGTAAACAAGGCAGATTTGAACACACCCTCATTTAAGTATTTTCCCTTCTAAAACTCTAAACTAAAGGAATTAAAAAAGCAAACACTTCTAAGGACAAAGAGAAAAAGAGAATAGATCACAGCAATTGAGACATTTTTGAAGATGTGGAGTGAACAGGTAAATAGGAATTGACTTAGCAGAGAAGAGAAAGTTGAAACCTGGCCTGTCAGGATGGGGATAGAGTTTGGGGAAACTATCATGAAGCAACCTTATTCCCACAGCAGAACCTCAGGAATTCTTCAAAATTGTAGGCAGTGGGTTCCTCTTAAGGTAAAAGTGAGGAACTTTAAGTAGTAAGACAGTTCAAAAGTCTTTAGAAAGCTCAGGTAGACCTTGCGATTTCTTCTTCCGTTCCATGCAGCAGGCAACCAGCTCTGCCCTCCTCCAGCAGTGCAATGGAGGTCAATGATGAAACAACGAGTGGAAGGACCTCTAACCTAAGGACACCAGCAGTGTGAAGGGGTTGCCATGTTAAGAATAGGGAATTGAGGGCAAGTCTATGTTTCGAACAACGAGACTCCATTCCTACCCGACCCTCTTGTGCCACTGAACTTCCTGAAAACTGGCCTCCAGAATTTGCGCTGCCCAGCAGGAGTTTGGGTTTGCTAACTAAAAAAACTGACCAATTATTGAGGGATCCTAATAAAAAGTTGGTTCAGCACATTTTCACCTATAGTGAAGTTTTCTCCAGTATACATCATTCATGCACACAGAACTTCCAGTTGGCTTCCAATACCAGTCACATAAATATGGTTAGCAAGCCAAGGATTACCAGACATGTAAACCTCTAATATGAATGCTGGACAAAAGAAAATGCAGAAGCAGCAAAATTATAAAAATTAATACAATCAGTGTAATAAAGTAGATTATATCTATAAAACAAGAACAGGAGACTATGAAAAAGAACATCCAGAAAACAATAAGGAGCTGCTGGGAATTAAAAATGGAATCATAATGTCAAAAATGTAATAGAAAGTTTGGAAAATATATTCATGAAATTTCCATGATAGGAGAAGAAATATAGAAGGAGATGAAATATAGGAGAAAGATAATCAGCCAGGATGTCCAACATTTTATTAATAGATTTCCAAAACTTTTTTTAAAAAGGAAAATATAGTAAAGGGAAGGGAATCTTCAAAGAATCAACACTGGAAGTTTTTCTAGAACTAAAGGATGTAAGTTTCCTGACTGAGAGGGTCCATAGAATGCCCAGTACACATACACACACACTGCACCACACAACACCACACCACACAGACCACACACACACCATGTACAGCATACATCATGTACCACCACACACATGCACACACACATATACCCATGCACACATACATACACATATTAGAATTAGAATATCGTGCATCAAGATGGAATCCTAGAATTTTCCAGAGCAGGAGAAAAAAATCAAAATCAGAATGCAGATAGCAAGTCACAGGTCAGAAAAGTCCTTTGATTATTCACCAGGATGTGGCCTCCTGGAGACACCAGGAGTCATGAATGAGAAAGATGTAATCTGTGGATTTTTCAATGAAGGGAAAACTGGCCAATTATAATTACTTTCTTATGGACTCACCTAAAAACACTGCTCAGAGCACAGGTGCTAAGAGCCCCAAAAGGTCATGCAGTGTCTTCAGTGTTTCCCCCAAATAGGCTAAATTCATAGTGTGGCCGTCACAGCTTCCATGATCTCAATACTTAGTCACTCGCTTGTCATTAATTAAGTTTGGAGATAAAACATCTCTTTATTCTGAGGAGAATTTTAAAGTGAGTCCATAAAACAGTATTATAATTTACTCTTTTGCCTGTAACTTGTGCCCTCATCAAGTTTCAGGGTGAAAAGGTGTGGTTTGGCTTTGCCCTTGAAGCGGGGGCTGTCTCCCTGGTGACAGCAGAACTCATTCACAACAGCTGGCCGGGTGCTCCTTACAGAAAATGGATGCTGATGCTGCTGTCATCCAACCTGTCTTCAACCAACCAGCCCAGGGAGACTTGGGGAGAGCGGAAGGGCAGGGAATGCGTCTGAAGGTGTCACACCTCACCAATGCAGGATGTATGTTTACCCAAGTTCACCAACTCCCCTGCCTTTGTGGTTGTTCCATCTCAAGAGTGGAACTTTGTCCCCTCCCCTTCCCTACTGAAGATAAACAGGGGCTCCCCAGGTGGTGAACCCACAGACATGGATCTGAAACTAGGCCCTGCCTTTTGCTGTGAGCACAGTGGATAACTTTCTCTGAACCTAGGTTTCTTTAGTAGCAAACAAATTCCTAAGGCCTTTTTCAAGTCCAGGCCTCTGTCAGCCCTGGGTATTTATAATGAGCATGACACAGTCTTTCTCTCAAGGGACTCCTAGGCTTGAGGCTGAATCAATCAAATAAACAAAGAATTACAACACTTACATGTGATGGGCTGGAAGGGGGAATTCTGGGGGAATGTGCGCCCCCAGGCAAGGAGCACCTGACCAGTGATGGGGGACAAGGCAGGCATGTCAGAGGATGGGGGTACCCTGAGATGGATCTCAAAGAATGAAGAGGACTTGGATGGCTTTAGCAGGATGCTTCTCTCTCTGGATTTCATATTCATTCATCTGGATATGGTGTTAATGCCTCATTTAAAGAGGTGCAGTTCCCCACGCTTGTCAACAGTTATCCCTCAGTTGCATTCAAGAGATTTATTTTATTGACACAATACAACTTACAGTTCTCTCTTGTTCTCTGGGCCTTTGTATGTGCCATTTCCTTTCTCTGGAATGCCCTTCCTATTGAATTTCCAATTATCCTTTCTGACTAAGCTCTGGCTAAATGTTCTTTCAGAAGGCTTCTCTTAACCCTTCATACACGTCCTATAAGCATGTTTTGAGTGAGTGAATAAATGGATCAGTCTGTGACATATGGACCCCTGGAACTTTGTGTTTGTAGGCAGTCATGCCACCTGCCACACCCAAGCTTAACATCATCTTTACCCTATTGGTTAAAGCTCTCTGAAGTTACCTGTCTGGCCCTTATCTCCACCAACAGGCTTCAGAAAAGTAAAAAGGCTGCTCCTCCAGCTCCTTCCTCTCAGCTCTGAAACCATGGGGCCCGAGAGAGCTGTACCAGCTGTAAGATGACTTGTTAGATCAGCAACTGTAAGGGACAGAAACATCTGTTGGTACACTCTGTCACTAATCATTCTCACGGTTTTCATCCTGGCTGCTGACACCTGCAGCTGAGCCCAGAGTTCTGTGATCTGAGGTTGGTGATTGGTAAAATGCCACTTCAAGTCTATGCCTGTCAGACCACTCAATGTCTGCTGCATGGCCTGGCCCCAGGGCACGTGAACAGGCAGGCAGCTGACACAGTTGACGGTGGTCAAATCTAGGTCCAGTGTGATGAGCAGGGCTCCTCATTCCCTTAAGTTTTGAGTGATACATGAGGCTATCTCCTGACATCATGTGTCTTGATTGCCAACTTATACTCTGACAGGCTGTGTAAAGTGACAAGGTTTTAAGGATGTCACCAGAAGAGTAGTCACACCTGATTTGTGAACAGTCAGAGAAAAGGGTTAAGATGTAAATATTGGAGAGTCTGTAATCAAAAGCAAATTTCAGTGACACAAATCTGACAAAGGATTCTAGCCATCATATATCAAAAGTTCTTACAAACCAATAAGAAAGCAATACTACAATGGGAAAATGAACTAAAGACATAAATAACTTCATGGAGGAAGAATTATAAATGAACAATAAACATAGAAACATGTTCAGCTTTGCTAATAAATACACATACAGAAATTAGAAAATCTTAATTTTCACCTATCAAACCGGCAAAAAGCTTTAAATAATTATCTTTAGTTTTGGTGATAGTGGAATAACCTGATTACACTTTCTTTTGGGAGTGCAAACTGGCATTACCTTTCTGGAAAGCCATTTTGCAGTAGGTACCTAGAAACTTCAAAACATTCCTAATGCTTGACTCATCATTTCTCTTCTAGAAATGTCTGCCAAAGAAATAGAAACTGGGACAAAGATTTATGTACAAAGATGTGTATCTGCAAAGCTATTTGGAAGCAACTCAAATGTCCCACCATAGCAGAGTGGCTAAGTAAATTGTAATGTAACTACACAGAGAAATATCATGCAATCATTAAAACAATGCCTTTGAAGAATTTCAAATGACATGGGAAAATACTCATAAGATCATTTTAGGTGAAAGATTCTTGATAGAAAACTATCTGTACATTGTAAATTCGATTATGTAAATACTGCTCCCATTTAAATTCTATTTTTTTTTATTATTATACTTTAAGTTCTAGGGTACATGTGCACAACGTGCAGGTTTGTTACATGTGTATACATGTGCCATGTTGGTGTGCTGCACCCATTAACTCGTCATTTACATTAGGTATATCTCCTAATGCTATCTCTCTCCACTTCCCCCTCCCCACAACGGGACCTGGTGTGTGATGTTCCTCTTCCTGTGTCCAAGTGATCTCATTGTTCACTTCCCACCTATGAGTGAGAACATGCGGTGTTTGGTTTTCTGTTCTTGTGACAGTTTGCTGAGAATGATGGTTTCCAGCTGCCATAAAAAAGGATGAGTTCATGTCCTTTGTAGGGATATGGATGCAGCTAAATTCTATTTTTGGAAAAAAATGGAAGAAAAATACAAAAATACAGTGGTTATCTCTGGATCATGAGACTGTGAGTAATTTTAGTTTTCTTCTACTCATTTTCTAAATTTTTCAGACTTTCTACAATGAGCATATTTGTAATTTGTCCACTCATTCATTTATTCACTCATTCATTCATTCAACAGATTGGTTGAGTGCTTACGGTAACTCTTCTAGGCACCAATAGTAATATTAATAATAACCCTACAAACATTCTGCTTATGGTTGAAGGTGCTGAAAGCAGACCACTGGAATTTAATCCTGGTTCTAATGCTCAGGTCCTTCCTCCCCCTGTTCCTCACTTTCCTTAAGAGTAAAATGAAGGATGGTACAAGTACCTTTATCATCCTGTGCTTGTAGGGATTAAACAAATGTGTGATAGAGCTTGGCATGGTGCCCAGGGCACATAAGAGTGTCTTAACCACTGGGAAAGCCACACGTACAGAGCTCCTCCTCCGTTTCTCCGCTTACCCAAATCCCACCCAAAGTATGCAGAAGCAAGGGGTGAAAAGTGGGCTCCTCTTCCCCATCTGTGCCCCTCCCTCTTCACACTTACAAACCCACTCCTGTGTGCAGAAGAAACCACAGGAAACAGCCTTGTTTATTTATCCTTCCAAACATGGTTCCTCTGCATTTCCACAGGCATGTAGATGTGGAGTTCTACAACCCTGTGAGGCAGATCTGATCGTGCTCATTGTCCAATAAAGAAGCAGAGGCTCAAGGAGAGCAGAGTGCCCCCCTCACGCTGATGATCACAGCCAGGCCAGGAAGGCTGATTTGATCAATCTAACGCTGGCGCCCGAGCCTTCTGCACTAGCCCTTCAGCTCTGAGCCCAAGCCTGGATGGGGTCTTCAGCTTATAAAGAACTTCACTCCAAGGAAAAAGCAGGACGTTGGAAATCCAGGACTCGGTACTGCAAACGTCAAAGCCACTTTGTTTCCCACTGTCACTTGCATCTTTCTCAGTGGGGGTAGCCCTCCTCTTTGCCCTGAGGTCAACTTGGTAGACCCTCAACTTTTGTCCTCAATTTTAGTTGATGAAGTACTCCCTCACTGTGATCACAAGCCCGGTTGCAGTTGAGGCATTGAGTCTTCTCTTCCCGCTCAAAGACAGGAGAGGGGCTGCCTCTCTCCACATGTCCCTGCAACTCCTTCTCCAGCCATTAGCGCTTGTCTCCATGGATCCTGGGTGTGGGAGCAGGAAGAAGCGGAAACAGGCTATGAAGTTTTTTAGTTTCCTGAAGCCTACTGACTTCAGACTCTTTGTATTTGCCAGATGTCTGTAGCTGCCTCTGGCTTTGGTGGGCATATTGGGATTTCTTGAGGGACTCCCTTGCTGGGCCCCTCTAAACAGCCCCCTAGCTTCTTCAAGTGGCTGCCCTCACAGTCTCACAAGGCTATACTCTTGGGGATGATCTTCCTTCTTTCTTTCCTTCCTTATTTCCTTCCTTATTTCCTTCCTTTTTCCTTCCTTCCTTCCTTCCTTCCTTCCTTCCTTCCTTCCTTCCTTCCTTCTTTCCTTCCTTCTTTCCTTCCTCCCTCCCTTCCTTCCCTTTCTCCCTTCTTTCTCTTTTTTCTTTTTTCCTTCCTTCCTTCTTGCTTTCTCTCCCTTCCTTCCTTCCTTCCTTCCTTCCTTCCTTCCTTCCTTCCTTCCTTCCTTCCTTCCTTCCTTCCTTCTTTCCTTCCTTCCTTCCTCTCTCCTTCCTTCCTTCTCTCTCTCTCTTTCTTTCCTTTCTTTCTTTTTCTTCTTTCTTTTTTTCTCCTTTCCCTCCCTCCCTCCCTCCCTCCCTCCCTCCCTCCCTTCCTTCCTTCCTTCCTTCCTTCCTTCCTTCCTTCCTTCCTTCCTTCCTTCCTTCCTTCCTTCCCTCTCTTTCTCTTTCCCTTCCCTCTCCTCTCTTCTCCTCTCCTCTCCTCTCCTCTCCTCTCCTCTCCTCTCCTCTCCTCTCCTCTCCTCTCCTCTCCTCTCTTTCCTTTTTTGGGACCAGGTCTCAATCTGTTGCCCAGGCTGGAGTGCAGTGCTGCAATCTCAGCTCATTGAAACCTTTGCCTCCCAGGCTCAAATCGTCCTCCCACCTCAGCCTCCCGAGTAGCTGGGACTACAGGGGCATGCCACCATGCCTGGTTAATTTTTGCATTTTCTTCTATAGAGACAGGGTTTTGCCACGCTGCCCAGGCTGGTCGTGAACTCCTTGGCTCAAGGTATCCGCCTGTCTTGGCTGCCTAAAGTGTTAAGATTACAGGCGTGAGCCACAGCACCTGGCTGAGAATCCACTTCAATATGGCCCTAACATTCTCTAGTAACCCAAGATCTTCCCCCAAGATTTATTGTATGTATGTATGCATGTATGTGTTTGTCTGTATGTGTATCTACATTTTTTTCTTTTCTTTTTTTTTTTTTGCTATGGCAAGGGAGGGCAGCACATATCTAAATCAGTCACTAACAAGGGGATAGAGCATCATAATTGTTTCAGGTGTATGTATTTGCTGGGTCTCTGATATATAAATAGAAAAAATGAAAACCCAGAAAGGTGAAGCATCTGACATAAGACCTTGTGGTTACTTAGATGTGAAGTCAGAACTCAAACTCAGGTCGTCTGATCTCCTACAGCCAGAGCTGCCTCCCTTAAATCACCCCTCTGGCTGATCTTGTTCACTAAGGCTAAGGATCATGGTTGGCTTCAGTTTAGAATCACCTCAATACCAACTCTTGCTGATTGAGGGCCACCTCAGTGCCAAGGGCTATTCACTTTGTGCATGTTATCTCTAAGAAACAACAGAGGAAAAATTTATAGTAGCTGGTGAGAAACACAGCTGGACAGTTTGAGCCTTATCTTCCAGAGAGAAATCAAAGAAAAGGACCTAAATCACACCTGTAATCCCAGCACGTTGGGAGGCCAAGGCTAGCGGATCACTAGGTCAAGGGATCAACACCATTCGGACCAACATGGTGAAACCTTGTCTTTATTACAAATACAAAAATTAGCCGGGTGTGGTGGCGGGTGCCTGTAGTCCCAGCTACTCAGGAGGCTGAGACAGGAGAATCTCTTGAACCCAGGAGGCAGAGGTTGCAGTGAGCTGAGATTGCACCACTGCACTCCAGCCTGGAGACAGAGAGAGACTCTGTCTCAAAAACAAACAAAACCATTCATGAACAGTAGCATTATACATAATAGCCAAAAAAGTGGAAACAACCCAAATGTCCATCAGCTGACAAATGGATAAATAAAATGTGGTTTATCCATGCAATGGAATATTATTCAGCCTTAAAATGGGATGAAGTATTGATACATGCTATATAACATGAATGAATCTTGAAAACATTATGTGAAGTGAAAGTCAGACATAGAATGACAAATACTGTTTGGTTTTATTTCTATGAAATATCTAGAATAAGATAATACATAAAGAAAGAAAGTAGATGAGGTCTTCCCAGGAACTGCGGGGAGACGAGAATAAGGGGTGACTGCCAGGGAATTTCTCTTTGGAGTGATGGAAATGTTCTAAAATTAGATTGTGGTGATGGTTACACAGCTGTGTGAATATACTAAAACCATTGAATTGAACACTTTTAATTCCATGGGTGGATTTTATGGTTTGTGAATTATATGTCAATTTTATGGTATGTGAATTTTAAAAAACCCAAAAAACCCAAATGGCAAAGCCATGAGGATTTTACCTGGCCTGCTTGCCAGGAGACCCAGGAAGCCAATTACAGTGAGCGTGTGATTGTGGTTCTAACAATCCATCCCTTCTCAATCTCTGTGTTAGGACTGAGGCCTATTAGCTCCATATTGGAAGTCTAATCTCCCAGTGAAGATGTGAGAATAAGTAATTTACTTTCAGTCAATCAAATGTGTTAAAAAGGAACTCTCGAGGCAGCCGACAGGAGGAGGGATTATTTTGTTTTTCTAGTGTTATTGAAGGCCCCGCAGAGCAACTGGCTGCCTTTTGCCAGCTGGGTGAGGCCTCACAGCAGGCAGCCCAGTGGGCTGGAATCCTCAGCAAATCATCCTGACTGTCGGAACCATGAAATCCAGCCAGACCCCAAAATGGTGACCCCGCAGTCCCCAGCGCCCTCCGAAGCCCTCTGGATAGGCTGGCTTCCATTTCTGACCCAGGCTGGTCACTAAGGAATGCCAAACATCTCCATGCCTGGCAGCCACAAGGCCACCAGGTGTCTTGGGCCAGCACAAAGGTTTAGGGGTAGGGCGGTGTTTCTTCTGCTTTTTGGCCCTGCTGCTCATGGAAGTTTTCCCCAAGCCTCCCACCTCCAACTCTCTCCTATTTCCACATGAAGCTGGTTCAAAAGTTTGGACAAAGCCACAGCTCTCTCTATAGCGTGGGGGAGACCGATGGGCCCATCTCTTTGGGGGTATCATTTCTTAGGGAAACGTTCAGGCTAATTGGAGACAGGTGTCCCCAGGTGCTAACATGCAGACTTTCCCTGGAGAAGTGGGTGCAAAGTGAAACCACATGGGCTACTTACAAATAAGTGAGGTGTGAGCGGCAGGCCCTTGTACCTTCTCCTTCCTTCTCCTGCCCCCGCTCCTTTCCCTGCAAGCCAAGGGGGGAAAGCCCCTGGACTCACACGTCGGGTGGTATGGTTGTGGTTTCCGCACAGTGCTTTGTTAGGTGGAGAAGAGGGAAGGGCAAAAGGTACCTCTGAGCCTGTTCCCAGGCAGGTCTTGAAAATGGGGTCCTGTAGGGGGATGTGCCTTCTACCTTGTTACCAGAGCCAGAATCCTAAGAGGAGCTGAGGACAGTGAGTGGAAGTGGATCCTTTAAGAAGAGGCCCAAAGAACTGAGGCTGTTTGCTTCAGGAAGCCTGGAGACCTTTTGCACACACACTTTATAAATCCATTTGACCAGTGGGTTTGGAATTTTGAAGAAAAGTGCATCCTAATACTTTCAAAATATCGAGCCCTCCATGGGTATCCAATTATGCTCTCCATTTTCTCTACAAGAAAACTGAGGCCCCGGTGTGCCAACATCATAGGGGCAGAGCCAGGATAGGAACGGATGACTGCAGGCTCCGGAAGTCGGGGTTCTATTCTGACTGTGAGTTGAGTCTATATGCCTTGAAAGACAGGCGTGGAGTTCTGAGATAAGATACAGTTGACATGAGGGAAGACAAGCTCTTGGGGATGCATAACAGAGAGACGGGATGAGTGGGGTCCTTAGTGAGCTACTGATTCAGCCTGGTACCACAAATGCAATGTGTCTTATCCCAGATATGATTAAAATGTCCTAAAGGCCTTTATTGTTTAAGCTATTCTTAGGCAGGTACTCTATCACTTGCAAACATCCAAGAATTCTGTACATGTATGATCCATATATAGATGGTAATGAAAGTCTCTGGGGATGGAGATGTGTGTGTGTGTGTGTGTGTGTGTGTGTGTGTGTGTGTGTAGATATATGTATTTGAAATTGTCTTTTTTTTTTTTTTTTTTTGAGACGGAGTCTTGCTCTGTCGCCCAGGCTGGAGTGCAGTGGCACAATCTCGGCTCACTGCAAGCTCCGCCTCCTGGGTTCACGCCATTCTCCTGCCTCAGCCTCCCGAGTAGCTGGGACTACAGGCGCCCGCCACTGCGCCCGGCTAATTTTTTCTATTTTTAGTAGAGACGGGGTTTCACCATGGTCTCGATCTCCTGACCTTGTGATCCGCCCGCCTCGGCCTCCCAAAGTGCTGGGATTGTCTTAAATGTTTGTTGTGGGAATATTAGCTTCTACTACTCCCTTATAGTTATTTAAGCTCCAGCCAAACTCAACTCCCAGGGTAGATTTAGAGCTACAATGCTGAGCTCATCACTGGCTCCTTGAGACCTGACCTTTCACCCCTGTGAATGGCACCATGGGTCAGCCAGGAGTCCACCCAGGAGAGGACCTAGGAGTCATCCTTGCCAGTTCTCTCCATCAGGGCCCCCATCCAATCTGTCTTCAGGCCCCGTACCTTCACTTTCCTCCAACTGGTCCCTTTGCTGGACTTCCACTTCCCTGATGTGGTTTTGGTAGTCACTTTTCTCAGATGGATTAGGGCCCTGGCCTCAGGGGTGGTTTCCCTGACTCTGGACTTTGTGGGCCCACCTTCCACTCTGCAGCTCCAGGCAGCTTTTGAAATAAAATCATTATCATGCCACTTCCTTGCCTAATCTCTCTAGGCTCCCATTGCTAGTAGAAGAAAGTTGAGGCACTTGTACAAGCTTACAAGACCCTCATAGCCTGGCCTCTGCCCATATCCCCAGTCCTGTCTCTCCCCCTCCCCTACTTGTACTCATCTACACCCAAATGGAATTATTTTTTGTTCCCTGACAGTGCCCTGTGAGTTCTCGCTTTTTGACTTTGCAAATTCTGTTCCTTCTGTAGGTAACACTCCTCCTACTCATCCTTGAGCACAGATAACCTCTGCTTCTGGGCACTGAGTAGCATATCCTTGTTGTAACCTCTATTTGCTACCTATGCACCTGCATTTCTTCCTCACTGGACAGTAGTTCCTGAAGGGTGAGGTCTTACTCTTTTTCACATACACAAACACACATGCATACATACATATATACACATGTACACACACATACACACACATACACACTACATGCATGTACACACACATACACATCTTTAGCATCTTGGGGTGCTAACTAGGTCTCTTTGGTTGGAAATGTCAAAAACCCATCTCGAATTGGCTCGGAAAAAGGAGGGGCTTCTTGGGTGGTATTGCACACAGTGAAATAAAGAGTTGAATAGTCACCCCTAACAATGCCTGGGTGAGCATGCTCTATGTGAGGCTGGCTGACATTTTCCCTTGGTCAGCGGACCCTCTGCCAGAACAACAGCTAGAAACAGACTCTGGAGTTTCCTAACTGCTCTTGGAGAATGAAGGCCTCATCCTGTTAACCCTGTAATAGAACTAATGTGAAAATAGAAACAGATGGCCTTTCCAGGGTTCCCACCAGCATCTCAAGCTCTGCATATCAGGGACTCTCCTTCCATGTGTTTTAGGTGGGAGGTGTCCTCTCCGGGGATTGATAAGCTGGTGTATATTGGGATGGGCAGATCCTGGGAAACCATTTCCAATGGGCAGGAATCTCTCTCCTCGGTCCTTTGGGAGTGCTGGGAATTGGATCCATTACAGAGCCACTTCTTTGTGTTAAGGAATTGCTATCTCACTAGGACATTCCTTCCTTCCTATTCTTCCTTCTTTCTTATTCCCTTCCTCCCTCTCTTCCTCCCTCCCTCCTTCCCTCCCTCTTTCTCTCCTTCTTTCCCTCCCTCCCTCCTTCCCTCCCTCTTTCTCTCCTTCTTTCCCTCCCTTCCTTCTTTCCCTTCCTTCCTTCCACTAGGTATTTATTGAGGCCTTTCTATATGCCAGTCTTATGCCAGTCACTGTGGTGGTAATTTGATTCAGACAAAGTCTCTGCCTCTAAGAAGCTTACAATTTAGTGGGTTTAGTACTCAAGAAATGTGAAGAACCCTAGGTGGCCCCCTGGCTAATGGACACAGGTAAGTTTCATTGTTAACCTGTTCTTAGTGGCTGAGAACTTAAGTGTGCTGTGTACTTACCAGAGCTAGTCAGTTTCCATACATGTCGCGTTTAATTATGTTGGGTAATTACTCTTCTTCCCGTTTTACAGATGAGAAAACTGAGGTTGAGACAGAGTGGTAATTTTCCTGAGGCCACACTGCCTGTCAGCTTTCTGATCACCCTTTCTGATGGCTGGCTCCCAAGGGCTGGCACTAGGTCAGCATCACCCCTGATCCCCTGGCACAAGTTGCATGTGAAGTTAGATCTGCTAAGGAAAGAGATTCCTGGTCAAGTAACCCCGGGCAGAACTGGCTGAAAGAAAAGTTAAATAGGCTTCTTTACTGTAGGGCTCCTCAGAGTTTTAAATATGTGTATTAATGAGATCCTTTTGCCTCAATATCACAGAAACTCCATGGAGTTAGCTCAAAAAAAAAAAAAAAAAAAAAAAAAAAAAAGCAACTTAGTGTAAAAGGAGCGGCTGAGTGAACACTGTGGGAGCCGGGTGGGGGGAGGGGGGCGGCTCCTGGGGCAGGGTTGCATAGGGAGAATCTGATTGGGTCTTGTCGGGCCACATGCTTCTTGTGGTACAATCAGGCACCACGTATTGTGTGGTGGGGCCGCTTCCTTCCCGCTGAAGCCGAAAGCGGGTTGCTCAAGAGAAAGGCTTAATGAGAGTGGCGCAGACACCTTCCACGGTGTCCATTTTGGAGTGTTAGTGAATGTGGGTGAATCTCCCAGAAGGGACTATGTTAACTTACATTTTCAAAACTGTTTTTGATCACGGAAGCTTCTTTTCATTGGTGCCTTATCAGACAACTTGAGAATCAGTTTCTTGGGTAGAAAAGGGAGCTGACTAGGAAGAATGGGGCATTACTGGGCAAGGCAAATGGTGGGTGGCCTCGGGTAACCCAGGGTACACAGGCAGCTGGGGTGGGTGCTAACAGGTAGGAGGTGGGGGTGGGGTGGTTTATGCACCTGCCTGTATCTGACTAGACTCCAGCAAGAAAAAGGTAGTCACAGGAAGCTCCGCCCCTTCATTCCTTCAACAGCAGCTAACTCAACTAATATTATGAAGACCCTTATGTGCAGGCAGTGTGCTAAGGGTTTTCCACGTATTATTTTGTTTAATATTCATAGCAACAGGACATAGGGACCTTTATACCTCCGTTTTACAGGTCAGGGAACTGACGCCCAGAGAAGTTAAGTCACTCCTCCAAGGTTCCCCAGCTAGTGAGCGACAGGATGAGGGCTCGCTCTGAAGCCTGAGTGTTGAATCTTGCTCCATACTGTTCTAGAATTAGAATGTAAAGGACTGCATCTTGGAGAATGAGCTCCCGTAAATAAGAATGCTAAAGTTCCAGAATGTCAGCACCAGAAGGAAGCTCAGACATCCTCTGTTTCAGCTGTGTTGATTCTCTCTACTTTATCTTTCCAACTAAGCTTTCATTCAAACTTAGCAGCCACCTACATATCACATAATTCTATCTCCATGTAGAACCTTGTTCAAGTAACTTTATAAAAATCCAGGTCGCTGGGCCTCGACCCAAGGATTCTGATTCTACAGTTCTAGGGATGGAGTTCTAAGTCCTGCCCTGTGAGTGAGTCCCTGGCACCACCGCCAGCCATGAATTCTGGTCTGGGGATCCCTTAGACTTTGCCTTGGGGGGTATTGCTCTCATTTATGTAGTCTAGTCTGCAACCACAGGGACCTCCAGACTCTCAAGCCAGAGACACTTAAAACTAACAACTGCTGATGTTTAAATGTTCCATCCCCGGAACTACAGAATCAGAATCCCTGGGTTGGGGCCCAGCGATCTGAATCTGAGTTTTTTGTTTGTTTTTGAGACAGGATCTCACTCTGTCACCCAGGCTGGAGTGCAGTGGCATGAATACGGCTTGGTGCAGCTTCGACCTCCCAGGCTCAAGTGATCCTCCCACCTCAGCCTCCTGAGTACCTGGGACTACAGGTGCACACCACCACAGCTGGCTAATTTTTGTATTTTTAGTAGAAACAGGGATTTACCGTGTTGCCCAGGCTGGTCTTGAGCTCCCGGGCTCAAGTGATGAGCCCAGTTTAGTGTACGGAGCTGTTTTCAGCACCAGCCTTGAGCTTCTCCTCCAGTGGGAGAAATAGGGAGAGGATAAAGAGGGTGCGCCCTGAGTATAGCTCCATGGGGAGGTGTGGCCTGTGACCTCTCAGCGTGACCTGCAGCTTGGCGCCAGGCGCCATGAGCTAAATGTAGAACTGAAGAGCAAGTGTCTGGAAATGTAGAACAATTTCAAACTGCTGTGGCATCCAAGTGTGTGGTCAGTGGGCTCATCTTATTGAATGGGGCATTGACTAATTTGGGTATTGTGAAATTCTGTGCTAAGTGGCTGAGTTGCACATAGCATAAGTTGCACATGGCATACGGAGGAGCATATTGGCCTTTCATCACAGGTGGCTGGGAGGTTTTAGGGCCTATGGGATTGTCAGGGATTGGGTTGAGTCTTGTTCCATTGTGCTGCTAGGAGAATTAGGATTGGGTGTAATGGGAAATCTTTGCCTTTGCTTTTATTTGCTATAGTGAGGGATGGATGGTTGACTCTGAATTGTTACGTCATAGGTTGTAAACTTGGGGCCTACAGGCCAACTGTGGCCCTTGAACCTCCTTGCTTAGCATGCAATTGTTGGTTCCCATGGTGTTTTGACAAATTTGAATCAGATTTTAATATTTTCACATGAAAACAGGATGCCGGCTGTCTTGAAAAATCAGTTTACCTGGCAAGCCTGAGCCACATTCCAGCTTGTCTGCAACTGGCTGATGCTAAACAGTAGCTGCTCCTCTAAATAGGATGTGTGCCCCTCAATTTGCCTCCACCCTATTGCCCTTCTGACCTGGTCTGTTACACTAATTTACATTGCCAGACTTGCCTCCTTAGGCTTTTTGACATGCCCGACTTAGGTCAATTCAGTTTAATTCATTTGAAATTTTAATCAGGCATTTGTTTTGTGCCTGGTACTAGGTGGTTATTATTATTTTAAAATCAGGTACCTATTAAAATCAGGTTCTGTGGAAGATACAAAATAATTTTTTAACATAGTCTCTCTTGCCAAGAGCATGTAGCCTCCCTCATCAGGAGGTAGGTTGTAGATGTGGGATGCAGCAAGAGTCCCAGGCAAGAAGGTAGATGGTGGGAGCAAAAGATACTTTAGAGAAAGGAACAATTAACAGTACAAATTCATTTATTCGTTTATAACAATGCACCTTTTCAAAGCCTTTTTCTACACAGTAGTTGCTTTGATGAACCCTAGTGAGAGAGACAGGGCACTTATGAGTCCCCATATTAAGGGACTATCTTAGTCCCTGTATTAAGGAAGATACTGAAGCCAAGCAGTGACTTGACTGAGTCTCCCATCTAGGAAGAAGTGAAAGTCAGGCCTCTGCATTTCCATCTAGTGGTCTTTCAATCTAGTAGACAGAGCATCCAGAAAAGCAAGCCCGTGTCTTGGTTTAGATTCCACTGAAGGCAAAGAGGGCTCATGTGGTCCAGAGACTGTGGTTAAATGATGATTTCAATATGTAAAAATCATCCTGCCAAGAATAATTCATCAAAGAGGGGAGCAGTTCAGGAATGGACACACCCAAACTGTGTCATCACCTAGGGAATGAGTTCTCATTTTTCAACGCAGGGCACGCCTTGGTTGAGAAGTTTGAGAGAAGCCATTTGGCCTGGCTCATTTCCTGCGATGCGAGGTTGTAAGTGTGATGATTGGGTGGAAGTCTTTGCTAGAAACATCCTATGATCCTAAACCTCAGAGAAGTTGATGGAATGAATATGGTTTATGCCCATCACCTAAGAAAATGCAGCAGGATTTGATGAGCAAAATCTCAAAGGCAGCCAGCTTCTCTCTTTTAGCTCCAGTTTTTCAAGTCAGCTTTGAGCAGCTCACTTTGCCTCTCTGAGCCCAGCCTGAAAAATTACCACCAGGCTGCTGCTTCCCCTTGGTGAGGGACGATTAGCTCAGGAAACTGTTCCAGAGACACTTTCTCAGTTTAGAGGCAGAGAACTCTAATAGTTAGGTAGTCACAATGCCAGAAACATGAATGGGAAGGCATACAGGATGATCCACCTAGCAAAATATGTCACATCTTAAGTGCTTACCTCAAGTGACTCTCTCTCTATATATAGATATATGTAATCTCAATTTAATTTCAAATAAATCCGTTAAGGATGGTGTGAATATCCCCATTTTACAGTAAAGGAAATAAAGCTTCTACAACATTAAATATCTTGCCCAAGGGTGGACTCTAGGATATGAATGCCAGGTTATTTGATTCCAAAGTCCTTATTTCTCATCTGCCATCCTCCAAACCATGTTGTGTCTCCTGATGGATGATGGAGGTTCAAGAAGTTGTGTTACTTGACCATTTCTCTCTTCCACCCACTTGACGCTTGGTTGGAGGAGTGAGTGTAAGGCATTGCATTACAATAATTAGACTGTAATAACAATACAAAAAACATTATAATAATTAGATTGTAACACTGAGCCATTTTTGCATCTATAGCCTTTACGTTTGTGTCTGAAATGGCCTATAGAATTGAAGATGAGCAGGAAAGGAAATAATTACAAGTTATCTGAATAAAATTTGCAACAAATTACCTATAAGACTATATCCAAACAGGATGACATTTACTTTATAAGTTCATGACTTTCTTACTTTAAAGTTTGCTAAAAAGAGGGCAAAGTAATTACAGTTCTCTTCTGATTGATTAAACATGACATATATGCTAATATGAAAGTAACTCTTGTCCTTTGTTACTCCATTGTCTGGCTCACAGCAATATAGAAGGTAGCAGATATAATCATTTCAGAGCTGCCAGTCTGGACTTTTTTTATACTAAGATTAGAATCTTGGGTCTCCTTTACTTCAACCAAGAATTCATACTCCCTCTCTGCGTTTTAAATTTTGTATAGATGTGAAATGATGTTGCAGCTATTAAAGCCTGGGTTTTTTTCCTCTTGTACATCAGAAAACGCATGTTACCACTGGAAAAAAAAATCACCTGCTAAGATTTACTTAAAGCAATTATGTAGTTAGTAGTCTGTCAAATGGAGTATTTTTCACTGTCTGAATAAAATAATAAGTTAGACATGACTGAGAAAAAAACACATAAAATTTAGGACATCAATAAATATGCCACTTGTCAAATTATTGGGAGATAGTATTCAATTTAAAGCAGCAATTATTTGAAAAATAGGTTACAACCACATCCATCAAAATTAGTCTGTATTTTGAGAAGACTACAATCACTAATATGTAATTATTTTTTAATTCGTAAAAATGAAAGCATTAGATGTAAAATATAATAACAGCATGCATATATTGTGCTTACTGTGTAGTAAGCATTATTCCAAATACTTTGCACCTATCAACTAGATTAGTTCTTGTAACAACTCTGTGAGATGGATACCATGATGAGCCGCTTTTTACAGATGTGAGAAGAGAGGCACAGAGAGGTTAAGAAACTTCCTTAAGGTTAAACACTTGTGAAATTCTAGATACCCACTTATTTTCATATCATGCTGCTGGAATATTCCATGGAAGGCAATAATCACATTCTTAGTTAAAGAACAGATTCTTTACAGAAAAGTAATGTAGTAAGCCTCACTCTGTAACCCTGCCTCATCCTGGAACAGGATGGCCTATGGACCTTTAATCTTCCCCCGACTTTAGTAATCCCCATGAGCCCAGAGACACTTGTGCCTGCAAAGAACAGAGAAACAGGGTAATGGGCCAATAGCTTGGGCTATCCATTCAGGCTCGTGGCCTGACCTGGTCCCCGGGGGTTCTCTGCTAAGCTGCATCTCCACCCCAACCTCATCTTTATTTTATTTTATTTTATCTTTATTATTATTTTTGAGATAGAGTCTTGCTCTGTTGTCCAGGCTGGAGTGCAGTGGTGTGACCTCGGCTCACTGCAAGCTACGCCTCCCGGGTTCACACCATTCTCCTGCCTCAGCCTCCCGAGTAGCTGGGACTACAGGCGCCCGCCTCCTAGCCCAGCTAATTTTTTTGTATGTTTAGTAGAGATGGGATTTCACCGCATTAGTCAGAATGGTCTTGATCTCCTGACCTCGTGATCCGCCCACCTTGGCCTCCCAAAGTGCTGAGATTACAGGTGTGAGCCACCGCACCTGGCCTGCCCCAACCTCTTCTTACTGGCTTTTTGGATTTTGTGCTGCCCTTGTCTAACTGGGCCTGCAGAACTTGCACATATATCATTGACTTATCTAGGGAGACAAGGTGGCTCAGTGTGTCAAACATACCCTGAAGAAGACACATCAGGGTCCGAGTCCTATATCTGCCAACGACTTTGAAAACATTTTTTCAGGGCTCTGTGCTTCAGTTTGCCCACCTGTAAAATGGGGATTTTCAAGGTGTTTGTGAAAATCACATGACACAACGTGTGTCATGCAGTGGGCACAGAGCACATGCTAGAGAGTTAGTTCCCCTTCCCTCTCTCCCTCCCTCCTTTTCTTCCTTCTTGGCTCCTGTCCCCCTTGCCTGTCAGGCCAGCTGGACTTCCTGAAGTCAGCTGACACAGGGGTGCAGGTTGGCCCTTGAAGAGAGGTGTCCTCTGCTTCCCCTTTCTCTGCCTCCTTTTTCTCCGGCTTCTTTGTGAGCTTTAGGGCTGCATGCAATCCTCAGGCCCCCCTTAAAACCTGGGGCATCCTGGCCTTTGCTTTCCACTTTTCTAAGCTGCATGATCACTGCCATGCATAATTTTTGGCAAATAGGACTCAAGTAATAATAATGATTGCTACCACTTTCACTTTATCTCTATTACATCAACTCTGCATGATTGGGATTAGGGAGGTTAAGAAATTTGCCTAAGGCTCACACAGTTGGGAGGCTGGAGTTTGAAGTTCTATACTCATTCATTTGTTCAACCAATAGGGAATAAGAGTGACTACGCCCGGGGTACTGGATGGGAGAGGGACAAAGATGAAAAAGATAGATCTGCTTTGATGGTCATAGGCTCGCGGAGTAGATGGACAAGTGGTAAGTATTACAACAGGGACAAGCATAGGTTGCAGCAGCAGCAGCAGCAGCAGCAGCAGCAGCAGCAGCAGCACATAGGCTGGGCGTTGCGAGAAGGTGCCTGGAGGAGGCGCCATGGGACTTGGGAGTTGAGTTGTGGAGACCGGACAGATTTTCAGGTGAGCGCAGGGTGGGGAAAGGCATTGTGGGTCGAGGAAAGGGAAGAGGCAGGGCCTGTGTTACCGTGTCGAGGACACCACAGGCAGCCAAGGCTGGTGTGCCACTGCAGTAGAGGAGGCATGTCTGAGATGATCTCCTCACTCCAAGTAGCTCCTGATGGCTGAGGGCTGGTTCACCTGGGACAGTTGATCAGAAGATTTCCAGCGTCCCTCTAGCATGCAGCTCTGTTAAGTCCCTGGTCTTTCTACACAGTGGCTCATGACTTTAAGAAGGAGGGGTCCAGTAATTAATCAGGACACTGCAAGTCCTTTTCTTACACACTCTTGAAAATCACAGAGGCTGGGTGTGGTGGCTCATGCCTGTAATCCCAGCACTTTGAGAGGCCGAAGCAGGTAAATCATTTGAGGTCAGGAGTTCGAGACCAGCCTGGCCAATATGATGAAACCCCGTCTCTACTAAAAGTACATAAATTAGCTGGGCGTGGTAATACACACCTGTAATCCCAGCTACTTGGGAGTCTGAGGCAGGAGAATCACTTGAACCCGGGAGGCGGAGTTTGCAGTGAGCCGCGATCACGCCACTGTACTCCAGTGTGGGTGACTGAGCGAAACTCTGCCTCAGAAAAAAAAAAAAGAGGAAAAAAAGGAAAATCACAGAGACACCTCTGCCATATGCCATTGGTCAAGCTCATCACAGGCCCAGGGGGATCAAGAGAGGGCAACATAGACCTGTCTTTCCATGGGAGAGTGCCAAAGAACTTGTAGTCATGTTTTAAAACTGTCACACCTAGTAAAACCCACAGGTCCTGAGACCCAGTCTTTTAACTCTGGTGTGGACTGTTATAAACGTCTTAGTCCAAGATCTTAATGGTATTTTTAACGTCAGTGATATTTTAAAATTTCTTTTTCTCTAATGAAAGAAGAGCTGGTGCCATGGTAGGGAAGGGCCACTGCTCACCAGGCCTCCCTCTCATAGCTTCTTTGCCCCCTAAAACCAGTCTCTAGGGCCCTTTCTTGGAATGCTAAAGGATCCAAGGAGCAAGGTTGCCAATTTACTCTTTTAAAGTGTTGTTTGCCTTTAATAAACACTCCTGGCCAGGCGCGGTGGCTCACGCCTGTAATCCCAGCACTTTGGGAGGAAGAGGCGGGTGGATCTCTTGAGGTCAGGAGTTCGAGACCAGCCTGGCAAACATGGTGAAACCCTGTCTCTGCTAAACATACAAAAAAATTAGCTGTGTCTGGTGGCACATGCCTATAATCCTAGCTACTTGGGAAGCTGAGGCAGGAGAATTACTTGAACCCGGGAGGCAGAGATTGCAGTGATCTGAGATCATGCCACTATACTCCAGCTGGGGCAACAGACTAAGAATCCATCTCAAATAAATAAATAGTCCCATGGGAGAAAGCTCTCTGCAGGTATAAATCCAGGCACCTTGAGAAGCCCAAGAGGATCTTTCTGGTGTCTCCTCAATTTATGCTGCTCAGGCCAGGGCACATCCTGGCCACAGATGGGGCCAGCATTGTACAAACCCACACCAGTTGCCTTCTACACTACCTTCTCTCAGACCCCTTTGTAAATTTCAGATTTCACTTTTTAAGTTTTTCCCTCCACTATCAATCACCAACCTTTCTCACTCTTGTTTCTTTCTCCTTTTACTTCGCCTTCTTCTGATGCAGCAGTGTGACTACCCTATGAGTGCTACATCTTTCCTCTTTCACTCTCAGCCCTTGTGGGGGCTGCTCATGGTGGTTCTGTTTGCAGAAGGCTGTGGGGGCGGCCTTGGCAGACCTCTCATCCTGGCACTCACAGGCCACAATGTGAATGGCAGTGACAGCCCTTTCTGCCCCAGGTCTGTCCAGCCAACCTGTGAGTGGCAAAACTTGCAGTATTGGTCAGTGTCCTGGCAGCATGGTGGGAAGTGATACCCTGAAGGTGGGATTATCTAGGGAGGGGTGAATGAGGAGACTATTTCAAAGGTGTGGGCAGGGTAGAGAGAAGTCACAAAGGGAAGTCACCATCACCAGGAGGTAGAAACAGAGGTCTGTGTGGAAAGGTCCAACAGGAGTGGTGATCTCCTCTGCTGGGTGCAGTTAATCTGTGGGACCCCACAGGGAGGGAACCTCAGGGAAATGGGTATCTCAGCCTTACTCTCTTCCCTGCCTCCCATCACCTGCTCACACTTGGCCATCTGTTTACCTTTGGCCAACACAGCTGAGAGTCATGGGCAGGGGAAGTCCTTGCTGTAGGTCAGGCTTCTGGAGCATAGAACAGGGTGGAAGGATGGTGTACTGTGGATCCAGGGGCAAAACGAAGACACCTTGTATGCTCACATGTTTGGAGTGCCTAGCTTGCCATCTCAGGATGACGCTGGAAGGTGAGGACAGGGATCTCCATGCTACAGATGGCCACCTGAGTCTTGGAGCGGGTGAGTGCACACAGAGCCTTTCCAGGGAGGTGAGTGGCAGCGAGGTGCTCAGTGCCAAGCCCTCAGACTTTGGGCCCGGAAGATGCTCCACTGTTGTCCTGCAGTTGCCCCACAGCTGCCTCCCCGAAACATTTTCGATACTCATCAGTCATAACAAGCTCCCTGCACCAACTTGCTCTCCCAAACGCACGATCTCTCATTTGCCAAGTGTAATTAACATGATGCATTGACTTAGGGAAGCACTAACAAGCACATATTAATTTTGAAAAGTCAGGTTCTTTCGCTGGAAATGAGTTACTGATGAACACCTACCACAGGAGTTTAAAAGTGCAGGAGCGGGAGTGGCTAATTACGGGCTGGCACAGCCCGCAGGTCTGCGCTTCTGCCCCCTGGAAACACCCTGACAGTGAGTGATGGCTCCCCGCCTCCATGAGGGGGGTGCTCAGGGTCACCCCAGCATTGCCTCCCTGATGCCCAGTCTCCCTGGCTCCCCTGGGGAGCATCTTTGTTCAGCTGGTTTCTCAGTGCAGTTACCTTCCATCAGAATCGGTACCTGGAGCTGTCATTTGCCTAATTGCTTCCCCTGACTTGGATATTTACACCCCCTGCCAAACCCATCCTTCTAGGGACCTAGGTCACTGGGCAGCCCTGGGCAAACCGTGGAAGCAAAACAAAGATGCTTGGATCCTTTTCTGCCATTCACTCAGGGGCTCCCTGACAGCTGGAATTTCCTTTAGAACTCTGGTTTCATGAGCCAGATGTTTCAACAAATTCCCCTCCCTATCTATTCTCCCAGTGGGGAGAGGAAACTTCTCTACACACCCTTCTGTACTAGGGTTGGACACCAGGAAGAAAATAGTTTTCCATCGTAATGCTGTCTTGGTGTGTGGGGGGACTGTTTTGCCGTCGGGTCCCATTCCATTCTGGGACCCTTTTCCTTGTCCTGGAAAGCCCACAGAGGAGTCAGGACTGGAGTAGGAACCAGTTCTGCCACCTTCTAGCCCTTTACCTTGGATAAGAGTGTGGGGTCCAGGGGTTGCTGCGGCTGCCCTGACATTGGTATTTCTTGGGAGATGTGAGGAAACCACTGCATACATCTGTTTACATACTGATTTTGTGGTTTCCTGGGTTATTTATAGAGCCCTACCTGTTCTCTTCCCCACCTGTTTCCACCTCACTTCATTCCCACTCCATGTCGCCCATGTTTTTCATCTCTCCTTGCAGACCATTCTCCCTAAAGGATGGTGGATGCCTGTGAGGGGCCTTGTTTCAGGTTCTGTGGTCTCACATGGTCCTCTTTATGTTGACAGGGGTCTCATGGCTGAGTTCCTGCTGAATTTTTTTCTCCAGTGGAGCATTTCCCCCTTCAGCAGTGAGGAAGGCTTGCTCTGCTAGTGAACCTCTTCTTCCCAGTTCATTTTCCAACCCCACCCCCAAAACTGCTTTGTACCTTGCGCCTAATGAGATCAAATTTGATGACTGAGCCTTGACCCTTCCCAGCAAGATTTCCAGTTCTGGGTTATTGGTTGGAAACTTTTTTCTTGTTACTAAAGTTAACTCATTCCCAACTTTCTTTATCTCCCGGCTACCTAACCTAGCTTCTCTCTGTTCCACTTGGCTGTTGTGACAATCCTTCTTCATTGAGCGCCTCCTAATATAATGAACCACTTAACCTTATTTTCCAAGGACTTCAAGGACTTGCTCTTCTATCTGGCCTTCTGTTAAGGCCTCTATCCTTTGGTGGAACTTCATTAAGACTGGGTTCCAGTTCAAAACACAATTCTCAAACCTTGCAAATGGGCTTGAGCACATTTTCTCCAGACTTAACATCCTTGCATTACTGGCAACCTCATCTCAGCTGAGGTCTGAGACTAACCATTCTCAGAGGATCCACTGGGTAGGAGAGAGCGGTGCTGTGGCTTCTCCTGCCAGTGGAGCTTTGGCTCCATATCTGAGATTCCAAGGCATGGATGCTGACATTCATTCAACTTCTCATCTTTGTACTGGTTCTGAGGACATGTGGGAGTAGAATACGACCATTAATTCTTTTAACTCCCTTGCTTTAATAGCTATCAGATGGAAACTGGTTTCTTTATTAAACTAGGCTGGATGTCACCCAGAGAACTACTGTACTGTGTGGTGGGAATTTCTGTCCTGGATTCATCTTGTTGGTTGACTCCTTTTCCCCATCTCGGACCCAGTTTTAATAGGGGCATTCCCAGGAAAGGCAGCCCTCCAGGCTGGCTCCCAAATCCTCCAGCTAATCATTTGATACAGAAAGCATCTTGAGTCTTAAGTCAAATTTGGAGAGAGATTCTGATCACACCTTTGAGAGAGTGCATTTTAATTGTGCTGAATTTCATCAATTATTTTGAAAAAATAAGCAGCCACTGTGCTGAACTCACAAGACAGAGTTTGCAACAGGTTTCTTTGCAGCGTATGTGGCAGAGGCTTTTGTGTTCCTGCATTGTGAACACATGGGTCTGTCTCGTCTTTCTTCTCTTTGAACAACCCACTTTTCATCTCCTGTCAGAGTTGATGGCAGCATCATGCCTACTCCACAGTGTCACCACCTGCCTCATTGCTGTCCAGGGGACACCAGTGGGGTGGAGAAGCCTAAGGGTCAACATGTTTATGCCCAACAACATCAGGGCTTTTCAGAGGGGAAAACGAAAGGAGGCTGGATGCAGTAGCTCACACCTATATTCACAGCACTTTGGGAGGCTGAGATGGGAGGACTGCTTGATCCCAGGAGTTTAAGACCAACCTGGGCAACATAGTAAGACTCTGTCTGGTTTTTAAAATAATTAAAAATTAGCTGATCATGATTGCATGCACCTGTGGTCCCAGTTACTGGGAGGCTGAGGCAAAAGGATAGCTTGAGCTCAGGAGTTCGAGGTTGCAGTGAGCTATGAGGGCACCGCTGCTCTCTAGCCTGGTTGATGGAGCCAGAGCCGGTCTCAAAAGAAAGAAAAGAAAGGACATCAACTTTCATAAGCATACCATTGTGCCAGCCACAGTGTAGGAAGCTCCATATCTGTGATCTCATTTTCTCCCCACTAATATCCCTGCAGAAGAACCACTGCTGCTCTGTCTTTACATGACCAAGCAGTGCTTCGTGGGGTTGGCATAGGTTCTCCAAAAGCAAGGTACTGGAGTTTGGGATGCAGATGTTTGTTAGAGATCAATACCTGAAAAAGGAAGAGAGAAGAAACAAGGAGGCGACAATTGCAATGTAGGTCCAATGAAGCGCTGGCCAAACTGCATAGTGCTTGTCCGTCAGAATTGTCTCAAGTCAGGCTGAAATGACTAGGTCCTTGTATCCATACCTAGACCAGTCACCAGATATGGTTGCCCCATGAAAGACATGATCCCCAAAATCCTTCTGTGAAGTGGGGTCTTGCTAGTGCACTTCCCCATCTACCATGAAGGTAGCTAAGCCAGACTTTTAAATGCTGAGCCTGGAATTCCTACTAAGGTCTGATTACCTGAAAAAGCCATATTCTCTCCACTACATCAAACTGAGCCTTCCTCGAGGATGGAGAGTGAATCTTCCCATTGGGTTGGAAGTTATTTGACAACACAAATTGTAGTTTTTCCTTCCTTTCCTCCCCAGATAGGGAGACACTCCCACTCATTTTGGGATCTCCTGTTAGAGTGGTCAGCAAGGGCTTGGTAAGGCACTATCTATTAACTAAGGGACTTTGCTGAGGGTCAGCCAGATATCTCCATTTTATAAATATATAAAATGTTATATATATAATATACTGCTGGACTCAGTTTGAGTTTCCAGGCTATGATGGTCAAGTCCCTCCACCCACTGTGAAGCATGCCAGGAAATGCCCCCTAGCTATCTTAGTTTTCTTCCACTTTCAATCCACACCTCCACTGTTTCCCCACTCCTCCATTTTGGTGTTTCTAGCTGTCTTCAGCACAGATCAGTCTGTTCATTTTTAAAAGTCAGCCATTCCTTCAGTGGGCCACGGAATGGGACGTGAATCATCAAAGTAGTTTTGTGTTTGCTGATCGATTGATTAGTCATCATCGATTGATTAGTATCAACAGATAGCCCTATTGAGAGGACATGGGGTCAATTCTCTTTCCTTTGAAGGGAATATAGGAGGAAAGATCCTCTCCTGTGGACTTTTGTTTACCCATGTTGCAGCATGAGTGTTTTAGACTGGAATTTGTTCCGATTAGCCATTAGAAAACACAGTGATGGCTCCCTTGGGTCAGCCTCATGAATATCCGGCTTCATTGGGAGGAGGGACTCCTGATTGTTCTGCTATAACTTGGTTTGTGACCTGGGGCCTGCCACTTCTAATCTGTGGGCCTCAGTTACTTGTATTTACCTCCACAGCACAATAAGTATGGGTAGTATACTTGCTTCCTAGGGTTGCTATAACGAAGTATCAAAAACTGAGTGGCTTAGAATAAAAGAAATGCATTGTTTCACAGTTCTGGAGGCTACAGGTCTGAGATTAGGGTGACAGTAGGGCTGGTTCCTTCTGTGGGCTGTGGTGAAGAATCTGTTCCATGCCTTTTGCCCAACTTCTGATGGCTTGGTGTTCCTTGGCTTGTAAATATGTCGCCCCATGCTGCCTTCATTATCACATGGCTTTCTCCCAGCATGCATGTCTGTGTCCAAATTTCTTTTGTAAGGACACTAGTCATATGGGTTATAGCTTACCCCAATAACTTCATTTTAACTCGATTACCTCTGTAAAGACCCTGTTTGTAACAGAGGTCACATTCTGGGATAAAGGGAGCGAGGACTCCAATATATCTTTGGAGATATATTGGAGAGGACACAATTCAATTCATACCACATAGTTAAACCACATGGCATCTTTAAAAGGCCATCTCAGCTCTCACACTCTGGGTTTCTGTCTGTAACTGAAGCACCCAATAAAGATGTTGGGGAGAACACAGTGATCCCCCTTGATCATAGTCCCGGAAGTCAGCAATCTGTCCCAATTAGCCATATGGCTCTGCCGTCCGAGAACCAATAGAAATGTTTCTAAAGTAGTCATGCCCCCATAGATACATCCTTTGGAGATCACGTAATTGCCTTGGTTTTCCATTCCTCATAACTATCTTATTGAAATCTTAAGTCATTAGAGAGGGTTAGACAATAGCAATCAGCTGGTGTTATGGTTTTCAAGTATTTTTGAGCTGGAGAAGTTTTCTCTCATACATAATTGCTTACAGAATCATCACCAGTAAAGCAAATCAAATGCAAGCTTCTCTTACTAAGGTCAAAGTTCAAGAGGTACTTTGAACGCTGAAGGATAAGCTGGAGACATTCTGCTGGGGGAGTTTCTGGTATTGAGGTAAAAGTTGTTTAATTATTTGTTTTTCTTTGTGGGCTGTTGGTGACATCAATTGTATCAATCACTTTGAACTTTAGCACTTGACAAGGGAAGAGGGGATTTATATGATGTCAAAACACTGGCCATCATGGATGCAATTGAAAGGTTTTTTAAAAATTGGCCATCAAAGCTATTATTTTTTAAAAAGTAAAAGTAAAGGATGGAGCAAAACAAAATCACTTTTTTTTAACTTATTTTAATTTCAGGGGTACATGTTCAGGTTTGTTAATGGGTAAATTTGTGCCATGGGAGTGTGTTGTACAGATTGTTTAATCTCCCAGGTATTAAGCCTAGTACCCATTAGCTATTTTTCCTGATCCTCTCCTCTTTCCACCCTCCACCCTCTGATACGCCCCAGTGTGTGTTGTTCCCCTGTATGTGTCCATGTATTCTCATAATTCAGCTCCTGCTTATAAGTGAGAACATGTGGTATTTGGTTTTCTGTTCCTGCATTAGTTTGCTAAGAATAATAGCCTCCATTTCCATCCATGTCCCTGTAAAGGATATAATCTGATTTTCTTTTATGGCTGCATAGTATTCCATGGTGTACATGTACCACGTTTTCTTTATCCAGTCTATCATTGATCTGCATTTAAGTTGATTCCATGTCTTTGCTATTGTGAATAGTGCTGCAGTGAACATACATGTACATGTGTCTTTACGATAGAATGATTTACATTGCTTTGGGTAATGGGATTGCTGAGTTGAATGATATTTCTGTCTTTAGGTCTCTGAGGAATTGCCACACTGTCTTCCACAGTGGTTGAACTAATTTACACTCCCAGTAACAGTGTATACGTGTTTCTTTTTCTCCACAACCTTGCCAGAATCAGGTTTTTTTTTTTTTTGACTTTATTAATAATAGATATTCTGAGTGCTATGAGATGGTATCTCATTGTGGTTTTGATTTGCAATTCTCTAATGATCAGTGATGTTGAGTTTTTTTTTTTTTTTCATATAATTATTGGCCACATGTCTTCTTTTGAAAAGTGTCCGTTGATGCCCTTTGCAACAAAACCGTTTATATAGCATATTGTGTTTGTGACTTAATTTGCTTTGGCTTACTTTTCCTTATGGAGTCATCTAATCAACAATTTGGCACTTATTCTTTTATTCAACCAGCATTCTGAACATATAGGACTGATGAACACACAGAGAGAGTTGAATTGTGTTCTTTTATAAACTTTCTCTCTGGGGAATTATTTCCATTTTCACCTGTCTACAGTTATATCTTTGTCTATGTCTTCATCTATATTTATAGTGAAAGGGCATGTTAAAGGGCAGAATTCGCTTCCCAGGGTATGCCACACACCTCTCGTGCATCCCTTCTGAGCCTCTGGGCCTCATCTGCTTCTTGGTCCAGGCTTGTAAGGGCTCAACCCAGTAGCATCTGGTCCCTGACAGGTGGTTCTCACCTCTTGAGTACAGTGCCAGTCTTCCCCATTGAGATTTTCTTGGGAACAACATCAGTGCTAATGCTCTGTGCTCATGACCGCACATGCACAAACCAGAGTGCAGAAGCAACCTTTCCATCTAAGGAAGGTGAGGTTCAGTGGATACATTTGTCCTAGCTTCCCACATTAACAATAGTCTGGAGAGCAGCTAACATGACTTCTAGGGGTCGCAGTCCCATGGATAGAGCAAAGCATCAATTGGTCCCTTCATCTTAGTGATACACCTACATATGAACTGTTTCTCCCTTCCCAAATTTATGTCCATATCCCTCCACTCCTGATCCCTTGAGTTGCAGTCTTGGTAAGGCAATAGCCCCTAAGCCTTCCCTTAGGCTTATCTTTCTGGAGAACCCAGGCTAAGACTTAAGGTGACTTAGTGGGAGAGGAGAGCTGGAGCTCTGCCCTAGTGATGCCCCCAGGTGTGTGAGTCCTTCACCTCACCTCGGTGTTCTGACCATGTGGGGCTTTGTTTGAGTTTTTCTCGGTTGGACGTGACAAGGAAGAGGACTTACAGATCAATTCACTTGTCAAGCTAGGTTAGCAATCTCTGGACTTTCTTTTCTGGTACAGCATGGAGACCTCTGTCCTTCCTGTTTTGCAATGGTCGTCTTGGGTGAAGCAGGAGAGGAAGGAGTACTGGGCAGGGTATCAGGAGCCCTGGCCTCTGGGCTTTACTCTTCTACTAACAAGCCACGTGACCTTGGCTGAGTCATGTTGCCTCTTCACATGTCAGTTTCTTATCTGAACGATGAGAGGCTCAGCCTAGAGTATTTCTATGATCACTTCCAACTCTAAAATCTTATGATAAACTGTAATTCCTGCCACATCAGCTGCATTTGTAGGAAAGTTACCTCAATTCTTATTCAAAAGGTCAAATTGAGGCCTCTGTGAGAATTTTCGTTATGATAGTTAACGCAAAAACATTTTTTATTGGTGTTTTCTAGAGGAAAAAAACAGAATTTGGTCAGAGCCAGTCTTACTTGTACATCACAAGGGAAAAATAGACTCTCTGCTGACAACTCACTACTTTCAACTCCAGTTGTGGGTCTTTTTCTCTTACAATTTAGTCTATCACAGCTGAGGGCTGGTTTAGGGACCTGAGCTCAGAGACAACTGTAGCTGGAAGGGAAGAATGGCTGTCTCCCCTCTAACACATATACCCACACCCCCTCAACCCCACACCAACACACCATTCACCTTTCTGCATATCCCACTCTCCCTTCCCCTTTGTGTGGGAGAGAAAATTCTCTGTGTCTAAGGTCAAGGCCATGACCACACCCAGCACTATGACCGCAGTGGGCGGTGGGGAGAACTTCACATCCTCTTTGGGAACTCATAGAGGTCATTGCAAATCACTTTTGGTCATTGCCCAAACTAGAAAGACCATATTTTCCCCAGATTATTATTAAGAATTTTATATAATCACACACTGTCTTCTCTCTCACATATAGACATACATTCCCAAAGAGAAAAACTCATCTCTAAGTATTGGGTCATAAATTATGTGAGGTACATTTCATTATAAAGCACATTTCTTTAGTTCTTTATGAATGCTTTCCATTTACCCCAGGGGGGTTGTAATGTACACTGACATCTTACTTTATTCCAAGAAGCATTCCCTCATTTTGTTTAGTATGTGGGGCCTAGCTGGGCAAACAAATCCTACACTGGAGAATGAAGGCAATCGACTCGTATATAAATGGGAATACAATCATGCATCTATGCCTGGGCTCCAGGGAGGTCACATATAATCTTTAGAAAAAGTGGGTAAGTAAACATCAGTGAAAGAAATGTCTGATGGAGAAGGGGCTGCATAAACAGTGCAAATGCATAATTGCCATGGCCCGGAAAAAATTGGAAACTAAGTGATTCTATAGTCAGAGAGACGGGAACAAGTATTTTATAACAAGTCAGTCCTCATTATTTCTGATTCTTGATTTTGGTGCTTTACAATCTCAGTGCATCCTCCCAGCTCCCATCCAATTCTTCCTAAGGCACTTTGTTTTTCCCAAAGTAAAGAACCAGGAAAAAGTAAAAAGTTGAGCAAATTAGGGACAACATTGCTGCCTCTTCATTTTATTCCATTGACAAAGCCAACGGCAGCAGAGTCTTTAGGAACTGGGTTTTTTTTTTTTTAATGCTTCAGTTTTACCTTGCAGATCAGAAACCAAAGCTCATAAAATTGAACTCAGATGAAGAACACTGCCGTCTTTGGAGTGCTACTAAACAATCTGCAAATTATTTAAATTAAACCAACCCGGCCTTCAACATCTGCACACAAAATGCTTAAATTCCAAGTGCAACTTTACAGGCATAAGAAAATAATAAGGGGAGTTCAATTTGTGTCAGCATGGCTCAGGAAAATAAGATATCATGTCTTGCTGTCTGCTTGATGTCAACTTCTCAGATGCGAGCCTTAATGCCTCATCTTAGACTGTCCGCACCAGAGCCTGCCAAACAGAGAAGTTCAGCCAAAGTTCACCAAGCTACTACCAAATAGCGTTTTCCCCCCTCCTTTTTCAATCATTAAAAACCTTCTGTTTTATATTGTGCACACGTGATTTTATCTACCTCTTAAAACATATATAACTCTATTAGCTTCTCCTATTCTCTGGGAATACTGTAAAATCTTTTCTGGGATGAGTTTGTTCTCTGGCTTACAGTTATTCGGTGTTTTAACTTTCACTGCATATACTAGATTCTATCTGGAACTGTTGGTTAGGATACCCAGATAAAATCTGTAATATTCAAAATGACTTGAAAATAATTCCCTTTTTTTTGGAAAACAAATACATAAAGTGAAAAAGAAATAAAGCAGACATTGATCAATTACTCTCTTGAGATGGACTCAGAAATGCATTACTAGCTCTGTTTCCCTCCTTCTGACCCAAATTAGTGGTTTAATCAGAGTATGCCAGAGAATCTGCCCTAGAACTAGCATCCACTCCTCCGAAATATCCCCAACTCAGACCTTAGTTCTAATCTCCCCTTCAGCTGGGATATTGAGATGACTAACAGGGCAATTGCACAGGCCATTTTTCTCCTTTTCCTTGTTTAGTCTTGATTTACTTTAAATGGCTCACAACTCTCATTCCTCCCGGTGAAATTGTGCACCCACACTTTTAATCATGAAAAACCAACATTTTAATGCTGCTGGATGATATATCAATTTAGGGTCCTGGGATTGTCAGAGAGCTAGAATTTCACTAATCAGCAGAAATGCAGGTTTAGTAGGTGTGTGAAGACAAAAATAAGTGCACTGGAGTCTTTGATCTACTGCATGGTCTTTACAAATACCTTTCCTATAGTGTAACATGTCACGTTTAATCTATGTTCCACCTTTAGCATCTTTTTTCCAACCATAGCTTGGTCCCTTTCAAAGACCTAAACACCAGTGCTCAGAGCAGCCTTGTGGAAGGGGAGTTGTCTTGTTTCCATTTGGTGGTAGCTGTTGGGGTGGGTGTGGAAAATCCCCACCCATCAGGAAAAAGAGCCTCAGTATCCTAAACCTGTAAACTCATTACTAGGCCACTGCCTTCTTACAGCCATAACTCTCTCAAAACCAGTTAAAATATGTGAAAATTCCCATTTAAGGTAAGTTACAGCTGATTATAATTATTGTTATAAAAAAGCCTCCTTTACATTTAGGGATGATTCAGATGACCTTCAAACTCATGCTAAATGTTTGGTCAGCAATAGCTGAGTATGGCTTAAGTGAGCAATGTGATAAGCTATTACAAATAAACCTGGTCTGAATACAAACATTAAAATAAAACAAATCCTAAAATGTAGAAATATTCCTGCCACATAATGATCACTATTATCTTGATTTCTTTTCACCTTTCATATCATAAAACAACTCAGCTTATAGAATGTCTTTAAAGAAACTTGTCTGTTGATCCATATTTCAGTTAATCTGGTATCAATTACTGAAATAGATTTGGAAATTCAATGTCTGTGCAGATGAAATGCTTTAATACCTTAGATAGTAGCTGGTTTCTGGATGCAGTCTAAAATGGCATAGTCAGAAAAGTTTAAAGTATTTTTGCTAGATTCAAAGACGAGCAAGATTAAAAATTCCCAAATGTGTATTCTGGAATCCTTCCAAAACATTCCATCTTTATTCATTATTGGATATTGTCTTGATTAAAATTCCTGTTGGTTTGTTCTATGGTTAAGTAGTAATCTTGTATCTTAGCATTTGGAATGTATCGGTATCATGTGACGTGCACAGAGCCCAAATGAATATAGAGAGATCTCTTTCACAAGTCAACAAGGAGAACTTAGAGCGTTTGGATTTCAGCAGAGCTGTTTTGGGGGAGAAGGGGGGTTATTTGTTCAGCACATTCTTTCCAACAAGTGAGTCAGAAAGAGCTGTTCAAAAGCAAAATGATTTTTCCTACAACACCAGTGGTCCTGAATCAAGGCAGATTTCTCTGGAGGAAATAAGAATTTTTTCTTTTTTTCCCTTTCTTTATCTCTTTTTGTTCTATTTCTAGCATTTGGTGCCCTTTATTGCTAACTTCAGCCAGTAACAAGTGAAAAATGTACTCGACAATGCAAAGCAGATGACGCGGTCACCATCTTCTGAGTCACCGTCGTTTTCTCTGCATTCCTGCAGAGCCCTTTCAAAACTAGAGAATGATTTGGTTAGGAGCCACTGAGAAGGGAAATGAAAATGAAAAAATTGGCCTGATTATACAGCCACACAGATGCTTTCGTGGCTTGTCCTCTGCTACAACCTGCTTGACACTGGGCATCCTCAGGGACTCCAGGCCAGGTCCTAGAATCTGGACAGATCTAGGGGGCATGGGAGGCCACATGACTTTGGCAGACTTGGCTGCCTTTTTGTTTTGTTTTAGCTCATAATGGCCACTTGGAAGTAAGCCCTGTGGCAGAGAGGGAAGGGAGAGGATGCTGGCATAGGTCAGGGCCCCTTGAGGTGATGTAATTTGTCGCCACCTCTCCTGTGCTGGAAATGCATCTGTCACTTAGGAAAAGTCAGGAGAGCTGACTCAGAACCACACTTAGGATAAACCCAACTTTGGGGCAAGCTGTCGGGGACACCAAGTCACTTCCAAGTCCTCCCTCATGTTCGATGGGGGTACCACATGGGACTAGATAAGAACATGACCCCAGTGACCAGGTCCTCTGGAGCAAAGAGTCAGATTGCTATAGTGGCCGCAAAGGAGTCCACAGCAGGCGCTTACCACCTTTCTGTGCATCAGGGAGCGTGCCTCCCTGGGATCTGATCTTTGCCTTAGGGAAAGTGAGTGGACCAGGGAGCATCTGGTAAGGCCAAGTCACAGGATGAGTCTTCTGGCTTTTACCAATGAACTTGCTTACCCTCCACATGTGGAAATACTGACCAAAGCCAAGAAGCTGTCCAATTTGTTGAATGCAAGCTCTCTGATGACCAAAGCTTTGTTTATTTTGTTCACCACCATATGACCAGTACTCAGAACGGTGGCTGCACACAAATATTTGTGAATGAATGGACAATATCACATGAAGATTCTGAATCAAAAATCAATTAATGCAATAGTCAAGTGGTTTTTGAGCAGAATGATCCTAGAAAAACAATCATTATTTTAACAAATGAAATTTTAAGAAGACTGGAGCAAGGAAAGGGAGAAAACTAACAATTGTCGATCCCTTACTGTGCAACAAGAAATTTTTTGTGTGCTGCATGAATAGTTATTGTCCCATTTTTAGAGTTAGAAAACTGAGGCTTGGAGAAGTTAAATCATTTGCCTAAGGTTATATGGCTAATGAGTGGCAGAACTGTGGTTCAGACTTAGGAATCCCATGTTGGAGTGATTTTAAAGATTTAATTATTGTAGTACTTTATTATTACAGATCACTGCAATAGCATTTTGAGATTTTAGACACATGACGCTGGCAAAAATTTAATTAATTAATCTTCATGGGACGTTTTTAGAGTTTTGAGATTCAAACCAGATTAAGTAGGTAAAAGTGCTTTTTTAGACTGCTTAAGTCGACACTAAAAAATTTGTGCTGAATCCAAATCCCATATAAAGGTATTAGCTTTTTCTAGCCAAGAGCTTACAGAAGCAAGAAATCAATCAACATGGTTTCAACCCCAGAGGGTGAAGTGGGAGAGTGAGATGGATGTTTGATCACAAAAAGCTCAGCCTTTAGTACCAACCCCATTGTGAAGCGACTGTGTGATCTTGGTTAAGTCACTTTACCTCTTACGATTTCAGGTTTATGGGTGGTCAAATAAGGGACTAACTCTTGCTTTGCTTACTGCTCAGATATTATTGGAATCAAAAGAAATAGTTGAATTAAAATACTTTGCAAAATTTATAGATTCCAATTGATAAAACTTTCACGTTTGTGATGAAATTGTCCTATATTCTATAATAATGGGAGTTGAGTCTTTCCCCATCTACCTATCTAATTTGATTAATATAATTTTCATATTAAATGATAGCATACTTTTCTCACTTATAATTTCGCTCAACTTTTTATTAAGTTAAATAAAACTTCATGTTGACATCTGTGACTATTTTCCTGATTTTAAAAAAGTTTTAGATCAATAAAGATTAATCTGAATTATCTTTAGTACCTGAATTTACCTCAGAGGGCACAGAGAGTTGTGATATTTCCCTCTGTACATACATTTTTAGGGTTGGCCCAAAGTATGAAATATAATTATGGTGCTCTCTTGTCTGATACTAGACAAGTCTGAGGAGGCCTGGAGTACATTCCTTGGGCTCATGAGTAATTATAGTGTTGATGATAATCAGCTACTTTATAAGATCTCAAGCTGCCGGGATTCTGGTTTTTCTGTAATGCATACATGCCTCATGAATTTAATTATCACTGTTTTGGTGCCTGACAAATATGCTTCACTTATAACCTTATATTTATGTTCAGATAGAACTGGAGTGTGCATGTTATAACCGCTACACCCCAGACATTCAAGAAAATAGTCCTTCAAATTCAGAATGGCTTTTCAGTTTAATGACCCATGTATTTGATATTGTTTTCTTGGTTGGAAAATTATTTTTCAAGTTCTATTTTCTCCACCTCCTTTCTTTTCCCTTCCTGCCTCTCTCTAAATTTTATAATGCTGTGCTTCCTTTTAAAAGATTAGGTAAGAGGGAACACGTGTGTGAAAGTCGTGGCCAACTCCCATGTGCTGGGGGCTGGTGAGATGAAGGCCAAAGGCCAAATGACTTCAGCACCTGACAAGTGTGTGGATCTCATTATGGCCATTGAGCCTGGTGGACTTAATAAAAAAAAAAAAATCAGTGGACTTGCAGGAGGCATGGTCAACATTTGGTGAGAAAGCAGGTCTTCAATATAATTGCTAAGGCCTTCAAAATTATTTTTGTCTCACAATTGAAAATTTCCCATCTATCCCATATATTTAGTTATTCATAGAGTTTGAAGAAGCATTTGAGATTATCTTGTCTAATCTCTTCATTATATAAATGAGTAGCATGAGCTCAGGAAGGAGAAAGAGAGTTTCCCAAGGCCTTATCATCAACCAGATTGTGTGACTGTATTCCAGTCTCCCTATTTCACACCTGCTGTCCTAGCCCCAACCTGCATATCCATATATCCAGTGAGGACCTTTGAACATTTGTTCTGTACTTGGTGGTAAGCTGCTTGGTCTTTAAAGCATAGTGTTGATCTTTACGGAATTTGCTAGCAAACTGGGGAGTCACACAGACACAAGATCCTCATTACAGTAAATGACAGCTTATAGTTCAGAGGTGATGTGAGTGGAGCAGTGGACCAGTTATTCAGGATGTCAGAGTGTGCGGAAGCTGGGGAAGGCTGGTTCACTTAGAGGATATGAATGGAAGAGGTAGAACTTAAAGCAGGTTTTGAAGGTGCAGAGGTTTGAAATTCCAGGAAGGGAGTAGGACTTGAGAAAGGCTCAGAAGCCTTAAGGAACAGCATGTGAGGAAGGTTTAGGGTGAAGAAAGAGCAGCATCACAGTCCATGTATGGAAAGTGTGGGGATGGAGTGGCCCATAGGGAAGGGGCACAATGCAGATGGCCTTTAATGCCAGCCTAAGGTGTCTACGTCCTCATGCAGGGGATGGAGCTTTGCTGAAGATTTAAAATAGGAGAGTGAGGAGATAAAATAAAGATAACTTGGTTGGAAGAAGGACTGGAGGGAGTTATGATCAGAAACAGAGCACCAGTTGGGACATTTTGAAGAAGAGTCCCAGGATGAGATGATGATGTGGATTGCAGTGTAGCAGGTGTCCAGGGAGCCCCTCAACTCTGCAGGGGCTGCTTGGAAGGGAGTGAGGTCTACAATGCCAACTCCTGGAATGACTAATATTTTTGCTTTCAAAGATCTTGAGAGGTTTACCCTGGTTGTCCACGTGGCTTCTCCATGAGGGCCAGTGAGAGATATGATTCTCCACCAGTTAGAGGGGAAAAGCTTGAGGCAAGGAAAAAGAGGTGGTTGCGCCCCCTGCCAACCAGGACGTCTCATGTTTACACCAAAGTGCCCATTGGCTGGGTAGAGTGTGACTCAACCTCTTCCTAACTCCAAGGCTTTGGCTAAGCTACTAACATATTCGAACCTCAGTATTTTTGTCTGCACTTTACAGGTATAATAATGCTTGCCCTAGCTACCTTGTTGTAAGGATCCAATGAGAACTTAGATGTGAACCATAAATGAACCATCATGATTATCGTGTCACAGAGCTCTTGCTGCTGGGGTGGTGGAATATCTGATGCAGGGAATAACCGCATAAGAGTAAGGACAGATTTTCTTCTAAGAAAGATACCTTAGAATACCAGGAAGGGAGCAGGGCTTAAGGGTTGCCCCATAGGGTAGGAGAACAGAGCAGATGTCTTGTGCCTTGCCATTGGGAGCATTCTTTGACATTGGATTTTCACTTTTGTGTTTTGTTTTGTTTTGTTTTCCATTTAAGAAGACATGGAAATGAAAGTAGTTTGAGGATTCTGTTCGGACTGATTACTGTGAGCCACCCTAAACCAGAACCGATCAGACTGCTGCTAGAGACTTTACAACTTGGGTGGTCCCATTCAAAGCTGAAAAATCAGCAAAAGGGCAGAAGATGGGGTGAGGGTTGTCAGATACTTATCCCTGAATGAAAGGGTGAGGTTTTAAAACTATATTTTTAATATACTTTCTAAATTTGATGACAACTCTGGCTTAAGCCATGGCCATTTCTAAAGTTCTCTGAGCAGCGTTTCCCTTGGAGATTGGCTTGATTATTGGTTTAGGTCTTGACTCCTTTCTAAATGTATATAATCAGTTCATCCAGAACTCCATAAAATCCCTCTTCCCAAAGGAAGAGGTCTTTGCTGGAAGCTATGTTGGACTGGAGTGAGAGACAGACTGGGAACTGTGTGTCAGGGAACTTCCAGCCTAATTGGACAAAGGAAAACATTTGGAAAGAGTGAGAGACAAAAATGTGTGTGGAAGGGACATTTATTGAGTGCTTGCTATGTGCCAGAACTTACTTTTAAATTTGGGACAGAGGAGGCTAGGGACGGAAGACCAGTTAGGAAACAACAGTAGAAGTCCCTTGAACTAAGGCAGGGACAGTAGGGAGTGATACAATTTGGGAAATAGTTTATTGCAAAAGTGAAAAGAGGTGGCCCTTCAGAAAATAGTGCCCATAGCTTTTGGTCCTCATGAACCCAGCATCTGGTGCTTATGAAATGCTCAAGCTTGTTGTCCTGGAATTCTTGTTGATTAATTGCTTGGTTCACTATGCATTCTAAGGAAAAATTTCACTGTTTATTCTATTCAGAAATCTGGAGTAAAATGTAGCCACAAGGATGTTTATCACAATATGATTTTTAATTGAAGTATGGGAAAAATATGTCAAAATAGGGGATGACTCTTATGTTGGATGGAATGTTTGCAATTATTAAGAATTATTTTTTCAATGGGCATTTCATTACAGTAAATTCTCTTGACATAATGTTAAGTGTAAAAATAATACAAACTAGGCTGTGTGTGTTGGCTCCTGCATGTAATCTCGGTACTTTGAAAGGCCAAGGAGTGTGGATCACTTGAGGTCAGGAGTTCAAGACCAACCTGGCAACAGGATGGAATCTTGTCTCTATGAAAAAATACAAAAATTAGCTGGGCGTGGGGCACACGCCTATAATCCTAGCTACTCAGGAGGCTGAGGCAGGAGAATCGCTTGAACGTGGGAGGTGGAAGTTGCAGTGAGCCATAATTGTGCCTCTACATTCCAACTGGGGCAATAGAGTGAGTGAGACTCTATTTCTAAATAAATACATAATAATGCAATTACATATAAATGGTATTCTCCTGATTCATACCATTAAATACTTTTTAATATTCTGTGTTAAAAAATATACACAGGCAATAAATAAGAAAATACATCAGCATGTTAATCATAATTATCTTGAGTTTTAAGAGTACAACCATCATTTATTTTCTTCTTTCAACATTTTTATATTTTCCTAATCTTATACTATAGAGAGGTAAAATTTTCAAATCAGAAGAATAAAAATTATTGTGAAATACAAAAAAAAAAAAAAAAAAAAAAAATCCCAAGAAGAAACCACTTAAAGGTTCAGAAGATTATGCTCAAGTGTTAGTATTGCTTATGATGTAGGCAAATCACTTAACCTCTATGCTCCACAGTTTCCTCATCTGTAAAATGGCCTTAATGACATCTGCTTGTGAATTATCAGGCTACTGTAAATGTCAAACAAAATAAGGGATGTGAAAATGCTTTGTTACTAATAAGTTGCTTCAGGAATGTGCAAGATCCTGGTTGTTACTATATTTGCTCCCCTTAATGGGATACAAAAGTGGATGCTAGAGGTTCCCCAAGGTAGGTGTGGGCAGCTGGCAACCTAATCTGGAGGAGGAGAGAAAGAGCTTCTCCCAGCTTAAAGTCATTTTGCTTGAATGGGGACTACCAGGTCTGGCCAAAGAAAATTTCACTGTGCTGAAGAGAAAAGGAATAAAGCTATTCTGGGAAAGATCAAGAAGTTGGAGTAAGAGGGCCCCAGAAAGTGTAAACCTGCTGGGATTACACTTCTCATTTTCAGTCTGTCTATAAGACTGAGTTCTCCTTCCAGCACTGTGACTTCAGTCTTCAGTAACCTTGAACCAACCCTGACTCTCTCTGGACCCCTGGTTCCTGTGGAGCCAATGAAGGCTTTTAAGGGCTGGTCTCTAAGCTGTTTTTCCTCAACACCTGTTCTCATATTCTGTGGGTTCTTTAATCAGCATTATAATAAAGAATCAATGCGAACTATTCAAATGAAAGAAGATGAAGGATATGAAGAGAACTCACACAAAAAGGAGTGGGGTGGGAGGAGAGTGGGCAAGCCAAGGGATGTATATTGCAACCAACAAACATATTTTCTGCCTGTATGAAGTGAAGGTGTTGATGATTCATGCTGAGGGTTCAAAAACATTGCTCATAGTTCTTGCCTGCCTTGGAAGACATGAGAAAGACATGCTCAATTTCTGATTGGCAAGAATGCATCCAGGGAGTGAGCACCCATGAGATCTGAGCAGGCAGGTGAGGACTGGACTGATTAGGGAAGGTCTTAGACGTCAGGGAGCTGGGTAAGGTCTCTCAAGCTGGAGAGAGCAGGAAGCACAGGAATGAAAATACGTTTAGGAAACAAGAAGTAGACAACTTCCTTCAGTTGGGAAGTTTCTCACTATCTTGAGAAATCACTTAAATCCATTTCTGTTTCTTCAGTTGTGCAAACGAGGCTAATACTACTTCTTAGGCTGTTGGGATGATTAAATGAGGGAAAAGAGATAAAGTTACAGGAATATAGTAACTATTGAAAAAAATATTAATTTCTTTTCCTCTTTTTTTTCTCTACTAGGTAGATGATGTCTAGTCTGCAACTAGACATGATTGCAGATTGGTGACCCATGAGCCAGACTTAGTCTGTAGATATGTTTTGTTTAGATCACAGAATTCTGGCTTACACTGTGTTTTAAAAACATTTTGAATTACTTGGCGACACTTGAAAATTAGGAGATTTCACATAAATATCCAGGTTTCTGGCTTCTCTTGAAAAATCAGATATAGCCACTGGGGGCCTATGTTACCACTTGGCACCTTCTGGCTGGCGCTGAGTCAGGGCTGCTGCTGTGGGTGGGACCTGCATTCCCCACTTCTCCACAGTCCCCACAATTCCCTACTGAGCTCCTGCACTGAGGCAAGTGTCAGTTGCAATTTATCATTGTTTGAACTATTTTGTTTTTATTCTTAAATTGAGTTAAAAGTTGAGTGAAATTTCTTTTTATAGCAAAAGCAGAAAAATGAAAGGTTGGCCAAGAATGTCATAAGTTTCCAAAACAAAGAGAAAAGGAAAGGAAGAGGGCATACTTCTTTGGGGAAGTGAAGAGAATTCCTGTATATTTCATATCCAGGCAGCACATGACTGTATCAAAAGAATACACTTGGCTTACTTCACTTGTTTATGTTACCTGCCTAGCCTTAGTAGTCATTTGACTTTATTGCTGTCAGCCTACACCACTTGCTCTTATCAGTATAGGCTTGTGGAAAGTATCAACCCCTCTCTATAATTTTCTCCCTTTTCAAGTCATGAAAAGGAAATTCAGGCAGAACTGAAGGGAACCACACAGACACCAATGGTGGTTGACATGAAGTCCATTGAGTTGGCTACTGAACAAGGCAAGAGGCCTTGATGAATCTATATTAATTTTCTATACAAGCATATACTCTGGGCCTTGAGATAGTTGGTCCTTCAAGAGCTTTCTGGTAACCATGCCCAAAGACCACAGGTAACTAAGCAGTTGAGGTGATAGACACTGGAACTAAGGAAAAGTATGGTTTAGAAAGGCACTGGCCAACAGAAATATAGTGTGAGCCACATGTAATTTGTATTTTTCTGGCAGCTACATTGTAAAAAGTTTTTTTAAACCAGTGAATTTAATTTTAATATTTTATTTTACCCAATATACCTGAAATACTGTCATTTTAACATTTTAATATGTAATCAATATAAGGAATAAATGAGGTAGTATTACATTCTTTTTATTCTGAAGTCGGTCTTTGGCATTTGGTGTGTATTTCACATTTATAGCACATTCCAGTTTAGGCTGGCCATGTTTCAAGTGTGCAATAGTCCCTGGTGGCTAGTGGCCACCTGATTGGACAGTGTGGATTTCAAAGATAGATGGGAGCATCAGCATTATGGAAACTTTATTGGCTTCTAGTCTTTGCTGATAGCTGGCTCTGATTGGTCAGGCTTTGATTTCCCCCCTCTCGGGTACCCTAGAGCTGTATATTAGTCAGTGACCACCGGCTTAAGAGAGGTCTTACATTATTGTCTGTAAGATGAACCTACAGCTTTCTTCCTGACTTTAACAGTGAACAACTTGAAGGTAACCCCATATTTTTTCCCTTTCTTATAAACTCTACTGGATGCAGGATGTACGGGACACCATATAGCAGGTGCTTACTATATTTTTCTTGACTGACTATGCTTTTCTTTCAAATAGAGTTTGAGTTCTTCCATAGTAGAATATTCACAAAGTTGAGGTTTCTGTTTTGATACATGATATTGGCTTTTACTCCTCCAAGATCAATATCCAATTGAATCTGACTTTGAATATCAACAGACATTCATTCATTGGCTCACAGGTTCATTAAACACATGTCAGGCATATTGCTAGGTACCAGGAATTCCGCAGATCACAAAAGCATATTTATTACTCAGTGTTACTTGATATAAAAAAAACATGCTGTTCAGTATTACAGATCCAGTAATAAACGTAGAGTGAGAAAGAGTGAAACAGTGAGGGAACAAATGGAGAAGTGGCCCGTTTGTGTAGAGAGGTTAGGGAAGGCTTCACAGAGGAGGTGATGTTTGAGCAGGGGCCTGAGGAATGAGTATTCAGCAGGCAGGAAGAAGGGCATGAACTTACACTTGTGTGGTCAGCACATGCAAAACTCTGGAAGAGGGCCCCAAGTAAGGGCTGATGGCCAAAGCAGATGGCCCAGCTGTGTCTTTTCACTGTGGGTTCATAGGTGAGCCTGCAGTCCCCTAAGTTTGATATTTGCTTAGACTTCTGTTTTATCCTGACTTTATCAAGATGCTGCAAGGTGTGAAATGCTTAACTCTATGACCAACTTCAGAAGGCTTCCATTTCCTTGGCTACCTCACAAAAATTTAGACAACTTTACTTGTTTTTACACAAGGACCTTTTGGACCCCATCTAAAAGCCATTTCTGTAAAAGTATCTTAAATGGACTTCTGAAGAACCTTCAAAATTAACTACCATTAAACCGTAACCAAAATGTACATGTGGATTTGAGATGTGTCAACATGTGTTTTGCATCTTTCACTTGTGAAATTTATGTATCTTTCATGGCCTTTGGACAGACCCCATGTGTTTCACATATGGCTGGTACATTTCTTATTAGGAATGGTATAAAGAGGGTCAGGAGAATCAGACTACTGTATTGGTAAACATAAGGTTTGAGATCCACTGATAAAAAATGGCTTTCAAAACACCCACTTTAATGGGAAGAACATTTATCTTGAGAACATAGAATTTTATGGCTGGAAGGGATCTTAGAGAGAACCTGGTTCAACCCAGTCATTTTACACATAGAAACGGAGACTGTGAGGGGTTAAGTGACTCACACAGTTCCCAGATATTAGTGGCAGATCAAGGATGAGAACTTAAGCTGTCTAATTTCCAGCCCAGTGCTTTTTTCTGTTTTTTTTTTTTTTTTTTTTTTTTTTCCCCACCCTGCTTTGCTCATGATTCTCATTAGAAGAGCATTATCATTTTCCAGTTTAAAATGATTTCTGGATAGCAGTTCTGGAAGGTTCTCCAGATTCCAACTATGAAGACATAAGATAAAAATTTGTGGGAATAGAGGCATGCATTTTTGACTCAGAATTGTAGCCTCAGGGTCTAGCACAGTGCTTGGCTCATTGTAATTTCTTAATTAGTATTCGGAGAATGAATGAACCACAACACAAAGATGATAGCCAATGTACTATCAGAATCTGTGAAAGTACCCAAAAATATTACAAGACCTATAAAACTAAAATGAGAACTACAGTTGGGGGCCAACATACACCTTGCCAATAAAAACAAAGGAACCCTGATCTCCTGTAGAATATGTTTCTACCTAGGGTGATATTCAACATATTTAATGACCATAACCACACAGTCACCAGCCCTCAAAGTAGAGGCTGCTGTGAACAATCAGAACTGGAACCCACCACCTAAACACCAGCCCTGTCTCTTCTCCTGTTTGACTGTTCTTTGAGATGTCAGAATGTGGTTTCCCTCCTCTCCTACCCAATAATTCTCCTTTCCATGTCTCCTGAGAGAATAAAACTCCAATAAAACTTCAGAGAAGGAAGGAAATATGGATAATGGATGTTTATATTATTATATGGAAGAAGTAATTTCAGAGACTAAAGCTCTGCAGGTAGGAAGAACTAGTAGCATTGCATGCTGGACTTAATTTGGGCATGCTTCATTATTTCAGAGTCTTTATGAGCCAGGAAATAGAAAAACGGCATTTCTGCAGTATGGCTGTACTAGGCAAGCATCCACTATACCCGTGGAGCTCTGGATAGTTGTGCATATTTTCCTGCCTTCTTACTATTTAATATATACCTGGGAAGGGGTTTTATCAAAATCAAGGTTGTCAGCAAGTGGGGTGAAGGGAATTACACACACCACACCTGCTAGCAAACACTAAGTCTGGATGCATCTCTTTTAATTTTAAGACTGGAGAACAGGAAAAACCCAACATGGAACATATTAAAAGAGTGTATAACCAGTGATGTGGAATAAAACATTGAGAAACTTCTGGAAATCCTCTGAAGGATGCATGAAGTTTTGGCTTCCGTGAAACAGGAACAAAAGTTATGAGGAGGAAATAGCCTGAAATGGTAATAATGAGAATGCAAAAGAAATTAAACATACAGTTGAAGAATTTAATCCTCAATGAAGACAGAAAATATCAAAACTGACAGTGCAGAAGACTGAAGCAATGATATTGATGACAACTTGGCTTTAGCCCAGTGAAACTGATTTTGGACTTCTGACCTCCACAACTACAAAATAGCAAACTTGTATGTAGTTATTAAAAATTGAGGTAAAATTCACATAACAGTAAACGGTTTTAGAGTATAATTAAGTGGCATTTAGTGTATTCACAATACCATCCAGTTTCAAAACTTTTTCATCATCCAGAGGAAAATCCCTTGCCCATAAAATAACTTCTCCATCTTACTGTCTTCTACCCTCGCATCCCCTAGCAACCACTAATCTGCTTTCTCTGCATAAATTTGTCTATTCTGGAATGTTTCATATAAAAGTATTGATACACTATGTGGCCTTTTGTGTCTGGCTTCGTTCACTTACCATAAGGTTTCTGAGGCTTATCTATGTTATACCATGTGTCAGTACTTTCTTTCTTTTCATAGTTGAATAATATTCCATTATATGTTTATACCAAAATTTGTTTATCCATTCATCCATTGATAGATATTGGAGTTGTTTCCATCTTTTGGCTCTTATGAATAATACTGCCATAAACATTTATGTAGAAGTTTTCCTGTGAAGGTACTTTTATTTCTCTTGGATACATACTCTAGGAGTAGAATTGCTGGAGCATACAATAACTATGATCCATATGCTTATGGTTAACTATCTGTTTACTTTTGAGGAACTGCCAAGCTGTATTCCATAGTGGCTGCATTATTTTACATTCAGCCAGCAATGTACAAGAGTTCAAATTTCTCCACATCTTTGCCAACACATGCTATTTTTTTTTTCAGTTTTTTGGATTATAGCCATCTTAGTAAAAGTGAAGTGATAAATTATTGTGGTTTTGATTTGCATTTCCTTAATGACCAATAATGTTGAAAATGTTGAACATCTTTGTGTGTGCTTGTTGGCCATTTGGAGCAATGTCTATTCAAATTCTGTTCATTTTAAGTTGGGTTGTTTATCTTTTTGTTGGTGCATTGTAAGAGTTCTTTATGTAATTTGGATATTAACCCCTTATCAGATATATGATTTGCAAATATTTTCTCTTAATCTGTAGTTTGCCTTTTACTATGTTAATTGTGTCCTTTGATGTACATTTTTTTTTTTTTCATTTTTATGATGTCCAATTTATCTACTTTTTTCTTTCATTGCTTGTGCTTTTGGTATAAAAACCTAAGAATCAATTGCCAAATTTGAAGTCATAAAGATTTATTTCTATGTTTTATTCTAATAATTGTATAGTTTTAACTCATATTTATATACTTCAGGGACAACAGGACTCACTGGTCAAAACTTTGAAGTAAACCTTGCTTCCAGGGTCAGGAACAAAGTCCAGGCTGTCTCTGGCAGTTGTTCCTTAAGTCAAGATGTTATCTTTCTTAGGAAGGACATGAGCAAGGCTGGGCTGTTTCAGGTAGTTCCTGCTTCTCTCAGGATATTGCCTTTTCTAGCACATTCTACATTTATTCTGAGAACTACATACATGAGGGAAATAAGGGGGAAAACCAGGTTGGCTATCTGGGGACTATTTAGAGTTAATTTTTGTATATGGAGCAGGAGGGGTCCAGTGGCATTCTTCGGCATGGCATTATCTAGTTACCCCATCACCAGTTGAAGAGATTATTCTATTCATGAATGGTCTTGGTGCCCTGGTAAAAAAAATCAACTAGTCATAGCTGTTTGGTTTATTTCTGAACATTAATTCTATTTCATTGGTCTATATGTCTAGCCTTATGCTAATATCACATGGTTTTAGTCACTGTATTTTGTTAGTAAGTTTTGAAATCAAGAAGTGTGATTCCTCCAACTTTGTTTTTCTTTTTCAATATTGTTTTGATTATTCGGGATTCCTTGCAATTCCTTATAAATTTGAAAATTAACTTGTTTATTTTTTGCAAAAATGGCCTTTGGAATTTTGATGGGGTTGCATCAATCTACAAATATGGTTATTTTATCATTATTAAGTCTTCCATGAAATTCACATACATTTCCATTTATTTAGGTCTTTTAAAATTTCTTTCAGAAGTGATTTGTAGTTTTTAATATACAAGTCTTTTACCTTCTTGGTTAAATTTATTCCTAGGTATATTATTCTTTTCGATGCTATTGTAAATAGAATTATTTTCTTAATTTTCTTTTTGGATCTTTCATTGCTAATGTAGAGAAAAACAACTGATTTTTGCAGCCTTGCTGATTTTGCTGATTACCTCTAGTATTTTGTGTGTACATGTCTTCTTTTGGATTTTCTATATGTAGAATCATGTCATCTACAGGTAGAGATCATTTTGCTTCTTTCTTTCAAATTTGGATTCCTTTTATTTCTTTTTCCTGCCTAATTGCTCTGCCTAGTGCTTCTAGTAAAATGATGAATAGCAGGGGTGAGAATGAGCATCCTTGTCTTATTTCTGATCTTAGGGGAAACACTTCAGTCTTTCACTATTAAGCATGATGTTTATTGTGGGGTTTTGATATATGCCCTTTATCAAATGGAAGAAATTCCTTCCCATTGCTAGTTTTAGGAAACATTTTTAAAAATCACAAAATGGTGTTCAGTTTTGTGAAATGTTTTTTTCTGCATCTACTGAGATGATTATGTTTTTTCCCTTTAGTCTAACATGTTGTGTTACATTTATTAATTTTTTATTTATTAAAAAATATGTTTTTTAATTTTTTAGAGATAGGGTCTCATTTGTCACCCAGGCTAGAGTGTAGTGGCCTGACCATAACTCACTGCAGCCTTAAACTGCCTGACTCAAGTGATCCTTCCACTTTAGGCTTCTAAGTATCTGGGACTACAGGTACTGCCACCACATCTAATTTTTAAAAAAAGGCTTTTTCGAGACAGGGTCTTGCTATGTTGCCCAGGCTGTTCTCAAACTTGAGGCCAGCCTCAAGCAATCCTCCTGCCTCAGCCTCCTAAGTAGCTGGGATTACAGGAGCACATCATCACACCTGGCTTGATTAACCTGTCCTTATGTTGAACCTACCTCATGTTCCTGGAGTAAGTCCTAATTGGTCATATGTATAATCCTTTTAATGAGCTGTTCAATTAATTTGCTAATATTTTCTTGAGTCCTAGATTTTTCATTTAGGGGAGGTTTTTAAATGCTAATTTTGATTACTCATTCAACGTCTTTGCTTATCATAGGTGCTTTGAGATTTTCTATTTCTTCTTGCATCTATATTGGTAATTTGTGTGTTTCTAGGAACTTGTTATTTCCTCTAGCTTATGTAATTTTTTGGTCCCTAATTGTTTATAATATTCTAATTATTTTAGTTTCTGTAAGGTTAGTAGTAATATCCTCACTCTAATTTTTTATTTTAGTTATTTATGTCTTCTTTTTTTCTCAATCTAGCTAAAAGTTTGCCAAATTTTTATCTTTTCAAAGAACCAGATTTTGTTTTCATTTTTTAAAATTCTCTCTATTATTTGCCTTTTCTCCATTTCATTTATATATGCTCTAATATTTATTATTTTCATCCTTCTGCTGGCTTGGGATTTAACTTTTTCTTCTTTTTTCTAATTATTTCAGGTGTAAAGTTAGGTTGCTGATTTGAGATCTTTTTTAATGTGGGCATTTACAGCTATAAATTTCCCTCTGAGCACTGTTTTTGCTGCATCTCATATATTTTCGTATGTTGCACTTTCATTTTTATTCATCTCAAAGAATCTTTTAATTTTCCTAGTATTTTCTGTTTGACTCATTTGTTGTTTGAGTATGGTTTAATTTTCACATGCTTGTGGAATTTTCCAGTTTTTCTTCTGTTATTGCTTTCTGGCTTCATTCTATTGTGGTCAGAGAAAATGCTTTTTATGATTGTCTTTTTAAATCAATTGAGAATTGTTTTATGTCCTAACATATAGTTTATCCTGGAGAATGTTCCATGTGCACTGCAAAAGAATGTGTTTTCTGCTGTTGTTGGGAGAGTGTTCTGCATATGTGTTAGACATAGTCAGTTTATAATGTCTTAAGTCCTCCATTTCTTTTTTGATCATTTGTCTAGATGTTGTGTCCACTATTGGAATACTGAAGTCTTTAAAACTCTATTGGAAGAAAAAGAGGAATTACAACCCCAAAGCACAATAATACTAGCTTTATTTATCTATGTATTTATCTTTATCAGATCTTTATTTCTTTATGACATTGAGTTACTTCAGTGTCTTTCATTTCAACCTGTATGACTACTTCTAGTTTTTCTTATAGAACAGGCCTACTAGCAATAAACATCTTTAGTTTTATCTGTCTTAATGTCTCCCTTTAAAAATTTTCTAAAATTGACAAGAATTACATATATTTTTATATACACGATGTTTCAAAAAGTATATACCTGTGTAATACCTAAATAAAACTAATTAAGATATGCATTAGTTTACATACTTGTCTTTTTTGTAATGAAAACACTTAAAATTACTTTCAGTGATTTTCAAGAATACAATACATTGTTATTATCAATAATCACTATGTTGTACAATAGATCTCTTCAACTTATTTCTCCTCTCTTTCATTTTTGAAGGATAGTTTTGTCAGAATTCTTTGTTGACAGTATTTTTTTCTTATAGCACTTTATCATCCCATTTCTTTCTAGCCTCCATGATTTCTGACAATAAATTTCACTGTTAATCTTATTGAGAATTATTTGAACAATATGAGTCTCTTCTCTCTTGTGCCTTTCAAGATTTTCTCTTTGTCTTTGTCTTTTGACAGTTTATTACAATGTGTATTGGTGTCAATCTCTTTGGGTTTATTCTACTTACAGTTGTTGAAGTTCTCTGAAATGTACATTCATGTCTCCCATGAATTTGGAAAGTTTTCAGCCATTATTTCTTTAAATATCTTATCATTTCCTTTCTCTATCCCTTCTCCTTCTGGGAGTCTCAAAACTCATATATTAGTGTACTTGATGGATCTCATAGGCTTTATTTTCTTCATTCTTTTTTCTTTCTACTTCACATATGAGATAGTTTTAACCACCCTATATTCAATTTTGTTGATTCTTCTGTTTGCTCAAATCTGTTGTTGAACCTCTATAACAGTTTTTTATTTCAACTACTGTACTTTTACACTTAAGAATTTCTATTTGACTTTTTAAATAGAAATTTCCCACTTGTTCATATCTTGTTTTTCTAATTTTTTTTAGTTCTTGTCCATGTTTTTTCCCCAATTCTTTCAGCATATTTAACACAATTAATTTAAAGTCTTTGTCTAGCATATTTAATGTCTGGGCTTCCTCTGGGATATCTTCTGTTGGTTCCTTTTTTTCTTATTTCTTTGCATGTTTTGAATTTTTTGCTGAGAACTGGACATTTTGAATATTGTAATGTGGTAACTCTGGAAATAAGACCCTCCTTTCCAGAGATTGCTGATGTTGCTTGTTGGGGAGTACAATTGCACATGTGTTTAGTGACTTTTCCAAACCATTTTTGAAAAGACAATATTTCCTGTCATGTATGGTCACTGAAGCCTCTTTTCCATGACCTCTGCAGTCAGCCAGTGACATGATCTAATAAGAAAAGAGAAAATAAATTTAAAACATGTTCTGTATTTTAAAATTCTTGAATAGACACTGACCAGGAAGTTGCTCAGCCCATGAGGGTTGGAATAATGGCCAGTTACTGTGCCAGTTCCTCAGTGAGCCGTCAGGCAGATTGAAACCCACAACACTGCTTCTTAGAGATCAAGGTTTTATTGCTCAACTTAGCATCAATAAGCTGCACTAGAGACGCCAGCCACCATCCTCATGTCTCATTGTGCTTTGGCCTGATTGTCTTTCTTCTTCTTTTTCTAAATTATGCCAGGCTGTCACTTCCTCCTCTGTCCTGGAAGTTCTTCCCCAGATCTACATATGACTGGCCCTTTTTGAGAATTCAACTGACTACTCAGATACTATCTTCTCAAAGAGGTTTTCCCAATTATCGAAGGTAATGACACTCTAGTTCTTTTATTCCATTATTCTGGGATTTTTTGTTGTGGTGGTGGTGGTGGTGGTGGTGGTGGTTCCTTCACTGCAGTAATCATTAGCTGGATTATTTTGTTAATTTAATGCTTATTACAAATATGTTGTCCATCTTCTCCATGAGAATTTAAACTCCATGAAGTCAGGATTTTGTCAATCTTGTTAACTGTTTTATCCCTAGTACCTGGTCTATAGTATACTTTCAGTGTATATTTATTGAATAAATAAATGAATTAATGCAATCAGGTTTAAGTAGCTTTTATAAATCTCCTTGCTAAACTGAAAGAAAATGTCAAGAATGATTGTGTCTAAACTCAAGATTGCATAAAAGATTGGAAAGCGGAAGTGGGGCACAGATTCAAGGCAGTAAATACATATTTCTTTTTTTCTGAATCAGGGACTCAAAGGAGTAAAAATATTAATACAGATGCTTGACTGTTTTTATTGAAAACACTAAAGTGTATGTTTGACTTATGATATTTTCAACTTGCAATGGGTTTATACTGACCTAACCTCATCATAAAAAAGGAGCGTGCCGAATGCTATATTTTAATAACTTTCAACATCAACTACTAATTGGTTTATTTTAGTTTTTATTATGTAGTTATGGTATTATTGTGTTATTTAAAACCAAGCTAAAGTGATATAGCTTTCACACCATTGTAAAATTGAAAAACTGTAAGTTGAAGCTTTGTAAGTCAGGGACCATCTAAAATTAGAAACACATATGGTGAAAAAATCATCTGAAAAACAGTTGAAGGTAACCATTGATATAAATAAAAACAGCATGTATATCATTTATAATATACTAATTACATATTATATAATCCTAATAACAAAAAGTTTTTTAAAAAAAGTTAAAAAAGTATAATCCTAATAACAAAAAGAGGGAAAGAGTAAAGGGAATGCATAAGCAGAAGCTGAAATGTCTGTAATGGCAGATGACAAAGCAAATCATTTTGACTATAAAAATAAATGACCTACCTTCTATTAAAAATAAAATATCACAAATAAAATTAAAAAGGGAAAAGATTTACCAGGGAAATGTAAACCAAAGGAAATCAGGGTGGCAATATAAATTTTACACAAAGTAGACTGCAGGGCAAATTGTGTTACATGGGATATAAAGAGTCCTTTTATAATGCTAGAAGGTGAAATTTACAATGAAAATATAAAAGTAATATATACCAGTATGTACCACATGACTGTCATGAACTATAAAAAGCAAAAATGGGAGATATAGTAGAGGAACACAAGTTTATAACTGTGAGAAATGCTGCTTCTAGTATTTAAGAGTTACTCTGCAGTACAAATAAATATATTGAGAGTCTTTACAATTTAAAAGACCACATTAATTTGTATAATAAATGCTTTTATACCTTACCAGTAGATTGCATCTTCTTTTTAAACGTGCATAAAACACATCAAATTGATCATACAATAGGCCCTTCAAAACAAAAATAAATTAAAACCTTCTCAAAGGCAAAAATTTTGCAGCTACAGTGTAGAAAAACTAAAAAGGTAGGAGGAATGGGGAACACACAGAGAAAGAAATATGCAACTAAAACCCTAAGTTGGCAGCTAAAAAAACCCCACACATCTAAATAATTATTTATTCAAAAAGGAAATCAAAGCATGAACCATCTTTTTAGAAAATAATAAATATGAGAATATTGCATTTCAAAACGAATATAACATGACCGGTTTTCTTTATAATGATGAAAGGTGAAATCTACAATGAAAGTGTAAAGTATGTACCAGATTATGAATGACATCATTGTCATTCATGGCCTTAAATAACATAATAATCGCATCATTATATAATAAAACTAAGCTAAATCAATCAGTAGTCAATGTCAAAAGTTATTAAGATCTAACAAGTAAAACAGCACAGGAAAGAAAGATTATAGGATTAAGAATGAATAAAAAACACAGAAAGTAAATATAATAGCTTGTGCTTTACAAAGAAGACAAGTTTCTCATAAATATAAATAACACAAATAAAATAAAGGAAAAGAAAGGTGATAAATCAAACGATACATACTTTTTTAAAAGATCAAGTAAATACGTTTATATTTCTTTGTCAAAAAAATCTCAAAGAAAACGATACTTTTTTCAGAAAAATATAAAAGGCCAACTAAAGGGAAAATCAAAAGAGCTCAATAAACATGAAAATAATTTATTAAAATACTATTTCTTAAACAATGGGACAAGAAACTTTCACCAATTTGATACTTCAGTCTTTGAAGGACCATAATTCTTATGCTATATAAACAATTCCTGAGGAAAAAAAAATGGGAAAGCTGAGTAATTCATTTTATGAAACTAGTGAATATATAAAAAACTTTGTAAATATAATACATAAAAGAACCACAAAATAATACCATAAGTGATTATATTTTAAAATGCCACATTAAAGTTGAACAAACCAAATTCGACAACATAATAAAATAAAAAGCACATTTCTCCTTGAAGTAGTAGAGCCCATTTAATGGTTTAATATTGAGGACATCTATCTCCATTCTAAAATGTACCTTTCTTTTTCATGTTTCAACATCTCTGAAATTACAGTGTATTTTATAATCAAGGAAACATGACAGGATAGTATTACTTGTGCTAATCTCACTAGATGTTAAGAGGTCTGTAGACAAAATTAAACACCGACTTCTGCTTTAAAAATATTTAGGAAGCCATGAATCATAGGATAATTTTTAATATTTCAGGAATACTACGCTCATACCAACATTTTATATCAGTTAATAATAAACTACAAAAAACATTTCCATTAAATATCAGAAATAAAACAAGAATGCCCACTCACACTGTAAGAACAATAGAACAAACAAAAGAAAGTAGTGGAATGACGATCTGATAGGAGGAGGCATACTTACCACCATTTGCACATGGTGTGATTACATGGCTAGAAAACCCTAGATAATGCATGGACAATCTTTTAGATTAATAAGAAAGTTCAGGCTGGGCGCGGTGGCTCACGCCTGTAATCCCAGCACTTTGGGAGGCCGAGGCGGGCGGATCACGAGGTCAGGGTATCGAGACCATCCTGGCTAACACGGTGAAACCCCGTCTCTACTAAAAACACAAAAAAATTAGCCTGGCGTGGTGGTGGGCGCCTGTAGTCCCAGCTACTTAGGAGGCTCAGGCAGGAGAATGGCGTGAACCCTGGAGGCGGAGCTTGCAGTGAGCAGAGATCGCGCCACCACACTCCAGCCTGAACTACAGAGTGAGACTCCACCTCAAAAAAAAAGAAAGAAAAAGAAAGTTCAGCAAAGTTGCCTTATATGAAACAAATTGGTAACGATTAGTAGACTTCCCAAATGCTAGCCATATCTTGTTAAAAAGGTATAAAGGGATTAAAATAAAAAAAATCTCAGCAGCAGAAGGAAACAGGATCCTACGCCCAACAATAACAAGAAATGCCTGGGACCTGTGGGAAGAAAACTGCCTAATTTCATGGGGAGATGTAAAAATTCTGAATAAACCCTATGGTTTTCGATAGAACGATTATACATGATAAAGATGTTCATTACTTTCAAAGTAGCTCCTAGTTTTAAAATAAATCTCCTTTTATGTAGGATAAATGTAGAAACATAGATATAGAAGACTGTGAAATGAGAAAAAATATAGACAGACATTTAATTGACATGGGAATCAGAAAAACTTTTCTTAAAGCAAAAAAATAAAAATAAAAAGCAAAAAGAAAAAGAATTTGACTACATGAAAGATTTAGAAGACAAATGACAACTTGAGAAAAATAGTTTCAAGATTACTGAAGCATGAATATTTTATATATAAGAAAAGCTTTTAAAATTAGTAAGTAAAACGTTACAAATACAATAAATTATTAGGCAAAAAACATGACTGCTATGAGGCTGGGCACCCACCTCCTCCTGTAATTCCAGAGTTTTGGGAACCTGAGGTGGGAGAATTGCTTGAGACCAGCCTGGGCAATATAGGAAGATCCTGTCTCTACAACAAACTTTTTTAAAAAAGTTAGCTGGCCATGGTGGTGCACTCCTGTAGTCCCAGTTACTTGGGAAACTGAGGTGGAAGGATCGTTTAAGCTTAGGAGTGTGAGGCTGAGTGAGTTATGATAGCGCCACTGCATTCCAGCCTGGGTGACAGAGTGAGACCCTGTCTCCGGAAAACAAACAAAAACAATTTTAAAAAGCCAGGTTGGGTGCGGTCACTCATGCCTGTAATCCCAGGAGCGATTGGGAGGCCAAGGTGAGTGAATCGATTAAGGCCAGGAGTTCAAAACCAGCCTGAGCAGTGTAGAGACACCTTGTCTGTACACAGATTTTTTTTTTTTTTTTTTTTTAATTAGCTGGCCATGGCAACATGCAGCTTGTAGTCCTAGCTACTCAGAAGGCGGGACTGGAGGATTGCTTGAGCTCAGCAGTTTGAGTCTACAGTGAGCTACAGTCACACCACTGCACTCCAGCCTGGGTGACACAGCAAGACCCTGTCTCAAAAACAAATAAAAATATGCTTACATAATTGGTGAAATAAATTAAAGGGACCGGATACACATATAAAAATGTCATTCTTGCTCCTAGTCAATGAGATGGAAATTAGCACAGAAGCCAAATGCCAATTTTCTTTTTCATAATGCAGAGAATAAAATAATCTGTCATATCAGTAATGCAGTGATTGAAAGGGCACTATCACATATTGCTAATTGAAATAGAATGTTGTACTTTTCTCAAGTGTAATTTCTTCATGTGCATCATAAGCCTCAAAACCTTTTATATCCTCAGGTTAATTCCATTGTTTAGGAATACGGCTTCATGAAATAATCACAGACAGAAAGGCTTATGAACAAATATTGATGGCAGACATGCAAAGTGACAGACATATACAAATAACAGAGGGAAAGGTACAACAGCAGATGGAATATGATACAGCCAAAATAACCAAGTTCTCTTCATGAAAATAGGACACAAAATTACATATAAAGCATGTTCTCAATTTTATTAAAAATATGTGTGTGTGTGTGTGTGTGTGTATGTGTGTGTGTATATATACGTGTGTGTATATATATATAGTGGTTTCCTCTTATATTCAGGGGATATTTTCTCTTTTTTTTGAGACGGAATCTCACTCTGTCGCCCAGGCTGGAGTGCAGTGGCGCTATCTCAGCTCACTGCAGGCTCCGCCCTGGGTTCACACCATTCTCCTGCCTCAGCCTCCTGAATATCTGGGACTACAGGCGCCCATCACCTTGCCTGGCTAATTTTTTGTATTTTTTTTTGGTAGAGATGGGGTTTCACCGTGTTAGCCAGGATGGTCTTGATCTCCTGATCTCATGATCCGCCCGCCTCGGCCTCCCAAAGTGCTGGGATTACAGGCGTGAGCCACCACACCGGACCTTTCAGGGGATATTTTTTAAGGGCCCCAGTAGATGCCAGAACCCCTGGATGGCAATAAACCCTATCTATACTATGTTTTTCCTATACATACATATCTGTGATAAAGCTTAATTTATAAACTAGGTACAGTAAGAGATTAACAATAATAACCAATAATAAAATAGAATAATTATGGCAACATATTGCAATAAAAGTTACAAAAACGTATTTTCTGTCTTTATTTCTCAAAATATTGTGCTATACATTGTAACTGAAATGTGGATAAGGGCAGACTATTGTATGCAACATTGTATATGTGCAAACAATAAAGTTCTGAAAGGAAATATACTGAAGTATTAACAATATTAATTTTGGCTGATGGAATTATGAGCAAGTTTTATTTTCATTCTATTTCTCTGTGTTTTCCAAAGATTCTGCAATAAAACTAGAATGGTTGTAGAGAACCCAGAGAACACAGATAAGGAAAACCCGTAGATAACTTTTGTCTCTATTCCTGCCCACTCCTTCCCTCTACCTCCCTATCCATGGAAAAAAATTAAAAAGCAACCTGTATTTGTTAAAGAGAAACAAAACAAAATGACTTGTCTTCTATTCTATTCCTGGAAGGTCATTAAGCACCAGGTGGCCTCCGGAGTATGGGAGGACAGCAGGACCCAACTTCGGCCTTGTGTCCCTGTCAGGTCTTCTCAGCAGGTAGGGAGCTCTGCTCAGATGATGATGTCCCCACCCATGCAGACCATGAGCTGGGAATGGGGAGGAATATGTACCAGGAATGGAGCCACCCTGATGGGTGGGCCTAGCTCCAACTGATAAGCAAACAAAGACAATTTAGCTTTCCAGGAGGTATTAGCTTACCAAGGAGGTATTAGGAACAGGTCTATTTTCTATAGTCTGCAAAGTTTCACAGTGACTTTCTTATCATTGAAATTAAAGACTCACTCCTTTCACTTTGAATGCATACTCAAACCCTTAGCAAAGGCAAGAACCACTCATAGCAGGAGAGAATGAGGGATAAGAGAGTTCAGTTAGCCAAAAAGAAGCCAGTTAAGGAACCAGGAAGAAAGGAGGACACACTCTTTCCATAGTTTACAGCACAAAAGAAACTTGAAGCCAGGGGCTTTCTGACCTGGCCATTTTCCCCCCTCATTCAAATTGAAAAAACCCTACTCTGTCTGGAAATCAAAAGGTTTTTAAGTCTGGAAGAGTCATTAAATATTTTCAGGTTTGAGTAATATCAATTTTTCAAGATGAAAAGACAAAAAACAGAAAAAGAAAAAAGAGGTCTACGGTCTGATAAATTTGGAAAACTTTGTATACCATATTGTCTTTTCGGAAATTTCCAAAAATCTTAAGTATTTAAAACCTTTGAAAATTCCTTCAAGTAAAACAAAGTAATCAACCTCTTTTCTTTGTTTAACCTCTTATTTTCTAAATATCTTTGACCGCTGTCGTAGATTTGTTGATTATTGGCCATCAATGATCCCTCTTATCCTTCTATACTTAGGCCACTCCTCCCATCATGAGTTAGATCGTCTTTCCTCTACACTTAAATCTAGACCAACTATTGGACAGAAGTGACACTGTGTTTGTTCTAGGCTGTGCCCTTGGAGGCCTGACATCTTCTGCTTCTGCTCCTTTAGAAGCCGCCTGCTATGTTGTGAAGAAGTTTGGGCTAGATTCCTAAATGATGATGAGTCAAATGAAGGGAGGCTCTGAAAGATAAGAGGTCGCCTTGGATGTTCCAGGCTCAGCCACATTCCCAGGTTAATGTAGATACATATACAACTAGAGTCTCTCATGAGGCAGAAAAACCACCCAGCTGAACCCAGCCAATCCACAGAATGTAAGAAAACCAAATCATTGTTATTTTAGGACCTGCTTTTCATCAGGATTTATTACTCAGCAATAGATAACTGATACAACCATGGAATTACTTTTTTGTCTTACATTTATTATCATCGGCAGATCCCACTGTAGACCCACTGGGAAATGATGATATAACTCATCACCTTTATGATATACAGTTGACCCTTGAACAACATGGGTTTCAACTGTGTGGGTCCACTTATATGTGAATTTTCTTCTGCCTCTGCCACCCTGAAGACAGCAGGGGTCTACTTCCTCTTCTCTTCCTCCTCCTCCTCAACCTACTCAATGTGAAGATGATGACGATGAAGACCTTATAATGATCCATGTCCGCTTAATCAATATTTTATTTTCATTAGAATTTTCTTAGTAATATTTCTTTTCTCCAGCTTGCTTTACCATAAGAATGCAGTATATAATACATATCACATATAAAAATGTATTAATCGATGGTTTATGTGACAGGTAATGCTTCTGGTCAGCAGTAGGCTGTTAGTAGTTAAGATTTGGAGGAGTCAAAAGTAATACACAGGTTTTTGACTGCACTCCTAACCCCTATATTGTTCAAGCATTAACTGTATGTGAGAAATATGAAGCCCAACAGATAGGGATTGACTCATCAAGGAACACTAAGCTAGTAAGAACCAGAGCTGGGTACCTTTTTAAAGTAGAAATTTACTGAGACTCTTCTCAGGCATGAGCATTTTGCTAGGCACTGGGAATATGACAGTGAATAATTCTCAGTCTCTGCCTTTTAGGAGTTTCCAGTTTTCTGTGTGTGTGGGCTCAGGAGAAGGTGGATTAGAAACTGGCAATTAGGCAGAGAGCAAAGTGTGGTGATAGAGGTGGGCACAGGGTTCTGTGGAAGGCCAGAGGACAGCCCTAAATCCCTTGATGCTTCTGGGTCAGAGATAGATTTCTGGAAGTGAGGTCCTTTCAGCTGAAACCTGAAGGATGAAGCATGCAGTGGTTTTAAAACATGCCCACTCATCCTTTGACAATCCTCCCCTCAAAAGGTAGATGAATTCCTCTCTTCTTTCCTGCATTCAATGTAGTAACTTAATTCTAACTAACCAAATGCAGCAGAAGTAATGATGTATGATTTCCAAGACTAGGTTAAGTACTACAGCTTCTCACTTCTCTCATCACTTGCTCTGGAGAAAGCCAGCTGCCTGTTACAGACACTGAAACAGCCCTGTGGAGACTATGAGGAACTGAGGTCTCCTGTCAACAGCCATGTGAATGAGTCACCTTTGAACTGGATCCTCCAGCCCCAGTGAAGCCTTCAGATGGACGCTGCTCTAGTTCATGTCATGGCTGCGACCTTATGGAGAGACTCTGATGAAGATCTGCCCAACCAAGCCACACTCATGAATTCCTGACTCACAGAAACTGTGAACCAACAAATGCTTGTAGTTTCAAGCTGCTAAGTTTTGAGATAATTTAATAGGGAACAATAGTTAATGAATACAAATAGTGTTTAGTCACACACAAAGTGGAAAGCACTCTGTTCAATGTAGTTAGAATATACAGGCAATTGGGGAGTGGTGTAGTCTAGGCAATAGCAGACCCATCTGACTTCTTACCCAGGTGTCTATTGTATCAGTTGTGAGCATTCTTGCAGATTAAAAAGAAAAAAAGAACCTGACTCAAATTGGCATAGTTTCTTAAAATAATCCACAATTTTATAATCTCACATAATAAGAAGTCTAGTAGTAGTTTCAGTTACAGGCATGGTTTTGATCAGGGTCCTAGCTCTGCTCTTCCATGGGTGGGTTCTATCCACAAGCTTTTTTTTGTTGGTGGTGGTGGGGGGACAGACAGGGTTTCACTCTGTCACTCAGGCTACAGTGGAGCGGCATGATCATGGCTCACTGCAGTCTTGAACTCCTGGGCTCAAGCAACCCTCCCACTTTAGCCTCCCAAGTAGCTGGGACGGTAAACACACAACACCATACCTGGCCAATTTTTTAAAAAATATTTTCTGTAGAGATGGAAGACTCACTGTGTTGCCCAGACTGGTCTTGAACTCCTGGCTTCAAACAATCCTCCCACCTTGGCCTCCCAGAGTGCTGGGATTACAGGTGTGAGCCACCTTGCCCAGCCTACAAGCTAGCTTTTCTAATGACAATAAGACAGTTCTCAGCAGCAACAAAGATCCTTGCTTGTGTCTAACAGAAGAAAAAAGACAAACTTTTCTGTTATCATGGACCTTAAATGCTTCCCTTCAATCATATTGGAACATGTTAGATTGCATGTGCAACTTTCTTAATTCAGCCAAATTAATTTCATGAGCAGATTGGCTTTAGCGTATCTCATCCTAGAACTGGCAAGAGAGATGAGATCCTCACTAATCAGGATACACATCCAGTGGGGCTGGGATGAGGTCAGCTTCTCTTGAGTTCCCATTACACATGTGATTTTGGCTTATTTCTGGACATTTAGAGATGTTATTCCCTGGCAGTTTTCATGTCTGGATCTACTTCTGGACTTGGCAGAGGTGTTGGTTTCAGACTCCCAGGGCTCCTGACTCTGTACCATCACCAGGCTCAGGGGAAGGATCAGGATGAGTTGGAGGAAGATATTCACCCTGAAAGGTCACCAGCCTCTTCCACTATACCCCAATAATTTGCCCAACCCAACTACTGCTGTCCATATCCTGGGCCTCAGTCTCTACCCACAAATTAGGCCTTGACCAGTTATTCTTCCAGCAGTTGACCCTGAAATGCACTGGCCCAGCTTTTCTAGAACGAGGCCTCAGACTATACAATAGGACCCCCAAGTAGACTGTGTACTTCAAGATGCTGTTAGAAAAGCTACTATTCCTTTTGAAACCTCGCCCACCAGCCCTGCCAATTGTCTGAGGTTATCAATGGAAGGAGAATACATGTTGGGGGGGGGGGCTGACCCTCACTTCTCTGACTTATTATTCTTGGGACTCATTTTCCCTTCTAGGACGCTGAAATAAAGATCCTCTTGCAAACCTTAAACTGGCCTTTCATGTTCAATCTCAAGTAGGACACAGCATGTTTATTTCCTAAGGTTTATATATTCAAATAAGTTTTCTCAAGAAGAAGTAGATACACACGTAATAGATAGTTGACTTAACTACCTTCCTTTTGGGGTCTCCATACCACTGTCACCATGCCTGGCTTTCAGCCTGATTTCCTGTGGCAGATGCTACCTTTGAACTTGCCACCTCAAACATGTTCACACCTCTACAGGCAGATCCAAGACCATAAAGCCTAGAAAGACATGACTGTTTCCACCCAAGAGGTTTAAGACTAACCTCCAAGTTGCTGAGATGTCCTAGCTGAGGATCCATCTGTATCCTGGAAGACCGACAGTGGGAATCATCATGCATCCCCTCCCCACCCTGGGAAACTCTACTTCCTACCACTGAATTGTAAATTCACTCTGTGTCAGTCATTTCAACCTTGGCTGCATGTTGGAATCACCTGGAAAGCATTCCAAATTCCAAATGCCCAGGTCAAATCCCAGAATATCCAGAATAGCAGAATCTCTGGGGCTGGGGCTGGGGCCTATGTATCAGTATTTTTAGCCCTCTCCTTCCTCACTTACCCCATAGGTCATTCTAGTACATAGCCAAGAACCACTGCCTTATGCTCTTAACTGGGTAAGCATTTCCCAGACAAATAGTGGGGCTGGGGATTTTTCATTACCAGAGATGTTCACATGGGAGGAAAGAAAATACGAGTTCCACAGGTTTACATGGGGCTTAGCATCCGCAGATTTGTGGGCCAGGAGGCTCCAGGCTGTCTCCTGGCTCCTGAAACCAAGCATGCAAGGCTCTGTGGCACGAACAGTGCTCAGCTCTTAGGGGTGTCATCTCTTCTGATTGTAGCAAAGTCATCAATATTTATCCAGCATTTACTTTACACAAGCACTGTTCTGATTTCTAGATGTCTTAGCTAATTTAAGACTCATAACATCTTATCTCACAGATGAGAAAATGTAAACACAAAGAGGTTAAGCAATTTGCCCCAGCTAATACAGCCAGTGAGTGGTGAAGTTGAGATTATAATTCAGGCATCTGGCTCTGAACCCATCGCTCTTTTTTAACCTTGGCATACTAGACCATTGGTCTCAAACTCTAGGGTGCATCAAATACACTGGATTGGGTGAGTGAATATGGAGAGAGGGGAATGAGGATTAAAATGCAGAGTCTTGAGCCCCATGCCAGGTTCTGACTCAGCAGGTCAGTTAGGCTAGCAAGTTTACTAGTCAAGAGGGTCTTGACTGCAAGTTATCCAGGTTCTTGGCGTTTTGAACAAAGAACTGGACAAAACACCCTGCAAAGCAAAGAAACAATGAAGCAACGAAAAAACAAAAGCAAGGATTTATTGAAAACAAAAGTACACTCCACACTGTGGGAGCGGGCCCTGGCAGTGTCTTAAGGGCCCAGACCGAATCTTCTCAGGTCCAAATACCCCCAATAGGTTCCCCATTGACCACTTCATGCTCACCTCATGTAAATAAAGTGGGAGCCTGCAACTGGTCTGATTGGAGGTTGAAAACAACCAATCAGAGGCTAAGGTGAAGTTACAACGTTGCCAACGAAGACTTGGCCAGCAGTCAGTCTGATTGGTTGCAGGCAGCCTATTTCCCATCTGCCACGCAGAAAAGGTGGGGGGTTTGCAAAGGGAGTAGCCTCTCGTCCTTTTGTTACTTAGGTGTGGAAAGTTAGGGTTTTCTTTCAATTTAGTTCTAGGAAGTTGACATGAAACAGCCTTAGGTTCCCTACCTCTAGACCCTCTTCTCCAGTCTCAGAATCTGCATTTTTAGGAAGCTTCTTAAGTGGTTCATAAGATCCTTAGATCATACTTTAAAAACTTAAACTTAACATCATCAAGCACAGGTTGTCAGCTGGAAGGTACGTTGAGGTTCATCTAAGATCACTGACCTTTTATAGTGCTCCTTTAAGCCAATTGATTTCATTCTACTTTATATTGTTCCTTAAGACAAATACCTCTGTCTGGGTACCCTGCTTCTTGACACAAAGTCCAAATCTTTGAGGAAACCACCCTGGTCCTTCTAGATTTTTTGTATTCATCCTCAAGCAACTGCTTTCTATTTCGTGAATAAATGGGCAAAAAACTAAATGGACTCTGTTGGTGAGCTCTGAGAAGCATGAAAACATCACTATCTTTTGAGAAGTGTCAGTTCATACCCTTTGCCCGCTTTTTGGTGGGGTTGTTTGTTCTTTTTCTTGTAAATTTGTTTAAGTTCCTTGTAAATTCTGGATATGAGACCTTTGTCAGATGGGTAGATTACAAAAATTTTCTCCCATTCTGTAGGTTGCCAGTTCACTCTGATGATAGGTTCTTTTGCTGCACGGAAGCCTTTAGCCCCTAATTAGGTCCCATTTGTCAATTTTGACTTTTGTTGCAATTGCTTTTGGAGTTTTCGTCATAAAGTCTTTCCCCTATGTCCTGAATGGCACTGCCTAAATTTTGTTCTAGGGTTTTTATGGTTTGGGGTTTCACATTTAAGTCTTTAATCCATCCTGAGTTAATTTGTGTATAAGGTGTAGGGAAGGGGTCCAGTTTCAGTTTCCTGCATATGGCTAGCCAGTTGTTCCAGCACCATTTATTGAATAGAAGATCCTTTCCCCATTGCTTGCTTTTGTCAAGTTTGTCAAAGATCAGATGGTTGTAGATGTGTAGTGTTTTTTCTGAGGTCTCTGTTCTGTTGCATTGGTCTAAATATCTGTTTTGGTACAAGTACCCTGCTGTTTTGGTTACTGTAGCCCTGTAGTATAGTTTGAAGTCGGCTAGCATGATGCCTCCAGCTTTGTTTCTTTTGCTTAGGATTGTCATGGCTAATGGTCTTCTCTGATTCCATATGAATGCGGCCAACAAACATATGAAAAAAATCTCAACATCGCTGATTAGAGAAATGCAAATCAAAACCACAATGAGATACCATCTCATGCCAGTCAGAATAGCAATTATTAAAAAGTCAAGAAACATCAGATTTCGGCAAGACTGTGGAAAAATAGGAGTGCTTTTACACTGTTGGTGGGAATGTAAATTAGTTCCACTATTGTGGAACTAATATGGCGATTCCTCAAGGATCTAGAATGAGAAATACCATTTGACCCAGTAGTCCTGTTACTGGGTATATGCCCAAAGGCATATGAATCATTCTACTATATGAATGATTCTACTATATGAATGAATATGAATCATTCTACTATAAAGACACATACACACATATGTTTATTGCATCCCTGTTTACAATGGTAAAGTCATGGAGCCAACGCAAATGCCCATCAATGATAGACTGGATAAAGAAAACGTGGTACATATACACCAGGGAATACTATGCAGCCATAAAAAATAATGAGATCATGTCCTTTGCAGGGACATGGACGAAGCTGGAAGCCATCATCCTCAGTAAACTAACACAGAAACAGAAAACCAAACATCACATGTTCTCACTCATAAGTGGGAGTTGAACAATGAGAACACATGGACACAGGGAAGAGAACTACACACACTAGTGCCTGTTGAGGAGTGGGGGGGTGAGGGGAGGGAACTTAGAGGAGGGATCAATATGTACAGCAAACCACCATGGCACACGTATACCTATGTAACAAACCTGCATGGTCTGCACATGTATCTCGAACTTAAAGTAAAATAAAAAAAAAAGAAAGTCACTATTCCACCAAGCAGTTGCTCAGTGAGGCTAGCACAGAGACAAATAATGCTACTTATGCCCACAGCTTGCTGCAGCTGCATTCCCCTTCTAGGAAAACAGTCTTGTCCACTGCGTCTCACATGGCAATTATGTGCATTGAACCACCTGAGGATCTGTTAAACAGCAGAGTCTGATTAGGTCTTTCTGGCCAGCTCCCAGAGGAAACAGAAACTACTGGCTCAGGGATGGGACTTTGAGTAGCAAGGGTAGGTTTCCTTTCTAGGACAGGTGGTGCTGTGTTGAGGGTTATTTTGAACATGAAAGATGAGACTCCCCTGAACATGATCATGTGAATTCAGGAGAAACAAAGGGCTGAAGCACTCTGCATAGGAAGTCAGGAACATCTGTAATTTATGGAGGCAGCTGAGAGGCAGAATGTGGATGGAGAATAGACGACAGTCATGGCTGACATTCCCCGCATTGTTTTAAGTGCTTTGGCTATTTTAACTCACTTAATTATCACAACAACCCCGTGAAGTCTGTGCTAATATTATGCTCATTTTGTAGATGGGAACATAGGGTTATGGATAGGCTAAGTATTTTGTTCACGGTCACTGGTCTGAGTAAGAATTTGCTCGTAGGCATTGTAACTCTAGCAGCTGTGCTCTTAACCCCAACACCACGGTGCCTCATAGAGGGGGCCTAGGCAATGTGGCAAAGATACCTGGTGGCCTGAGGTGAGGAAAATCCGGCAGTGATAATGATCAGGGAAGTTGGATGCTCATTCAGTTTTTGGGTGTTTGCTGGGCTGAGATGCGCCGTAAATTTCTTCTGCTTCCTGATGCCTAAACCTATAGTACAGCTCATCTATACATATAAACTTTCATTTTGGTTGCTTTGGGAAATCAAAGGAAAAGAGGTCATGCTCCAGGCTGGGTCTAGATCAGAACACAATGGAGAGACTAGATGCAGGAGGTGAGGCATGGATGTGGAGACAATTTGAGGGAAGCAGGAAAGAGGAGTATGGTAAAGCAAGATGCTGACAACAACGACAAAGAAGTTTCCCCAGATTCTGGGGAATACTGGGAGTAGGAAATGCTGAATTTTCCATTGAAGACAGAATGAAGGTATGGAGCCATTGTTATTTGAATGCTGAAGTAAAGGTGGTTCCTTGAATTTCCTGGGAACAGCAAACCTATGCAAATTCAGGATATTTCTGATTGTCCTGGTTAGGTTAGACTGGGGATAGAAAGAGAGTCAGGAAGATTTTGTGTTATTGTCAAGTAAACAGATGTGGGGTTCAGGGAATTGGGTAAAGAAAGGAGACTATTACAGAAGGTTGTAATTAGAGGCGGTAGCTTTAAACAAGTCACATGGCCCAAGTTGCACTTGTATTCTGCTGTTTTCAGAGAGAAGTGAGCACAGTCCTTCCTGCTCTGTGAAGGATGTCATCCCTACCCCCATAGAGCTCTTGAAGCCTTAGAGTCCTTGTAAAATCTGAAGCCCTGCTGTTGTATTTGTCCAGAGCCCACGTAATATGTAGTGCCAGGAACACTTGAGTTTTCTGGGCAGACAAGTAAACCCCTGCCACATTCACTTAGGCTGAGACCCAAGTGAGTTCCTCTGTCTGTGCGCTCCTTTTTTTGCAAGAGTTTGGGCCCAGCTGCTGCAGTCCCCGTCATCTTTGAACAGTGGATTATAGTTTACAAAACTGCTTCCCACACACGCACAGGCACACATCTTATTTTATTCTCATGGCAGCCCTCTGATGCAGACTGAAGAATTATTGTCTCTATTTTATGAGTAGGGAGACAAGCTCAGAGAGGTTGAGTAACTCACCAAGGACACACAGCAGCAGTATGCCAGGGTTAGCAGATCTGTGGTGCTGAAAATGAGGTTTCTTATTTCCAAGTTTCTTATTTCTATGGGTCTCAGTTTGATGCTCCCTTGAGAACAGTAAGCTTTTTTAGGCAAGAAATGTGTCTCCGGTTGCATTGGAATCACCCGTGAAGTCCTTGGGTCTGCCCGGTGCTGCTGCTCACTGAACATCTGCCTTTGTAGAGCCCAGTCTCCCAGCCATCTGCTCACCTTGACATGTCCCCAAACTTGGACCCAGCATTTACTAAGTATGTGAGTTAAGTAGCTTCTCCGGGTTCCATTGTGGTGCTTTCCATTACCCACTCAAGCCTCCCTCTTAAACGGAGACAAACGAGAAAGGTGGGAAGAGGCCCCTGCTGCTAGATCTGCATGCAGTGATCACCTCCCTCATTTTGTCAAAATATTTGTTAAGCATCTGCTGCCTACCTTGCTCTGTGCTTGGCTTCCAGGGACAGTGACAAACTAGGCTGGCACATCTCCTTCCCTACTGGAGTTCATGGTTTAGAGGAGTAAGACACCACCACACAGACAATTTTAGGTCATTGTGACAGGACAATAAAGAAAAAGGAGAGTACAACCAGATCCAACCTCTTTTGGGGGCCAGGGGAAGCTGCCTGGAGGAGGAGGTTTCTAAGCTTAGAGATGAATAGTCATCTGGAGTAGGGAGGAGGTTTACAGTAGGGAGAAGGAGGGGCTTGTGTAAACACCCTGAGGCAGAAAAAACCTTGGTTAAATTCAAAAACCTGAACTGCCTGGAACCAAGTAAGTGTGTGTGTGTGGGAGGGAGTGGGAACAGGATGGAGGGGACTGGAGGGAGATTGGGAGTGTTACATGATGAGGCTGAAGAGGTCCACAGGGGCCAGATCGTGTAGGGTCTTTGGCCTCTATGCTAAGGGGAGTGGGATAAAATGAAGGGTTTTGGATAAGAATAGCAGGCTCTGATCTTCACTTTCAAAAGATCTCTCTGTCACAGAGGATGACTTGCGGCACTGGGGATACAGGCAGGGCTGGAATCTGGAAGCGGGCTGTGGCAGTGGGTCGGGCAGAGACTGGGAGCTGGCCAGGGTGTGACCATGATGGTGAAAAGAAGTTGGCTGATGAAAGAGGGGGAGAGAGGAGGTGGAATGGACAAGAAGGAGATGCTTCTTGTCAAGGATGAGGTGCAGAGTTCTGGCACCAGGGGGATTGTGGCCTCTTTTCCTGGGTGGGAAAGAATGGAGCAGAGCAGCGTGGGTGTTCAGGTTGTTCAGGTGGCGCCGTGTTGACTGTGAGAGGCCCACTGAGAAGCTGAAGTCTTGAGTTTGGGATGAGATGAGAGACCTGGGATAGGTCTATCATTCTGGGAATGCCAACCCTATGGTAGAGGCTGCAATCATATAGGGTGGATGTGAGTGGGGAAAAGAGAAGGGCTAGGACAAGCCTTGAGAGACCTCTGCTGAAGGCACCAGAGAAGCACCTGCTGGAGAAGCAGAAAGAAAACCAGAGTGGGGACCTCGGTGGGCAGGGGCGGGGCAGGGCCAGGGGGCAAGAAGGGATGTTTCCAGAGGAAGAAAGTGGTGAAAGGTGCCAAATGCTCACAGCAAGTAAGATGTAGGCAGCAAGTTGTCCATGGTGGCCTGAAGGTCATTGTAGGGAAATCCTTGGGGGAGTCCATTGACTGGCTAGGGAATGGGAGGTGGGGAGGTGGAGTTAGTGCACTGAATCAGGTTCAAGTTTGATGCTGTGATCCTGCAAAGGTGCTTTCCGTTTCTGGGGCCCAGTGTTCTCACCTGAAAAATGAAGGGGTTGAGCTGTCAGCTCTAACAGACATTCTCTAATCCCAGCAAAATGGGATTATTCCCATTAGCAGTGTGTAACTGTGAGAGCTTTTTAATGACATGCACTTCCACTGGCTCCTCGGGGCTGTCAAGTCTAGTGTGACAGACCAACTGGGAAATTTCCTGCTCGGCTCCACATTTCCTTCACTTGATTTCAGGTCATTGCCCCTAGCGACGTTCCTCTCTAGACTATCAAATATTCTGATTTCTGCACCTCCGGAACAGTTACTCAGTAGCATAATACTTTCCTTTTTTTTTTTTTTTTTTGTCTTAATCCTTTGCTCCGTCTCTCTCCTCCTATGACCTTGCCAAGTACATATATGTAAAAGCCAGTTCCTGAGCATTTACCCAACAATAGTTGTGTTCTAGGCACCAGTCCATGTGTGTGCACACACGGTGATGGCAGTGGTGCAGTACTGGGGCTCAGCCACAAGCGTAGAGAGTCATAGAGTCTCATGGGCTTTCAAGGGCTAGCTTTTAGGTTGAATTATTTGGAGACAATTCTGGAAAGCAGGAAAAAGAGAGAGTTTTGTAGTTAAAAAATTAGTTTTAGGACTCTCTCAACCTATTCTGGTTTGCAGGAGCTGCCTGACAAGAATAATCTAAAAAAAGAAATTAGTTTTAAGTGATGCCTTCTGCCAGTTCAGTTTAGCAGGAAGTTGTTTACTAGCATCAGGGCATCCAGAGATGGAGGAGACATCAAAAATCACCCTTTCTATTTGTATTTTTTCATCTTGCATGGTCCAGTGGAGTAAACTGGGTCCCAGTCAGTTAAGCAAGTTACCTAACTAATTGGTAACATTACAGACAGTATAAGATTTGTGCATGGGGCTCCTACTGTCTTCTCTCAACACAACAGAGCATTGACTATGCGCTAAACACTAGGTTGGGCACCATGGAATGCAGGCAACCTTGACCTCCATCGAATCTGATTGGGGAGCCAAAAGGAAACACCTGTAGAACAATTGAGAGCTGTATTTACAGATGACCCTTGATTTACAATGAGGTTACATCTCCATAATCCTACTGTAAGTTGAAAACGTGGTAAGTCAAAAATGGATTTAAAACACCAAACCAGCCAAACATCATAGCTTAGCCTACTCTACCTTAAACATGCTCAGAACACGCACATTAGCCTACAGTTGGGCAAAATGATCTAACATAAATACTACTTTATAATAAAGTGTTGAATAACTCATGTAATTTGTTGACTGTGATACTGAAAGTGAAAAAGAATGATTTTGCACCATTGCAAGGTAAAAAACTCATGTCAGGATGATATGTGTATTCATTATATGTTAAGTACAAAAATGCTGTAGAAAGAAAGGCATCCTGTGGGTCTTGAAGCCCTGAATTTTCAAACAGAAAGGATGAAGAAAGGGGCAGAGGGGCTCTAAGTTGAGAAGCATGAATCGCAATGGGGCCAGGTGAGTGGTTGGGATGGTCTCATTGGACCAGAGACAATGTGTGAGAAGAAAACAGGGAGACATGGAAGAACTGGAAATGTGGGATCAGGTGAGAGGGAGATCTGATGTGGCAGGCAAATCAAGAGATATTACAGAAAAATATCATGCTTATGAATTTTTTTGTGTGCGTATTATATACATTATTATATATATTATATGTACAGAGAGATATATATGTGTATATACATGTATACACATTATATATTATATACAATATAATATATAGTATTATATATAATATATATTATTTATATATCATTTATATATGTGTATATATAATATACAGTTATATTATACATTTATATTATACATGTATACATATAATATACATATAATAGACATTTATATTATATATAAACATATATAAATACATATATATTCCATTCCTGCAACAGAGCTCTTAGGGAATTGTCCACCTTGCTACTCCCTTCTTCCCTTCTTCCCTGGAGATAGAATCAGGCTCAAAAAGGATCTACAGTCCCCCGCCTGGTGTGGGGAAGAGGTAGAGCTAAGTGGTCAAGATGATGTGAACAAGATAGCCCTGGAAGAGCTTCTGTGGCAGGTTGAGAGGCTTCCAGATGTTGGAGACCACATACTGAATCCTTGTAAAGAGTTGGGAGGAACTGGAATTCTACTTTAGAGAGGTCATTTTGTGTGTCCCTAATTTAAATTAGGCTGTGCAATATATCTATCCTTTGCTTAGCATCCTTTTTTTTTTTTTTTTTTTTAAATGAGACCAAGTCTCGCTCTTTCACCCAGGCTGAAGTACAACGGCGTGATCTCATCTGGAGTGCAATGGCGTGATCTCAGCTCACTGCAGCCTCTGCCTCCCAGGTTCAAGCAATTCTCCCTGCCTCAGGCTCCTGAGCATCTGGGATTACAGGTGCCCACCACAACGTGCGGCTAATTTTTATATTTTTTAGTAGAGATGGAGTTTCTCCATGCTGACCAAGCTGGTCTTGAACTCTTGACTTCAGGTGATCTGCCCGCCTCGACCTCCCAAAGTGCTGGGATTACAGACATGAGCCACTGCGCCTGGCCTAGCATCTTTAATTTGTTCCCCCAAAACATTATCTCTAAGAGAAAAGCTATTGAATGAAGGAAATATTTCCATTATTATAGTAGGAAACATTATGGGACATTTCATCTCAACAATTTTCACAAATGGAAAAATATATCAACTAAACAATGAAAATAAATTTTAGTAGTCAGAACAATTTGAAAGTAAATAAATGATTTTTATTCATGAAGCGAAGAATTATTGTACTCACCAAAGAAAGAATAAATGTCTTGATGGTAGGTGATGGTGGAGGCCAGGGAGTCATTCTTTAGAAAATGCTTTCTCTTTTTCTGCACCATTTCTCTAGATATTTTATAACTCTTATATAACTCTTGGGCAACTGTGGTTATACTCAAGCCACCCTTTAAAAAAAGTAATAGCACAGAAAAACACCTTTAAACAAAGTAAAAATTAATTATGCCAGTGCATTGAAGCACGTGGAAATAACACGCTCTTAACAGATTGAAAAGTTACAGAAGATACTACCCCTTTATCTCGCCCGCATGGTGTATATAAAACAAAATGCTTTGGGTTTATTCAAACATGAATTCAAATTAGTCCCTGATGATATTCTGTAACTAGAAACTGCAGTGTCAGGTAAATTGGTGAGCGAGTTTTTGCCTGAAACCACAATGTCAAAATTTCACTTCTTATACTGTATTTATTTAGGATGTTGTGGGGTAAACAACTTGTTATGCTGAATCGAAAGGAGGTGTTATCTGAAAAATTGTAACAGCCCTTGTGGGGACAAGTCCTTAAAAGGGAAATAGGGAATAAACTAGACTGTTATTTCCAAGTTTTTGCCTATGAGGTTTCGTCTGCCCAGGACAACTTCTTTCTCCTTTTTAGCCTGACAAACTTGTATTCAACTTTTCAGGATTAACTCAGATGTCAAATTCCATAGGGAAGCTTCTTGGGTCTGCCCCTCATTGCCTTCACCCTCTTGATTTTGTCCAGTACTTTTTCCTCTATGCTCCTGGAGTCCCCGAGTTTCCAATTATCACAACACGGCTATCCACTTTCATCATTGTGGTCTGTTTTCCTCTATACATTTCGTGCAAGTGGTGACTGTGGATATATTCAGTGTCAATAGTCCCTGGCACAGTGACTGGTACAGAGGAGGCGTTTAGTAAATTTGAATCAGTTAATGTGTGGAGAATCATTGAATCATTGTTCAGGAAGGAATTAAGAAGTCCATTTTCAACTTGGTGGGAAGTGTGTGAGTGCTGTTAGTGCTGTAATAAATAATCCCCAAATCTCAGTGTTTTACAAGGTCCATTCCTCATTTTCTTTAATGTGGGTTATGGGCAGACTAAGAATCTGAGTCAAGCTGTGTGCAAATGAGGACTGGTGCCATGTGTTTCCTCATTTGGGACCCTGTTCTTAAGGCAGAAGATAGAGTTATTCCTAGTTAAGCCAAAAGACATCACCGGATTGAAAGCTTTGGCTTAGACATGGATTGGGAAGTATACTCTGCTTACAGGGGGACATTGGACAAATCCAATTTAAATGAAATGGAGAAATAGTCTCTCATAGAAGGGAGAGATGGTTAGTTGTAAATAATAATATAATAATGTTATATTAACCAAGGATAACAATATTATTATATTGTTAAGTAACAATGTCATATACAGGAACTTTGTCTTTTGTTACCCACTTTTAAAAATACCAGCTTTGCATAGGCGCAATGGCTTATGCCTGTAATCCCAGCACTTTGGGAGGCTGAGGTGGGTGGATCACTTGAGGCCAGGAGTTTGAGACCAGTCTGGCCAACATGGTGAAACCTGGACTTTACTAAAATACAAAAATTAGCCAGAATTGGTGGTGCACACCTGTAATCTCAGCTACTTAGGAGGTTGAGGCAGAAGAATCGCTTGAACCCAGGAGACAGAGGTTGCAGTGAGCCAAGATGGGGCCACTACACCCCAGCCTGAGTGACAGAGCAAGGCTCTGTCTCCAAAAATAAAATAAAATAAAATATCGGGTTTTTTGAGGTATAATTAACATATAGTAAACTGTATGCATTTAAAATGTAGAATTTGATAAGTTTAGTACATTTTTCACCTGTGAAACTATCATTACAATTTAGATCAGTGGTAGAGAAACTATAGCTTGTAGGCCAAACATAGTCTACCGCATGTTTTTGCAAATAAAGCTGTATTAAAACACAGTTATGCCCATTTGTTTATATGTTGTTTATGACTGCTTTTGCTCTACAGTGGTAGAGTTGAGTAGCTGTGACAGAGCATATAGTCGCAAAGCCAAAACTGTTTACTATCTGGCCTTTAAAAGAAAACCATTTGACAACCTTGATCTAGATAATGAACATATGCATTACTCTTAAAATTTCTTTGTATTTCTTTTAATTTCCCCTTTCTATCTCTTTCCACAACCTTCCCACCCAGGTAACCACTGGTCTTCTTTCTGTCACTATTCATTTGTTTGCCTTTCTTTTGTATTTTCACCAGCAGTGGTTAAGAGTTCCAGTTCCTTCACATCCTTATCAACATTTGGTGTGGTCCCTCTTTATAGTTTTAGCATTCTGATGAAGGTGTAATCGTATCTCATCGTCGTTTTAAATTGCATTTCTTAATGACTGATGATACTGTCTCTGTTTGCTTGGGCTGCCATAACAAGATATCATAGACTGGGTGGCTTAAACAACAGACATTCATTTTCTTACAGTTTTGGAGGTTGGAAGTTCATGATCAGGGTGCCAACATAGTCAAGCTCTGGTGAGAGCTTTCTTCCTGGCTTGTAGATGGCTGCCTTCTCATTTGGTCCTCATATGGGCTCTCTATCGTGTGTGCATATGGGTGACAGAAGGAGGGAGGAGAAGAGACAGGTGGAAGAGAAGAGGAAAAGAGAGCTCTCTTGCTTTAATTATTAAGGCACTAATCCAGTCATGAGAGTTCCACTCTCATAACCTAATCTAATTACCTTGCAAAAGCTCAATCTCCAAATACCAACATGTTGAGGATTAGGGCTTAAATATACGAATTTTAGGAGGATACAAATATTCCTCCATAACAGATATTAAGATTTTATGGGCTTATTTGCCATTTATATACCTTCTTTGGTGAACTGTGTGTTCAAATTGGAAATGTAATTTATTATTAATATTTTTTGCATGTGGATATCCAGTTGTTCCAGCACGATTTGATCTCAACTGCCTTTGTAATTTTGTTCTAATTGTCCCTATATGTATGAGTCTATTTCCAACCTCTCTTTTCTGTTCTGTCTATGCAGTTTTGATATGCATTACAACCCATTTTCTTGGTTACTGTAGCTTTGTAATAAGCCTGGAAATCAAATGGTGTTAGTAATCCAACTTTTTTTTAATTGAAGTTCTTTTGAACGACTTTGATAAAAACTTTGTTGTTTTGGCAAAGTTGTTTTTGCATTTCAATAATAATTTTAGAATTGCATTGTCAATTTTTATTAAAAAATCACCAGTAGATTTTTTGTTTTAAAAATTGGCAAGCTAATTTTAAATTTTATTCAGAAATGCAAGAGACATAGAAGAGCCCAAACAACTTTGATAAGGAAGAAGAAAGTTAGAGGAATAACACTGCGAGATTTAAGGGCTTACTATAAAAGTGTAACAAACAAGACATTGTAGTGCTTATATAAAGATAGACATAGCACAATAGGACAGAATGGAGAGCTTATAAATAGACATACATATATTTGAATAATTAATTTTCAACAAAGATATCAAGTCAACAGAGAAAGTATAGTTTTAAACAAATGGGCCTATAAGAACTGCACAACCATAAGGAAAAGAGTTCAACCCCAGTGTCATACCATTTACTGAAATAAACTTGAAATGAATCAGACCTAACTATAAAAGTTAAAACTTTAAAACTTCCAGAAGAAAATATGAGGCATAATCTTCACAATCTTTCAAGAAAATATGTACAATGAATATATATGTCAAACAACTTGTGTCTAGAGAATATAAAGAATTTTAAAGCTCAATATGGAGACAACAAACAACTCAATAAAAATGGGCATACATTGCTGGTGGGAGTATGAAATAGTACAATCAGTTCAGAAAACAGATCTTCAGTTTCTTATAAAATTGAATATATATTTGCTATACAGTTCAACATTTCCATTTCTAGTATCTGCCCAACAGAAATAAAAACACGTGTCTATGCTAAGACTTATACAAGACTGTTGACTATTGCTTTGTCATAAGAGCCCCTAACTGGAAACACCCCAAATGTCCATCAACAAATTTAATGGATATACAAATTATGGTACATCCATACAATGGAATACTACTCTCCATTAAAAGGGAACAAACCCCTGATGCACACAGCAACATGGATAAAACGTTTTGTTGTGCAAAAGAAGCCAGCTATAAAAGAATCCATACTGCCTGATTCCATTCATGCAAGCGTCTAGAAGAGAAAAAGAAGAGAAGAAAAGAAAGAAGTGACTGACTGGTTCTGGGGAAGGATTCACCAACAGACCTAGCGTATCTGGCCCATGTGAATCCAAAGTTAATAGTTATATGGAATGTGCCTTTTCATTGCCTTTTTATGTTGGAAAACAGGTGCTGTTATATTGGACCATGAAGATGAGGGGCTCATCCTGCTAGACATAGCAGGTAGTGAGTTGAAAGGATCCCAGTCCCTAAGAGTTCCATGCAGCATAGCTGCCTGCTTACCTCTGGATTTCTATGTTAGATAAAGTGAGAAATAACCTGCATTGTTAACATTATTATTATTTAATCGCTTAACTTAAATTTACCTAATATAGTAATCTAAAAATCTCCAAACAAAATCTAAACCATTATTTAGCCTTGCATTCTACTTTTGTTGAGCACCTTCTGTGTATTAGATGTTTTGTTTTCATAAATGCTTTCTATTGATTAATGTTCAATCCAAAGATGTATGTGGAATTCTCATGCCATTAATAAATGTCTCTGCATCTCATTCCTACCTTGTGTTAAGGTCTGATACCAACTTGGCTGCAGTTACCAGCAAAAGCCTTTTAGAGATTAGATTGCCAAAGTAGGAAACCTCATTCTATCCTTGATTCAAACAATGCACCAAACCCAATATGAGTGTGTTGTTCAGAATTTAGAAATCTATCTTTGTTGCTTTGAGTACTATGAAACGTAAGAATAACTTGTAAAAAACGTGTCAGAGAAGCTGTGTGTTGTATATTGAAAGTTCAACTGGGACTGAGAAAGCTCACAAAGCTTTTCAGGGTCATGACTGGTCTCTGCATTGGTTTGACTAGTGTCTACCAAAAATTCATGTCTCAGAATGTGATTTTCTTTGGAAGGAGGATCCTTGTAGATGAGGTCATACTGGATTGGGTGGACCTTGAATCCAGTGATTGGTGTTCTTATACAAAGAGATGTAGAAATACAGAGACTCAGATACATTCAGGGAATAAGGCCATGTGTTGAAGAAGGCAGAGATTGGAGCACTGCAGCTACAAGCCAAGGGACACTCAGGATTGCTGGCAGCCAGCGGAAGATGGAAGGAGCAATGGAGTATACTTCCCTAGAGCGGTGGTCCCCAACCATTTTGGCACCAGGGACCAGTTTCCTGGAAGACAGTTTTTCCACAGATGCTGTTGGGGGTAGTGGATGGCTTTGGGTGGATTTCCTGCAACTAGACAGTCCCATCTGGGGATGATGGGAGAGAGTGACACCAGAAGTGTGTTGCTTATGTCCAGTCTACTTCATAATCTCATTTTAATTGCTGTCACTGTGGAAAACCCTGCTTCACAGAGATAGGATGTTAGAAATGGAAGCAGGCTTTTCAGTGCTTTATGGCCATTTCAGGATATTCTGCCTTGACTTTAATCTGGAGCATATGGAGATTTGAAGTTGTCTCAAACATATTTTTAAGGTCACCAGATGCAGCTGTATAATTGAAGTACATCAATTCACTTACCATTATAAAGCCCACCACCAGATGCAGCTTAATTGTCATTTGCCACTCACTGACAGAGTTTTGATATAAGTCGGCATGCAATTTATTTATTATGGTCTCTGTGCAGTCCAACCCCTTTGCTAATGTTAATCTGCATTTGCAGCCTCTCCCCAGCACTAGCATCACCACCTCAGCTCCACCTCAGATCATCAGACATTAGATTCTCATAAGGAGTGCACAACCTAGATCCCTCACCGGCATTCACAATAGGGTTTGCACTCCTTTGAGAATTTAATGCCACCCCTGTTCTGACAGGAGGCAGAACTCAGGTGGAAATGCGAGCTACAGGAGCATCTACAGTACATTTACAAATATGGATGAAACTTCGCTTGCTCACCTGTGCTCACCTCCTGCTGTGCGACCTGGTTCCTAACAGGCAGTGAACAGGCTCTAGGGACCCCTGTCCTAGAGCCTCCCGAGGGAGCATGGCTCTGCTGACACTTTGGTGTTAGATTTCTAGCCTCCAGAACGATTAAAAACATTGCTGTCATTTTAAGCCACCTAGTTTGCGTTAATTTGTTATGGCAGCCCTGGGAAACTAAATGCAGTCTCCAACATTTCAAATCACCTTTTCTTTGTTTTGGTGACATTCCTTACATGATTCTGTCTCACCTTGGATGTTTGTTTGTTCACACCCAATTCCTTGAATCAGGTATTATTCTAAATTTCATTTTTCTAAAATTTTCATTTCACTCTGATGCATAAAAATTACTGTGTAACTCTACCTTTTACTGAATGAATGTATAACCTGAATTTTCTTGCTTTAGCGAAGCAGGCCAAATCCGTCCTTTCATCTGGGTAAGTGGAGAAGGTTTGTAGACCCTCTCTTGTCAGTGTGATGCAGGAGGAACAGTGTCTTGTGGAACTCATGTTTAAGATGACACTAGGGTCTTCCACAGCCCTGGCTGGTGTCTGGTTCTGTTGAAATGACACTTTCCAGTCCAGCCCATCTGTTATGCTTCATGCAACTTGAATTGACAACATTGCAACAGAGACTTGCAAGCACTTCTCTAAAACACTTCAAATTTCCTGTGATGTAAATCCCTCTAGCTTAATAAAGCTATAGCAGAAATAAAGACATCCAAAAGTCCTCAGAACTTCCTAAGACACTGTCAAGATGATTTGGAAGGCCACTGGTAGTCATTCAGTCAGACTGCCCTATTTGCAAATAAGTGGGGTAAATCGAAAGCTTTTTTTTTTTTTTTTTTTTTTTTTGATATTCAACTAGAAACTCTTTATGCTGCTGACTCTGAACACAAAGGAAAACTATGGACCACTTTGCAATTGTACAGGGCAACCCAATTGTGAATCAGGAGATATCCCCACATGGGCTGTAGGAGAAAACTGCTGCAGTCTATGGAATGTTTCCAGATGTTAAAATAATTGATGATATTCTAAAAACAAACACCAGTGGTTACATTTGGTTTCAACATTTTTGTTTTATTTTCTGTAATGGTTGACTTTCCTCAATGAGTGATTTCCATTTCTCCAGGATGCGTAACACTTACCTCTGAAGGTGTGATCTCCCAACACTTCATTCCCTGGATAGGTTTCTTTTTAACAAGCTAAAACAGACATAACTAGGGCACTGTTTCAGGCTGAGATGACAAATGTGGAACTGAAGAATATTGAAAGTCCTTCAAAAATTGGTTTGGTAAAAGACAGTGCTATATAATGAAACCAAACGCACAGATCGGAATTTTAAAAGAAATCCTAGTGTGAAGATAAAAGGACATGAAAGATAATAAATGTTGAAATGATACACCACCTAATGGTATCCTGTCAAGGAAGAAAGATAATATGATAACTTACAGAGCATCCCTGAGTCTCTATAGGTACTTGACCTATAGTTTGCAGGGAAACAATCTTTTTGTTTCATCTGGCTCATATTAAAAATAGGAAAAATAAAACCAGCATTTTTTTCCCCTCCACTCTCACACAGATGGTGAAAAAATCCATGCAATTTTTAACTGTCTGAAATTCTTTAAAGCAATATAAGACAGAAAGAATTATTAAATCACTTTTCCATTTCATATAATGAAAAACTGCACTACCACAGAGGGGCTGGGACCATCAATTCTGGAGCAAGTGGGAGCTCCAATTGGTCCTGCAGGCAATCAATCACCTGGCGGTCCTGGGACCCTGTCTGAGAAGCCATCTTGCTGTAGGAAAAAGAAATTTAGAAAAATATAAGACTAAAGTCAAACTGTTCATTAGCATTTATATAATTCAATTTTGAGATTTTCTTAGTATATAATTTACATACATGACATACATGTGGATGTTTGGAGATATATCCACATACATTTACCCATTTATTCTTCTATTTATTAATTTGTTTATTTGCTCATTAAAAACAAATACTAAGTGATTAGGCATCAGGGGTCTAAAGACATACAAGGCTTGGGCCCTCTCCTTAAACTCAAAATCCACTGAGGCAAAGATGGGCAAATAAATGACTATAATGTATCCTGATAAATGTGTAATCATTGTTATATATATTTGACCATTTCCAGGCACTCTGGGGCCAAATTCAGAGACTGTTAGTCGACCAGGATTTGTCTTACCTCTTCCGTTAACTTAGGATTTGAGGGAGTGACAAGCTCTTTTATTTTTTATTTACTTCTGCATTTGGACTTGCCTCTAATACCAAGGATATTTGATGGCACTTATGGTACCAAATCTTCAATATTTGAGTGGATCTGGATAAGAGAAGCATTTTGCTTTTTGGGGGAGAACGTGGCTAGAAAGACTTACCGAGAGCAATGGGTCATCACAGCCTGTAGATTCGTTGAGTCCCTTGCTACCAGTCTCTAGGTGCAGCAGGCACTCCCTGCTGACAAGGTTCCTCTTTCTAGGATTGATATCTGGTTGGGGAAACTGGATGGGTATCTATAACTACCTACCCACATATAAATCATCACTTTATAGTGTCTCAGTTTCCCCATAAATAAAATGGAGTTGATGCTAATGGGGAGTCAGTGGGAAACAAAGAACAGTGTCTGGCACGTAGTAAGACTGTGAAAGTGTTAGCCATCACTATAGATATTGCTATCCAAACCTGACTTGTGGGAGCTGAACATGCTAATAAAGGCACAACCAGAAAAAGGAAACCAGATTTATGTTTCTTTTTACTTTTTAAATTTCTATTATTTTTTAATTCGAGGCGAAGTCCTGCTCTGTCATCCAGGCTGGAGTACACTGGTGCAATCTCAACTCACTGCAACCTCCGCCTCCCAGGTTCAAGCAATTATTCTGCCTCAGCCTCCTGAGTAGCTGGGACTATAGGCTTGCACCACCATGCCCGGCTAATTTTTTTGTGCTTTTGTAGAGATGGGGTTTTGCCATGTTGCCCAGGCTGGTCTTGAACTCCTGAGCTCAGGCAGTTCGCCCTCCTCGGCCTCCCAAAGTGCTGGGATGAATAGGTGTGAGCCACCGCACCCGGCCAGCAATGGAGATTTCTATCAGGCCTCCTTTCACGTGCACAGGCCTTGATGCCCTCTGTGTCTTCTATTGGAATTCGTGTTTCCCAGGACGGGAGTGATTTTGCTCTTGTCTCTTACTGAGCTCCCTGAAGGTGGAGCCTGAACCAGAAGCCTAACTCTTCCTTAATCTTATAGTTAAGAAACAGTAACTAGAAGGAGGTTGCTGACTGGTTATCCTTCCTGTGGGAAGGATAGGGTTGGAGTTCAAACATGAGGAAGATTCTTTAGCAAAAGGTGATATGAGGAGGTTAAATCAAGGTAGGCTTAGGGGGAAAGTTCAGAATAGCGAAGAAGTCTGTGGCTTGGCATGGCATGGCAGCATGTGTTCAGGGGGCAGGAGCATGGATTAGATGAATCCTCAGTGTCTCCTTTTCAAGCTTTCCTATGGAGCTTTCCTCCCTATTGTGGCAGATGGTGCTATGAAATTTTTGCTAGAGGGAGGTTATGTATTTTTTCTCCCCCGGCTTCCTTGACACAGACCCACATGAAAGCTGTATCAACAAACAGAAAAGTAGCATTTTCTGCTTAAAGAATTTGGAGCCATTTCTGCACTCTAGGTTAGGGTGAGGTGGAGGAGTGTGCTGCAGAAGGGTGTTCTTGGCAAAGGGAAGACTTCTATTTTGTTTGGGAAAATGACCATTGGGGGGATGCTAGGTGATAGCAGGGTTAGTCCCTGAGCTTTTTCTAGAATAACAAGAGTTACAGTGATAAAGAAATGCATTATTCTGCATGCTAGTCATAGGGTAGCCTGCTCGAGCAGACTGTTTTCTGAATTTGCAGTGATTTTAGGGCTTCTCTTATAGATCAGGAGCCTAGATTTTGTGATTCTGGAACTGACAAGAGAAAAGGGGAGAAAAGACGTGTGATTGGGAACAGATTCCGCAACATGAAGGCATGGCATGAGAAGCTAAGAAGAGAGAGACAGGCTGCAGGATTCCTTGTGGAAATGCATGGGATGGGAAACTTTAGCGACAGAGCTGCCATGTCTCCTCTTAACACCCAGGCCTGCAGGAAAGTGGTGTTAAATGAGAGGGACTCTTAAGGTTGAAGAGGTTGAAGAACCATGCTGTTAAGTGGAGACTTAGGTCCTTTATTTGGTTATTAAAGAGAAGGGTATTTCAGAGGATTGACAGCCTACTGGACACTTGGGTATATGGGGCTAGACCACTGCTAAAATGGTCTGAGCCATCTAGTTCTTTACGTAGAGAGGAAGGCAGGCACCCAGGAAGCTGTGCCAGAGCCTAGCTTGGTGGGAAACAGTGTCCACCACATGATGGGGCCCCATGCATCAGGGTTGTTAACTTGGTAGCCTGCTTTCCAGGGTAGTGGTGGTGGGGATATTTCTTAGAAATCACACTGTGTTCCGGAAGAGACCTCAAGGGCAGATATCTCACCAGACCCTCTTTTTGGGAAGTTAATCACCCTAAGGGGATCCTAGGAAGGCATAAATGATGCTCCTTCCTCTCAAATGAACACTTACATCTGAAATGCTAACCACTGGTTAATTCAAAAGTGTCTTATTCATCCTTTCAACACATATGTGATGAACACCTACTATGTGCCAGACATTGGGGGTGCAAGACACCATCATTCTCCTTGAGGAGCTCCTGTCTAGCTGGTAATGATATGGGGGAGGGTCTGATGCTGCCCCAGAAGGTCTAAACTGTAACTGGAAGAAGGCTAGGAGAGATGGGGGCACAGTGGGAGGTGCAGGGGCTGGGGTCAGGGAAGGCTTATTGAATCTCCAAGGAGGGTAGGAGAGAGCCAGCTGGGGAGTGTGTAGCCCTCATTGGATGCAAGAAAAAGGAAAGAATGTGGGGATGAAGAGGAAGTCCTAGCCCAGCAAGCTCCCTGTGCAAAGGCAAGAAAGGAGGCAGGCTGGATGGGTCCCTACAAGGGCCAATTCTCATCCAGATTTTCTTGAGCTCCCCAGTCTCTTTCTCAGGAACTCCTCACCACCAGCCTGGCCTACTGTGAAATGCATGTGCCGTCTCTGGCTGCCTCTATCTGGCATGTGGAGCTCAGGGGGACAAATAATATCAAGAGCCAGGGCTGTGCTGGAGAGATCTGGAGAAGCCCTGCACATGGCCGGTGTTCAGACTCTACGGCAGGGCAGCTTTCTGTGCCTATTGTCCCGGGGTGCTGAGGAGTCACTAATCCGCAACAATTGTGTGGGCTTCACACCTGCCTACAGCTCTGCCACTGTTGCAGTGTAATTGTGTTCTCGGGGCCTCAGAGCGCCCAAGACACAGGTAGGAGCAGAATATTTCTGCCTTTGCTTGCAGAGAAAGATAATAACCCAAAGGAGGGGATTTCACAGCTCTTTGAATTGAGTTACATGTTTCCTCTGGTTATTTTTTCTTAGTTTCCTAATATAACCCATTTGCTATTGAGTAAATATCGATCCTGTTGCAGTCAGCATTAGTGGCAGAAGATGCCAAAAAATAATCAGCCAGCTAATCTGGTTTGCTTTCCAGGATGAAGGTGAATGTGGTATGGTCCTTGTTAGGATGGGGGTGATGTCCACACTACAGACAATTCAATCAACGCATCTGTAATGACTAAGTTCATTTCAACCCCTTTTTAAATAGACACATTCTCCCTGAATGATACTAGTTTTTGAGTGGTGCTAAATCAGTCTGTTGTTTAAATCTACATCCTGGTAGCAGAAAGTAGGAGCTTGTTCCCCTTCTGTTTTTTATTTTTATTATTTTTATTTTTTTAAGGTATGAGGGCTGGCTGCAAATGGAATTGCAAGATTATTTGGTGATGCAATAAAATCCTCACTAGTTAAAATACCACTAATGTTGAAGTACTGGTAATTTTGACCAAAGCTGAGCTCTATCTACACAAAGGAGAATTTACTAAATAAATTAATTATACAATCAAGTTGACAAGGGTTCTGAGCCTGTTACTTTCAAGTTCTTCAATCAGTGTAATGATGATTTATATGTCATTTTCCAGAATCATGGGACCTAAGGTCTTTAGGTATGACCAGTCCCCCTTAAGTCTCTACATTTCCTCCAAATGCCCACCCTGTCTTGGATACTCCAGGGAGGGAAGCACACTATCCTCAAGGCAGTCGACTATTTGGATAGCTCCAACAGGAAGTACTTCCCTCGCAGAGCCAAAATTGTTTCCTTACTTTTAGCGGTGGGTCATACAAAACAAGCCTAATTATTCTTCTAGATATTCATAGGCATAAATATTTGAGTGCTTTTATCTGCACTAACAATCCAGGATCTCAGAATCTCAAGGAAAAGATCGTAAAAGTCAATAATTACAACCCCTTCCTTCCCTTTCCCAACTCCAAGCTAATGCCTAAATTGCTGCTTTCACGTCCCATCCAATATTCCTGTAGCCTGTGGTTTCAAGCAGTGTTGAAGAACTCACTACCAAATGGTGTTTCTTCAAAGGTTTCTCTGACTTAGACAAGCCTTTAGTGTAGATGGATCCTCCCCTGAATTTATTAGAATTAGAGAGGTAGAATATGACTGATTGGGAGGTGAAAGGATAAAAATCAGTTCTAGAATGTTCTATGGTGGTGTTTGCCATACAAGGCTGAACGTCCTTGAGGATTCCCTGGAGGAGAATGTGTCTGAAGACATAAATAAATAAACCTGTAACAACTAGATGGAGCTATCTATCAGATCCTTGTTAATCCAGGAAGGCAGGGCTAACACCCTCACTACTGTTTGGGGCAATTGCTATGGGCTTTCCCTTCAGCCCATCTCATCCCAACCTCTTTCTCCCATCCACTTGGCCAACAAATTTCACCAAATCTCAATTTCTCCCATTCCAAGTTGCCAATTTTTGTCTCTGAAGTTGACTTTGCTTCTTGCCTTTGATGCTATGCATCTCTTGGTCCTTGATCCCTGAATGTGGCCTACCCATTCCTCCCACTCCAGCACCTCCTGTTATTTTAGCTGGGGTCTCCCTGCTCTAGCTGTACACCCTCAAACCAAGGAGGTAGTGTCCAGCTGGGGCGGAGCCTGGCTCCCTGTGAAAGGACGGATTTGAGCAGTCACACACGTGTTCCCATGGTCTGTTGCCCACATAGGAGTGCAGGAGGGCACTTAAGGCCTCAGTCTTAACACTGGCAGGGAGTAGGTGTGTGTGCCAGGTGACCCCCTGAGGGTCCCTGCTGCTCCACACTTTCTATGGAAACCACTTTGTCCATCGGTCACTCAGGAATGCACCTTAGCAAAAAAACGGGATGGGGCAAGGCCCAGTCCAGCAGATGTGATTCAGAATGAGACCCTTTAGGATGTCTGCCTAAACGAGTGGAGTTTGACATTTGTACCATAGGCTAGATTTTTACCAATATACCTTCATGTCCATCATCTTAAAAACAGTCTCAAAAAGCGTATTGTTGCTGAATTGTTATCCACATTTTACAGAAGGGGAAATACAGGCTCCCAGAACTTAAAAAACCTTCGTGGGAGTATGCACGCATCATTAACGAAAAATAGGAAAAAGGAAGTTTCACGCATGTTTACTTCCATTGATATGTAGCATTATTTTCTAATTTACTCTTGATAAAATCACTGAGATTTATAGCCCAGTTTAGATGACTTGTGTCATCTTTAAGCTTTTCTATAGTCTGTTTATACCCTACCTTGTTTCAAAAATGTTTTGAAATGGTATCAAAATATAAAACAGTGCCTTCAAATGTACAAATAGAATAAAAAGATGAACATACAACATAAGGATATAAAATGTAGGTCAGTAAATGATTGTGGAGGTGATGGTGGTGGCGGTGATGACAATGGCTATTAAACAGTAAGCGAGGCAACTATAGCAAAGGAAAAATGAGTCAGGAAAATGATAGAGATAAGGGAGGAGGGTGAAAAGGCAAAAACTAGCATTAGAATGAAAACCAGTTAGAAAAGTTTTTTCTTGGCCTTTCATTGGAATGGAGGTATAAAGTAGGCTGGGTTCTCAGCAGCCCTGGCCAATGGAAACAGCTGTAAGTGTAGTGATGTCAGCTCATATTTACTGAATGCTTGCTATGTGCCAGAGGATACTGTAAGCATCTTAAATGAAGATCTCATTCAACCCTTAGAGCAACCCATGAGTTAGGCTTCTACTGCTATTCACACTTTACAGATGAAGAAATGGAGGCACAAAAAAGTTTACGTAACTTGCTCAGTATCCTATCAGTGGAAAGTGATGGAGCCAGGAGTCTGTCTCTAGCTGAGGCTCTTAAACATTGAGCTTTCAGGAACATGATGGAAAGTGAGTTGTCTACACAGGGATGACCAGCATGCAAGGCAGAGAGATTGTACTTGGTTTTTCTCTTGCATTATGAAGACTGCTATAAGGATATGATGTTAAGGGCAAACAATAGTCTGTAACCACAAGTTCAACCCATAAACTCTAATCTTTAAGTGCATGAGAAACAGTTTTTTATCTGTGGACCATTTCTGGATGCCCATTCCTTGTCAGGGCAAAGCTGCTGGTACGTGCAGAGCTGGGGTCTGGGTGTAGATAGCGGTAATAAGAATGTTGTCTGAGAAAAAGTTAGCTGCTTTCCGTTTTCACAAATTGACCAACTGGATGCCTTTTAAAAGAAGTTTTGATGTTGCTGCTGATGTTTGTGGTCTGAGCTGTCAGTCACTTCCCACATTACCTGCCAGCCACTCTCAGTCCCATTTTGGGGGGTGTCTGTGTACTATTTCGTGGCTTTGCCTTTCTTCTCCTACAAATGCTTCCTCTACCCCATCAGAGCCCGCTCTGCGACAGACCTGACACACTGACTTTCACGCATGCCTTTACGATTATCTCCCCTTCCTCCCCTCCCCTGCCTGGCCGTGAGAACAGATGGACCCGATGTCTATTTTTGCTCCTCCTCTTTTGCTTTTTGTAACTTTTGGTCTGTTGTTTTCACCAATAGAGTCTTTCATGTTTTCATTTGCTTTTTTCTTTTCTTTTAGAGGAAGGGCAGAAAAGGAGCTGTCTGCCTTGCTGTTCTCATCAGTGTTTCCCTCCAGGTCTTCTGCCTGGAGAAACAGTAGTTTCCAAGTACAAAGGGAGCTGGGGGCCTGGGACAAACTGAAGCTGTGTTGAGAGGGGGTTGAGTGTCTGTGGCTGGAGTTCAAACAAATGTCATTAGCTTAATCCTCTACCTCACAGTCATCATTACAAAATCATTTTGCCTCACTCAAAATGAGTGCCTGGTAGAAAACACGTCACTTCTCACCGTGGGGAAAGCAGGTAGATGCATTAATAATCAACGATTTCACAAAATGAATGTGTGCTGGCCTTTACACCAGAACCCAAGAAAATAGGAAATGTTCTCCTTTTCAATTTTTTTTTCTATAATGGAAGTAAAGCCATTGCCTCTTATAGGAGTTAATGGGAATGGCAAGATGAAGAACACATGGAAAATATGTTTGCACTTAGCAGGCTACAGGAGTGACAATTTTTTTTTTTCTTTACCATTGTTTATAGGAATGTCAATATTGAGGAATTTTTAGTATTATAAAAGGTTTAAGATTGTAAAATTGCTAATAAAGTTTTTATGTAGTAACAATGCCACTTGTAGAACTTGTATTGTAACCTCAAATCTAAGCTTTTCAGGGCAAATCGCCGCATTGGAGTGCCTAAAGAAGATTCCTAAAGCAAACATAGGCACCTTTTGTCAGAACCGATTACAGACTATTACTGCTAGCTTGGGAGTTTGCGGACGGGGAGTGAGGGAACCCAGTGCTCTGAACAAAGTCCAAGATAATGCTAATGTTAACAGTAACTAGTTAATCTTTGCATCTGCTGAGGTTCTAGATGTCAATTAACAATTTCAACACCACTGAGTAAAATTACATGTCTTACAGCAATTATTATCACAGTGAAGGTTAGAAGAACACCTGTCGAAATTTAATAATCACATAGCTTCTATTCTTACCAGGCTTTGCTATGAGCCACAACTTTCTGACTAATCACTGGTGATTGTGCCCATTGACTTACACTCAGATTTTAATTATAGCAGATGGCAACGAGCATATGAGAAATCATATTTCTACAAACCTGTCCATTTGCAAAAGGTCTTGTTCAAGTTCAGAGACATGCTTAATTCAGAATGTGCAAAGCAATAAAGCGAATTGTAAAATGACTTTTATTGAATTCAAAAATTGTGAGCTAAAAGCACTTGAGTCCATTTAAAAAGCAATTTTATTGAGTTAATGGTGAGTATAAAGAATTAAATCAATAAAGCCCCACTTGCCATTAAGTTCAAAAACAGTGAAAGCATTTTATTAACTGTGTTGTTTTAAATTCAACAATATATGTTCCCCTCGGTTGTTTTGTCCTCTCTCTTACATTTCTCTCCAACCTTAGGCCAATTTGCCAAGACTTTTTTTTTTTTTTTTAATCTGCCCCTGAATGTAGTCTTTAAAAGGGCAAGTATGTGTAAACAGATATGTATCTAATCTAAACCATGAGCAAAACTAACCTGGGGTAGGCCGTTTAACTACTCTGCTCAGTTTCATCATGTGTGAATCAGGGATAGCTGTATATACTTTACATGTGACATTTCTGGAGATGGGGTATGGCGACCCAGTCAGTGGGGTGAACCTGTAACAGCTTCCTATGCATTTATACATCTATTATAGAGAAATGAAAGTAAATCCCCCAGATGGTAAATATTAGGTTAGAACATGAAATTGCTGTTTTTGGAGGTCAAAAATTGCTGAATAACAGCAATTTTATATGATGCAAGCTAATGCTAGTATAGCACTCTGGAATTCATTCATTTATTCTCTCAGTTATTTAACAAATGAAGTGACTGCTCTGCCAGATGCTGAGGGCGCAGTGATAAACCAAGAATATCTGGAGCTTAAGATCTAAGAGTAAAAGGCAGCAGACAAATTGATGTTCAAATAAATAAATAATTCAAGTGTGAAAAACACTACCAGTGGAATTTTTTGGGGCAACAAAAGAATAATGGAGGAAACCAAGGCGGGCTCCTCGCAATCAATGCTGTGTGGACAGACACCTGCATTGGTGCAAGTCAAGGGAAGCATGTGGGGAGCACTGCAGAAGAGGCAAGAGCATGTGGGAAGGGCTGGGGGATGTCAGTGACTGTACATCTAACAGGTGGAGAAGGTCCTGGGGTTGGTGACTAATTCTTTCTTCCTGCTGCTGCAACTTTCCCCTGCGGTGGCTGTTTTAGTTTCTCGGCTTTGTACTTGGATGCCCTCTTTGCTCAGGCCCTGGGACTGAAACTCCAATGTGATGGCCTGGACAGCTTGGCTAGCCACCTCTGCCCCTGTGCTGCATGTAGCTCCCCATGGTGCCTTGGGCCAGCGATCCCCCATTGCTCTGACAGCCTTTATTCAGAGTCTAGACTCAGAGTCTCAAGATTCAGCCTGAAAGCAAGAGGGTGCTGGATGGCTAAGGCAGCCTGATCTGTGGAAGCATTACACTCAACCAGAACTTATCCCTAGGAGGGCACCGTAAGAACCTATCGAGAACAGCATGTTTTACAGGCTAATTACTTATGTGACAGGCACTAAGATATGTAATTTATTGATAAATTTATTACTCAATTGTGGTCCGTGGAGATAGGCATTACTATTGCCTCATTTTACAGATGTGGAAACTAAGCCTCAAGGAAGTTGAGTGACTTGCCCATGGCCTCATAATGGAGAGGTAGTAGGACAGGCAGTCTGATCCCAGAGACCCTGTCCTTAACCTCTCTGCCATGCTGGCCTCCCAATCCCACTCATGTCATAACTGAGCATGTTGCACAATTGACAGGCTGGTTTTCTTCAAGGAATACTATAGTGAAGCCATGCCCCTGCGAGCCAGAGGTTGGGTTTCCCATAGCTAATGCAGCCTCACTTGTGGAACTCATTTAAGTAACAGGTGCATTTTGAGACCAGAACTTGAACCCTGAAGCCTGCAGGTCCTAGCAGGTTGAGGGAACAAGCTCAGCTTCTGATTCTTGATACAAACTCCAAGTATCAAGAGATGTCTATACATCGTCCTGGGTGCTGTGGCTAAGATGGCTTTTGGGAGAGCTAAGCAGGAAGTCGTCCATTGCAGAACACACCTTTCAGCTCCATGCTGCTCAGTGGGATCTTAGTGGGGGCAGGCATTAGGAATGTTGTTTGCTCAGCTGGGGCCAGACTGGCAGAGCAGGAGGTCATTGTAATGGTGGCAGCAGGGACAGGCAAGGAGGGAATCCAGATAATGGTGAATTTCCAACTGCAGCCTCATCTCCACTGGGAGATTCTCCTTTCTGGGGCCAATCCACAGAATGATGTTTGGGGGCTGATACATTTCCTTGTCCCATTACAAGTGACAGCACGTATTTTACAATCCCACTGGCAGAATTCGCACGCTATGTTGTTTCCACTTCCTGGGGGCTTCCAAGCAGGAAAAGATGCCTGTAAAACTACTGGCACCAGGGGGGAAAAGAATGCCCTCCAAGTGCAATTGTCTCTCAAGTGTCCCGGTGGCTGGGAGGCCTGTTTCAGGCAGCAGGACTAAGGCACAGTCTGCAGAGGCAGTTTTGGATGTGGTCTCTCCTGGGATCCCCAGATCATGTATCGATTTCAGGGCCCTGTATGGGACAGCGGATGGAAAGGGGAGGCCTGACACGCTGTGAAATGCAATAAAACCGGTATGGTTTGGTTGAGGGCGCCCAGGCTTTGTGACACCCGCCTATCTGTTACACTGATGCTGTTACACAACTGTCTGGGAATTCATCTGTGTCCTCGTGTGTGCAATGATGCCAAACTACCCCAAAGTGGGTGGGCACAGGGAGGGAGGGATCAGACTGGTTCGTGTTCCCCTGCTTTGCTGTGTAGAACTCCCACACCCATCAAATGACATGCTGGCGGAAATCAGCAGCAGGAAGCTAGGCTGTCAATTTCAGTGACGCAGTTAGCCTGACCTTGGCAAAATCCAGGTCACTGGGGGTCTTCCTCTGCCTTTGTCACCCTCACAGAAAACTCAAGCAAATTTTAAAGCTCAGGAAAGGAAGTTCTCAAATATCCCTGGAAACTTCTTTCAGTACTTAAAACTTATGAGCAAACAGCCCAAATGTTCATTAACAGGTAAATGGATGAAGAAATTCTTGTCCAAATGACGGATTATGATGCAGTAATAGGAAGTAAGGAGCCACTGATAGATGAAACAACATGGATGAATCTTAGCAGCATGGTGCTAAGTGAAAGAAGCCACACTCAAAAGGCTATGCACCGTACAGTTCCATTTACTTGGTATTCTGGAAAAGGTAAAGTGAGAAAAATCACTCCCACTACAAGTGGCTTTTTAACCTCAGGAGTGTCTTGGGGGCCTCCGTGGGAGATGATGGTAAAGTAGCATTGGGTGGGATCTAAGCCTTTACTTCACTTGGAGCAGCTTCACTTTTGTCTGTTTTATGAATGAAGGTTTGGTTCCTTTGAAAAACTTGTTCTATACTTGAAAAAAGTGTGAATATGTTAAGTCAGATGAAACAATATTTGGAGTCACAGTGAGGCGATATTGTCTTCTTTGCTCCTTGCAGGGGCCAACTAGCTTGGGAACTCGTGAGGTGAGAGGATCTGATGAATTTTGTGATTTCATTCCCTAGAAAAATGAACATATGCACAGGAACTTACAATTCTGCATGCAGTTTCAGAGACAGTTGTGGACTGAAGTCTATCCTCAGAGTCCCCAAAAGCCCATAGATTTCCAGTTCGGTACCTTGGCCTTGGAGAGTAGGGACTGTATCCTTTCTTTCTTAAATATAGCCTCTTATCATTTAGTACAAGTGTATCAGTTATCTACAGTTATCTACTACTGTGTAACAAGTCACCCAAACACTTCATGACTCAAAACAACAATACTTTATCATTCTTCACAATTCTGTGTGTAGACTGGACTCAGTTGAGTGATGTTTCTATTCCATGTGGTGTTGGCCAGGATTACTCATATAATTACATTCAATGGGGAGCTTGCCTAGGTGCTCTGCTGGGGCTGAAATATCTGAGATTATCTCATCCAAATGTCTGAACACCTGGTGTTGACTGTCACCGGAAGTAGCTTAGTTCTCCATGTAGAGAGGACTATCTCTCTCCGTGTGGGTTCTCATGAATCAATAGTTTAGCCCAAGTGGTTGACTTGTAAGTGATGAACCAGAAGCTTCCAGGTCTCCTAAGGGCTAGACCCAGAACTGGCTGTATCACCTTCACCACGTTTTTCTGGTTAAATCAAGTTGCAGAGCCAGCACAGATTCAAAGAGAGAAGAGATAAACTCTGTGTCTGGATTGGAGGAGTGCTATGATGCATACTGGGATGGCAGGATTGCTGGTGGCCATCTTGGAAGACATTCTACCACCAGGCTCTTGTAAAATGCAAGATGACTCATCAGTATTAAGGGTAATCCTGTTGTACTACCCAGAGCAGTGAGCTCCTGGGACATCCCCTGTGCATTTCCACCTTTCTTTTCAAGAATCTATTTTCTAACGTATTTCTTCTTGTATGTTACCATGAAGATAATCAGGTGGTAGTTGTACCCCTGTTCCTCACAATTCATATTGTTCTGCCAATTTCCCAAGGACACATCCACATCACCTGCAAATTCTATCACATATGTGAGACTTTATTATACAGTTCATTCTGTGATTTTCTCTTGCCAGAAATATATGTCTGTTTTCTCTAGACAAACTGGAAGTTCTCCAAGAAAAGGAGCCACAGCTCCTACTTCAGGAAGCTGGTATGATTTTTAAATGGGAACAGCCATTTGTGTAACCTTGCTACAAGGGCAGCACCAGACCTTCATGGGTGCCCCATTTCTCTCTCAGATGAGAAGGTGGGCAGGCTGTGACTTCCCACCTCAGGTGTGGGAGGAGCTATCTCGCTATCTGAGGTGGAAGGAGCTATCTCGCTGTTGGCCAAGCTGTTCCCTGTGACTTCATAAGAAAACATTTCCCATAGGCTGGGGTCAGGTTTAGTGGAAGAAGGGTGCCACTGCAAACATTCCTGGGAAGCACTGACTCCACACTCACTCTGCACTGTTGAGTCTATAGTAGCTGCCCAAATGCTCTACTCAAGCTGGAGAGCCACTTCTGCGGCTTCCTGATGTTTTTGCTGCTTGCCTAGGACACTTCCTCCTCTCTCATTTTGTTGCCCCATCTTGGCTTATTCTTCAAAGTCCACCTCATGTAGCTCACAGTGGTCTTACTACCATCCAATATCCACAGGTTCTCAGGGACATGGTGTCACAGAGCCAGACAGCTGGAAAACATTTCTGAGCTTCTAGTCCAGTAGCTTCAAACCCCCTAAGGACTGGGGTCTAAGGAGGGGCCTCAGGAGCATGGTGATGATGGGTGGACCTCTGAGCCAAGCTCTATACTTTCCACTTCCATTTCCACTTGAAGGCTCTCGTGTGATCTGTTTAATCATGACCTTCCATGTAAAATGTTATGTGGTAATTATAAAAAAAGATTTCATGCTTAAATTTGAAAACCGTAGATTTAACCCAACTCTTTTTTTTTTTTTTTTTTTTTTAAATAAATAAGAATAACTGGTCTAAAGACTTGGAATGAGTGCCTGGCTTTAGATGAGTAGCCAGTGGTAGACTCAGATCTCAGGTCTCCCTATCTTTACTGACTACTATTAATTATTCTGAGATCATTTGAATGAGGGTAGGACCCATCCAGATAAAAGAATGAAAGTAAATGTCTCCATACGGCTTTACTTTGTCTTAAGAAATATTTTATTTGACTGGAATCCCACCCCTGCTTTGCTGGAATTGCCTGTGCTGCAGAATGATTATTGCAGGATTATTTTGTGCTGCAGTACTGTCTCTAGAGCCTGCTGGGAGCTTGTTTTGCTAGCTCAGCTGTTTCTCTGCTTGCCTTGCCTGGATGATGTCAGATGCGATGTTGTTTCCCTCAAGAGTCCCCCCTCCTGCCGCTCACTGCCTCCAAGTCTCTTTTGGTCCAGCTAGCGATGTCTTCATCTTCCCCCCTTTTCTCCTGTTCTCTCCACTTTTGATATCCTTGAGGTTGATAGTGTTTGTCAGGTCTGTCTTTAACTCTGGGGAAAGAGCTGGTGGAGCCATCTGTGGGTTTTGGAGAGCATCCCTGCTTGTAATTATTTTTCCTGGAGCCACCCTTGATGAGATGAAGGCCCATTGTTGCATTATTACCAGTTGTCACCTGGGCTTTCTCATCATAGAGTCTGTCTTGGTGGTGGGTGAGGAGGAGCAGCAGTAGCATGACGGGTCTCAGAAAAACAGTAGTTGTTGATTTCTTCACAGACAATTGGATGAAGAAGTTGGCTCCCAGGATGATGCTCAGTTTGGCCAGAGTTTCCCATGATGGGGGTAAGATTTTTGTAACTTCTCCCCATTCCAAATGTCAGGGAGATATCAGAAACTGGGTGAAAATAGAGAATGGGCACTTTCTCCACATGGACAGGATGTCCTTGCCCCAGAATAATGAACAAAGATGAAATCATCGTAATCCCTCTAAAGCTGTAGTAATTTGGGTTAATTACCTTGACAGACAATGAAAACTACCAAAAGGGTTAAATTAAATTAAATCCAATTCAATGACTGAAAGAGAGTTTGATGTTACAAGAGCACTAGACAAGGAGCTGAAAACCCAGCTCAAATTTTGTCATTCATTTATTGGATAACATTAGGTGGGATTCCTCCTCTCTATATGTCTACACTTCTTGACTTACAAAATGTGGCATTCTGAATAAATTCCATAAAGAGCCCTTTCCTTCTCAAGGTCTATCATTTGCATATTCGTCAAGCACCAGCTCTGAGCAGGGCAGTGTTTTGGGTCCTGCAAAGGCATATACTGTGTCATACTGTAGTGCACACTGTCAGTGTTTTTGTGAAGACCTGCTGTCGCATTCAGTTCAAACATAAATGGTTATGTATTAGGCTAACAAATCATTGCCAAAAGGAATTGGCTTTATGTGAATAGAATGTTAGTAATTAGAACATTAATTGTTTAAAATGTAAATGCTTGCTTATAAAGTGCTTAAAAGGACTACTTCTGCTAAATAGGTTGAGCAATCCTCTTGCAATTGCCTTTATCCTTTCCAGTTGTTTAGCTAGTGCTTTTTCATAGAATGTTCCTATAACTATTTATGATTTATGCTCTGTCTCCTCCAAAAAAGGATTTGAGGCAGCTTAACGGAGAAAACACATACAAACCATGGCAATTAAAATTTAAAAAAAGAAAAATAAAAGACAATAGAAAGTGATTATAAAAGAGTAGATAGGCTTTCTAAATACCTGGGATGAGTTAGTTTCTGTGCTTGATCCCCAGGTTGACTGTACTTCCTTTGCTCTCAAAACACAAAGGTAGCCAGGAGGATACAGAGTACAGGCATTCTATAAATACAACCAAATACTTACTATGTGCGTCATCCTATGAAAAACTGGGATTCCTTCCCTTAAAGAAAAGTGGAAAGATAACAGACAAATACTTGGGATGCTATGCAATTAATAACATTTTCAGTGGTCTCCTGATTATTTTAATTAAGTACTTCTACTAGAAAGTTTGGGAGTGTATCCTTCTTTTTTTTTTTTTTTTTTTTTGAGACGGAGTCTCGCTCTGTCGCCCAGGCTGAAGTGCAGTGGCCAGATCTCAGCTCACTGCAAGCTCAGCCTTCCGGGTTCACGCCATTCTCCTGCCTCAGCCTCCCGAGTAGCTGGGACTACAGACGCCCGCCACCTCGCCCGGCTAGTTTTTTGTATGTTTTAGTAGAGACGGGGTTTCACCGTGTTAGCCAGGATGGTCTCGATCTGCTGACCTCGTGATCCACCCGTCTCGGCCTCCCAAAGTGCTGGGATTACAGGCTTGAGCCACCGCGCCCAGCCGGGAGTGTATCCTTCTAATGTGTGTATTTATTTGTATATAAATGATATATTTGAACTACTATACTAAGATGTTATGTACATCATGAAACACACACAAAAGAAATGAATATGTTTGGGAAAAAAATAAACACAAATAGTTCTAATATTTTCTTCCCACCTTCCAGTGGTGTGATCTATTTACATGGAATGTTTATAAGCAGAACATTAGTTGTTTAAATGTTAAATAATTGAATGAATAAGTGCTAATAAAGTATTTAAAGAGGATATCTTCTAAGTGGGCAAGGCAATTCATCTGCAATTGCATTTTTCCATATACGATTTTTAGCAAATGTCTTAAAAAATAAACAATTTTAGATTTATAGCAAAGTTGCAAACATAGTACAAAGAGCTCTATAGATGACCTTCCCAGCTTCCCCTAATGCCAACCTCTAGCAAATGTCTTTTTAAATAGACTGCTGTCACCTTGAGCACACCCTGGGATATCTGCACCCTAGCCCTTTTTGGGGACAATTAAGGAACATTAACTTTGTTCCCTTATAATCTACTTTTTATATAAACATTTAACTAAAGTGTAATATGCATAGATCCAAATGCAAAAATCTCGAGTCCCTGAAGGCCAAGGGTAGATCCTTGGGAAGCATGCTCACAGAAGTACCCACTAAAGCCTTCAGTGGACTCTTTGCTCCTTGTGAACCACTGGTGGTGAGAACATAGCCCGGAAGGTGAAGCTCTAGCTCTCTTGTTCAAGGTGTAATTCCAGGATCTAGAAAAATGTCCTGGAGTGTAGAAAAGACACAGTAAATACTTGTTAACAGACTGAATGAGAAAAAAAGTTTTTCTAAACGTCATAGAAAGTGGAGAGAGACCGTAAATAATTATTTTCCTGTTACATATTCAAATGAAAAAACAGGGCTTTTTTAACCACAGAAAAGGAGTGGAAACCAAGGGAAATTTTGCCATGTTTAAAGAATTAAAATTAACGGCACCATACTTCCAACTTATTCCAGTGATTGTTTAGAGTTCTTTATAAATGGGTGCCCTAAGCGGGTGCCAACTGGCCCATATCTTACCCTGGGTTAGGTACCTATGTGACTAGTTTGTTATTTTTCTTCTTTCAGTGCTTAGCTCACATGGGAAGGACTCTTCTTGTCCACATGTCACTGGTGCCTGGGGTTCTGGCAGTCTCCCAGGAGAGAAATCAAGAGATATCACCAAACATAGCAGCAAAGGTCAGTTTAAGTTTTTCCCAGCTTGTGCACAAGGGAGCTAGCATTGAGAGAGGAAAAATGAGTGGGTTGCTCCCCAAGGGTAGTGTGTGTGTGGATTAGTTTTATAGGGTCTCTTCATAGGAAAAAAATGCTTCAGGGCATGTGTAGAAGAAAGTTTTCTAATGCTTGCACGGTGGCTCAACATGCTGCTTCATACATTGTGTGTAGCATTAGCACTGTAAATCTCCAGCCCTGGGTGTGAATTTTAGCATTAAAATGAGGAAGAGGTAACTTTAGGTTAGAATTGAAGTCTAACTGGAATGTGGCCTTCCAGAAAAGTCTCTAGCTGCCTGAAATAGGAGCTTACAGTTAACAGCTTCTTGGGTCTCTCGTTACTGATTGGCTGAGAGTTAGATAAAAGCTAGAGCTTGAGTGAAGGACTTTGATCCTTTTCCTCCAGATTATTTTAAAACAGGGAATCAACCAGCCTGCCTGTCTCACACATTGTTCTCTCTCTCTGAACTTACAGAATTTCCCATCTGTACCAACTGTCCCATAATTGCATTGTCTTCTATCACCTCTACAGAATCTTGCTTGTGTAGTGGGTAAGGCTGTGTTAACTTGGTTTCCTGTCTGCAATGCTTGTATCACTAACTAGATGTATAGACCTTGAATATAGGCCAGTGTCTTCCCATCTTGATGTCTTGCAGATATTATCACATGGTGATGTCAAGTTAAGATGCTAGAGTTTCCAACTGTCATGTATCCTGGAAAGGTGCCTCAGTGAGGCATCATTAGCTGGTCAATCACTCAGCAGACATGAATTGAGTGCCTACTGCCTGCAAGACACTGTTCACTGCCCTTGTCTGTGTTAGAAGGGGTAGTCAGGGAGGGCCTTTCTGATAAGTGGACCTGTGAGCCGAGACCTGAATGAAATAAGAGAATGGGGTATGAGAATAGCTGCAGAAGAGTAGTCAACGTAGCAAGAACAGCCAGTGCAAATGCCCTGGGGTGAGAAAGCCAGTGCTGGGCTATTAACACCTTCCCTTGACAACCTAAGAGAGCCCTTCTTCTCTTTGCACTTAGGAGTCCTCACCAACCCATAAAGGGAGTCCATTGGACAAGATTTCCAAGCTAACATTTTTGTGACTTTATGGAAACACTATTTTTTAATGGAGAAAACACATTTTTACTCCTGCAGCTGAGACACGCACTCCCCTCTCACATATTTCACGTCATTTTTTCCCCACTGCCTTCACTCACACATACTTCACTTGTCTTTGTTTTAGAACCATTCTAAGTGACATTTTGTGAATGTGTTTAACACAACCATGGAGTCAGGGTCATGCATTAACAACTGTCCAAGTAGCCTAGGTTGAATAATGCCAGTGGCACTTGCCACTCTCCCCTCTCCCCTCAACACATGCACTCCTGGGGGTCCTGAGATTGCTACATTAGAAGATTCTAATGTGGTCACTTCCCTGGGTGACCTATCTTCATCTTTTTCAAGATTGCCTGGGTATGTGCTAGACAGAGACACCCAGTGAAGTGACCTTTCCACTGAATCCTGGGATCTACCAGGTATCACTAAAAGTTTTTCACACTGGATTTTAGATCTCTTTATCTTCAGGCATGATTTTCTCTAATCTGGAATACTCTATTCGTTTGAATTACAAAGGGACATGTGGTTTTGGTTTGCTTACTCTTAGGTCATGAAATGATAATTTAGCAGTTAATGAGCAAAGAAAAAGACCTTCTTTTCATGGCCAGGAACTTTTTGGGAGCCTCCGTTTTTAACAGCAGTAACTTGCTCTACACTGACTCTGAGCTGGCCCCCATCCCTGAAGGTGTGGTCCTAATGGGATTAGGGAAACCAAGGCTGGCAGGGCTTCCTTGGGATGACTTCTCAGCACAAATGTCCTGCCTCCCTGGATCCAGCCCAGAGACCTGCCTTGGGATAGGACAAGAGTGAAAGGCGAACCAAAGACCATAAGCCACTTCTCTATGTTTCCTGCAAATGCTGGGGTGTCTATTATTCTGCATAGTGGGGTGCATTAAGCAAATTCTCCTTTTTCAGGGTGGCTGACGCTGAATTTCTGTTTATTTTTGTTTATGAATCTCTGTTAAACCAGGATCATATCCTCAACCCCCAAAGAGGAGCAGGCCACTTTTGCCATCACTCTCAGCCTCGTCACCAACCTGAGGCTTACCCGGTCATCCGGATCTTTCCTTCACCTTGCTCCTGGAGTGTAGAGATTCTATATTCTCTTTCATCTGACTCCCGACATCACTTCTCCATATCGACTGGGGGGCTGTTTTTCGGCTTGGATTTTTCTTTCTTAAGGTGAGTAGTTCTTAACCTTTCAGGACTCATGGATTCCTGGACCATCTCTCACCAAAATTGGCCATGTAAAATTTTACAATTTCATGGGGTATGAGGATTCCTCAAATCTTTTCTATGGCGTATGGATTCCAGGTTAAGCAGTCCTAAAATTGGTCTTGTTTTCTTTATTTACAGACCCTGTGGGACCAGAGAAAGAAGAAAATAGTCATGTAGGGGAGCTTGCTTCCTGACTTCCCGAGCTGATGTTGTTGGTATGAGTTTCTTGTTCCTGCTGTAGTACATTACTGACAAATGTGGTGGTTTCAAACAATGCAAGTTTACTGTCTTGTAGTTTGGGGGCTAGAGGTCCTAAAATCAAGGGGTCAGCAGGGCTGCGTTCCTTCTGGAGGCTCTAAGGGAGAACACTTTCCCTGCCTTTTCTGGCTACTGGAAGCTGCCAGCACTCCTTGGCTTTAGCCCCTTCCTCCACCCTCACAGACAGCAGTGCAACATCTTCAAACCTTTGTCCCTGAGCTCTGCTTCCTTTGTTACATCTCCTACTCAGACTCTGACTTTACTGCCTCCTTCTTTCCCTTAGAAGGGCTCTTTTGATTAAATGGATTTGTCAGGATGATTTCCCATCTCAAGAGCCTTAACTGAATCACATCTTCAAAGTTCCTTTTGCTATAAAAGGTTACAGATTCACAGGTTTCAGGGTTTAGAACATGGACTTCTTTGGGAGGCTGCTATTCTGTCTGCTGCACTATCCTTAAGCCTCACCTCCTAGGAACTCTCTATTTAGATCACTCAAAATTCACATCAAAAGAGGCTGAATCTCTTCCCCACTCAGGCCCCATTTTCTCCCTAAGGAATTCTTCTTGCCCTGGTTAATGACAGCCCCCCACTTCCTGCCCTCAGACATTCTCCTTCCCATGGGGGTGAAGGCCTTTGCCTGCCTTATAAGATAACTATAGAAAGACAAATGGTGAGGCCAACATCTGGTCAGCACAAACACACTCCTGGCAAATGCTGCATCTTTCCTATCATCAGCTAAGACCTCAGCAACAGGGGAACAAGAAAGGATTGGTTATTCTGTATTTACTTGTGTCAGCTCTCTCATTGGCAGAGACCATTTCTGGGGTTCCATCCAGGAAGAGGGGTTGGAGGACAATGCTAATATGACCATAAAATTCTTCTTCACATCACTGCAACTTTGTTTTCCCTGCACAACTTTAACTCTTCTTTCTACCTAATTCAGTGATCACAGAACCAGAGCTGCAACTGGATGCAAGGGCAGGGATAATCCCTAAGCAGGAAACTGTAACTGTACTTTTGAACTTTTATGTCAGAATTCCCAAACGCCTGATGGGGTAGACTGTGCCTTCAGCCCATCTGGCAAAATTGGTCTTGATGATGAATGCAGATATATTATCGTCTAGTGGTCAAGACAGTCCACTAGTTCTGTATGTGTGTAAACTCACCCTATTAAACGGAAGTGAATTGAGAGAGAAGCACCTGCTAGACCAGTATTGCTATCAGCAGTGTGTATCTGAACAGTGCCAAAACTAACAGCCCTTCTAGAGGTAGAAAAGTTTGGAAAAAAAACAATGGTAGGCTGGGTGCAGTGGCTCATGCCTGTAATCCCGGCACTTTGAGAGGCTGAAGTGGCAGGATCCCTTGAATCTAGGAGTTTGAGACTAGCCTGGGCAAGTCTCAGAGAGACCCCATCCTATTTTAAAAACAAAACAAAACAAAACAAAACAAAATGAAAAACAATGATAAATGGATAGAAGGAAGAATAGTAGCTAAGGGTAAATGAATGAACAGATGGGTTATGAAACAAGGGAATTCCAATGTTACAATGGTGCCTTTATAAAAATGATATTGTCTTTTAGCTTCATGCAAATGCCTGAAAGGATGAAGCCATGTATTGCAAAGACCACTCGTGTTTTTGGGAACCTGACAATGTTGAATGGAAACCTGCAAACCTGAGTGGGTGGCATTGCTCTGGGAGACATTTTGGTCATATAATGTGATCATGACCTGGACCAAATTGATAATGACTGAGTGAGATTTTAGTAATATGTATCTTTTGGCTTACTTTTCAGGTTACATCTGCAACCATACTTCAATATGGTGTAGCACTGGCATCATGGATAAGATTCAGTCCCCTTATGTGAATAAGTCTAATGACGGTACTGCTGTTGATGACCAAATATATCAGGAAATGAAGTGAAAGCCTCCTCAGGATATAATGCTGATGGAAAATGACTGGCCCTGAAGAAACACTAGATTTTGTTAATCATCATCTAATTGCTTTACTAAATAGTTCTGGCCAGGTACGGTGGCTCACACCTGTAATCTCAGCATGTTGGGAGGCTGATGTGGGAGGACCGCTTGAATCCAGGAGTTTGAGAGACCAGTCTGGGCAATATAGTGAGATCCTGTCTCTACAAAAACTGAAAAACTGAAAAATAAAATTAGCCAAGTGTGGTGGTGTGCACCTGTAATCCCAGCTACGTAGGAGGCTGAGGGGAGAGAATCACTTGAGCTTGAGCTCAGGAGATCAAGGCTACAGTGAGCTGTGATCACACCACTGCACTCCAGCCTGGGCAATAGAGATCCTGTCTCTAAAACCAAAACAAAACAATAGTTCTGCACAAGTGTATTATGAGATATAGATGGTAGTAGAACAAGTCATCATATCAGGACAAAAATATGAAAATGTATGCAATGACTTCCTAGACAGATAAGTTGTTCCTTTTTTAAAATTTAACTTTAATTGAAAATAAAAATTTTATATATTTGTTGTGAACAACAGGATGTTTTGAAATATGTATACATTGTGGAATGGCTCAATTGCATTAATTAACATATGTGTTATCTCACATAGTATGATGCTTTTGTAGCAAGAACACTTAAAATCTACTCTTGGGCAGGTGAGGTGGGTCATGCCTATAATCCCACCAATTTGGGAGGCTGAGGTGGGTGGATCACCAGAGGTCAGGAGTCCAAGACCAGCCTGACCAACATGGTAAAACCCCATCTCTACTAAATACAAAAAATTAGCCAGGCGTGGTGGTGCGTGCCTGTAATCCCAACTACTTGGGAGGCTGAGGCAGGAGAATTGTTTGAATCTGGGAGGCGGAGTTGCAATGAGCTGAAATTGTACCACTGCACTCCAACCTTGACAACAAGAGTGAAAACTCCACTTCAAAAAAAAAAAAAAAAAATGCATGCTCAGTGATTTTCAAAATACAATGTATTGTCATTAATGATAGTCATAATATTATATAATAGACCTTTTGATGTCCTTCCTCTTACCTAGTTAAAGTCATTTCTTTAAATCTATCCCTCCTTCACACTGGGGCCTCCAAATGTTAGGCATGTTCATACTGACATGACTCCTGTATCTGTGATATAAATGCTATAACAAACGCAGACAGTAAAACAGATATGATTATTTTTCCACAAGAGAGTCTTGGCTAAAGTGGGGACTTTGGGCTATGTAGTATCAATTTGATGTCCAGAAAGGCTGGAGACTGAAGGTCAGTACCTGATAGTCACATAATCAACCATATCTTCATGACCAAATCCAAATAAAAGCTCTGAACACTAAGACACAGGTGCACTTCCCCAGTTGGTAGCTCTTGGTGTGTATTGTCACACAGTTCTCAGGAGTAGCCTGGCTATTCATGGCTCCACTGGGAGAGAACAACTCTGCATGTGGAACTCTCCTGGACTCTGCCCCATGTGTTCATCCCTTGGTTGACTTTAATTTGCATTCTTTCACCATATCAACTGTAACTTTAAGTGTACAGTTTTCAGTGAATTCTGTGGGTCCTTCTAATGAATGATCCAAGTCTTGGGAACCTCAGAACTTGAAGTTGGTGTCAAAGGTGAGGATGGGTTTGGGGACTCCCTAACTTATAGGTGCAATCCAATTTTCCCCTCTTTGAAATTTACCCATCCTGAATGCCACTGCTCTGGTCCTGCTCTCAGCTAGAGCTAAGTTAATAGCTGACAGACTCCCCTTTGTTCCAGGCCAGTTACTGAAACTTCACAAAGGCCTTAGTGACTTCAATCCAAGGGAGGGACTGAGGGTAGGGCTATTGGTCTATGCTTGGCCATGAGAGAAGCAGCACAGAAGAGGCTTTATGTGATGATGGGTAGATAGTTGTCAATTTCACCCAAGGTAGGCTGGCCTTCAGCACCCTGACTGTAGGGCAAAAGCATTATCTATGCCCCTTGTTTGGTTGGATTACCCCCAAAAACACTTTTGCTTATTAAATAAAACAAATTGACCCATTTAATGATAAAATGGACTGTTGAGTGGTGCTACTACATCAGTAGTATCAGTATGAACATGCCTAACATTTGCAGGTCCCAGTGTGAAGTAGGGATAGATTTAAAGAAACAACTTCAGCTGGATATGAGGAATGACTTCAAGAAGTCTGTTATACAACATGGTGACTAACATGAATGACAATGTGTTGTATTTTGAAAATCATTGAGAGTAGATTTAAAAGTTCTTACTAGAAAAAAAGTCATAAATATTTGAGATAATACGTTTGTCCCATCTTTGTGGACAATGCTGAACACATCCAGACAGTAACAATAGGAACAGCCATATTCATGGACGGACTCTGTGCCGGCCACAGGACGGTTTTCTCATGTAATCCATGCAGCAATTCTGCTGCTGTGCATTACTCTTAACTTTCTTCCATGGAGGAGAAATGGAGGCAGAGGGAGCTTTAGCGACTTGCCTGAAGGCTGACTCCATCCAGCACTGGCTTCCATAGTAACTCTGCTCCCTGCCTTCCTTGCACTGTGTTACCTCATTTTTATGTTTCACTGGGAGCAGAGGGAGGCGCCCAGATATCAATAGGCTACTCAATTTGACTGCATTGAAATCAGGAAACAAATATCTATTAGTTGGTTGACATGAGGAGGCACAGCCACTGCTGTGGGGTGGGGGAGTCAAGGTAGAATCAGGACAGTCAGAAACAAACTAGGCTTCTAGATTTATTCAGTGTGAGAGTCTTGATCTACAGGATTTTGTTTAGTACTTATAATCCTAGGAATGATTTTTAACTTTATTTCATAGATGACGTAAAGTTAACCTCAGGTTGTAAACCCCTGCTGTAACCAAAGATATATCATGGGCTGAATTTGTCCCCCCACCAAATTCACATGTTGAAGTCCAAATCCCCAGTACCTTAGAATGTACAGGGCCTTTATAGAGATGGTTACATTAAAATGAGGTTGTAAGGTAGGTCCTAATCTAGTATGACTCGTGTCCTTACAAGAAGAGGAGTTTGGACCCAGACACATATAGAGGGATGACCGTATGAAGGCATATGGAGAAGGGGGACAGCTACAAGGCAGGGAGAGAGAGGCCAGAATGAAGCCACCCCTGCCAACACTTTGATCTCGGACATCCAGCCTCCAGAACTGTGAGAAAATAAATATCTCTTATTTATGCCTCCCAGTTTGTGGCACTTTTTTATAGCAGTCCTATTAATACAAGGTACAGTGGGGCTTTGGACCCAGGTGTGACTAACTCCAAGGCCCTGGCTGGTCCTTTCTGTGTACCATGTAAAAGATTAGCCAGCGATGTGGGAGGCAGTTAGGCAGGAGCCAGATGAGTGATGTGCATGGTGATTAGATTTGATGCAGGAAATTGTGAAGGCTAGCATGGCCTCCTGGATGAGTTGAGTATTGGGCTGGGTAGGAACATTTCGATGTCTTAGACACAGATGGGAGGCGGGGAAGCAGAAGGGCATTCCAGGCCACTGAGTGGCTGGTTTTGCTGCATCCCAGAGCCACCACCCCTGCTGTCTGGATGGACATCTGGCCAGTCAAGCACACATGTGGCCACGGTGCTGAGGAATGTTGGCCGCGATTGCACATGGGGAGATGGTCTGTAAATCAGAAGTTTATTTTATGGACAACTTCTTCCACTCAAGCCCAGAAGAGGACCAAGAACAAAGAAGCTGGCAGCTTCTCATATTTTTTAAGAGGCAGAGAGTGTGAGACCAGGAGGCTCTGGCAGAAAAGGACAGTTAGTCCTAGAATTGGGCCCTGGAAAAAGAAAGCTGACAACAAACCAACAAACCAACAGGGTTGCACAGAGTATAGGAACAAGGGAGGGGAGGGGTCCCCAGTCTGACACGCAATGTATCAAATATAATAAGTCCTGGGAGACCAATCAAATCCCCTGTCACCCCAACCCTACACTATGCCAAATAGTAAAAGCAGATGTTTTGCAAACTGGTAACAACTCCGAAGCCTTTTCTGGTGATGGGCAAGAGAGGCAGAGACTGCTGGGGAGTTAGGAGGAGTGGAGAGAAAGCTTTTGGGAGTGGTCCAAATATTAGTGCACCTGAAACCTTATTCCAAGCTTCTCTAACAATACAAAAAGAGGGATTCAACTGAGTTTGGGCATGGAGAGAAGATCTATTGTAACATGGAAGAAATTCAAACACAATAGGAGGACAAAGTGACATTTCAAATTGCTGTGATTGATTCAGCCCCATTGCCTGACCCATTCTTTTCAAATACCAAGCTGACAGGGCCAGTTGCAATACTTCATAGTGGTGGGGAGGGGGTATGGAGGAGAAGACACTCATTATGCCTTTGGAAATTTAGTCTCTCCAGGCTTCATCCTGAGCCTTTGGCTTTCCTCTCTGTGGCAGGAGAAACCACCCCTAGCTTCCAGCACATTCTTGGTAAAGGTGATCACTAGGGGTGGCACAAGCTTCCAAAGAAGCCCTGATGTGCTCTCCAGCCTAAAGGCAGCACCCGCAGAGCAGGCTATGTTTCTTCCAGCTGGTGGCCTTGCATGGAGGTGCTGACGCATTGTGCCCTGCCCAATACCTTCTTCAGGTAGAAGAGAGTCTAAAGCTTTGAAAAGCACTAGAATAGGAGCCAGGTGGCTCAAGTCTAGGCTTTAGGCAATTTATGAATCCTCTCTGCTTTGTATTCCTGATTTCTCAAATGGGGAAGACATTACAAGAGTTCTATGTTCTTTACAGAGTTTCTCATTTCATTTTCGATTCCATCCACATACTTTGTGGTACAGCAGAGAACACTGCAAAGTCCCTACTTGCATGAGCATATCTTTGATGGAGTGGATGGGGGGGAGATGATAAGTGAGCAAATGTGTCTTGTAGTTATGGTGAGGACAGAGTAAGGTTGCAACTCTGGAGCACCTCTGAACAGATTAGGGGCATGACTGTGCCCATGTACAGTGCTGCCATGATGTCATTGGAGAGCAGCTGGATGAGGAAATTCTTCGAATCCTGGTGTGCAGAAGTGAACTTGAGGAAATACTCTCTAAATGTGAGGAAGAACAAACAAAAATAAGATGTCTGTACCAGTTTTGTTGTGGAATCTATTGTGATTGTATTTTATGGAAACAATCTGGGCATGTGCAACGTGTTTCAACTTTAATGGCATTAAAACCATTGATCTTCCAGTCATATTCCCATGTAGATCTGTCATTCTAATGCATGCATTGAGGGCTGGACTCAAATATTTATTTTGTTATTTTTATCAATGGGAAGGGAAGGGACATTTTTTGCTTAACTTTCAAGATAATGCAATACAATAATCAAGACTTTTTCTTATGTAATGTCACCTAATTCTCATCTCAACTCTACAAGGTAGATACTGGTATACAACTTTATGGATGAGGGATATTCAATAATTTATCTAGAATTTTGCGGTTACTAAGTGGTAGAATTGATATGTAAATTTTAAAGACTTTGAGTACTCCTTTTAAACTCATCACTCATTTGAAGTGATGAGAACGGGAATTGAACAGTGGTCCAGGGCAAATAAATATTTCATCTCATATTATTTCTGGTTTGATGGTGTCTATTTTGTCATCATTGAGACCTTTGCCTTCGTTTTAATTGATTTTTGGTATTCCAGGTTACCAGATTCTAGAAAAGTGCCTTAACGACTCACCTAGAATTATCTCAAAACAGGCAGAATGCTATTGTTATGTTCAAGCATCAAGTTAATTAAAACAATGGCCCCCTTCTTGGTCAATGCTGACCTTACTGTTGGCAAAATAAGACCTAAGAGTTCTGAGGAAGGGGATCCATGGTGAGGGTGAGAAAAAATGCCAGGCCGGGTCTCATTTCTTTTTGTTGATTAAAATTACTAAACTCATAGGGATTTATATAAATGGGAACTATTATAGATGAGCTATATCTGAATTTCAGGAAGTTGTTAACTAAATCTCTTAGAATCATACCTGAACGTTTAGAACATAAAAGTTCTTAACCTCGAAAGTTAAATGTCTTCCTTTAATCCTCATATCTTAACTCCCTCCTTTATTTATTGAAAAATTTATTTAAAACAGTTGATTATTTTTGTTATAAAATACTATTAAATTTCTCAGTGACTTTCTATTTAACCTATTTCAATTAGATTGTTGCCTCATAACTTGACCACTAAGATTATCTATATGACCAATGATCAATGGTCAAAACAAGAAAATATTTCCAGACTCATTCGCTTGACCTCCTTGGTCAGTAGTTGATGCTGATGATGAATTCATACTTCTTAAAACTTTTACGTTGCTCCCAAAGGCCTAACCACTCCTGTGTCACCTGGGTAACTCTTGGCAATTCTCTTTGCATGGCTCCAACATACACAGGTTTTGGTTACCACAATTTAGCTAAATAAAACCAATCCCTATAACATGATAACATGATTCAAAAACATAATTTAAATTTTAGTTCCTATGACATATTGGCTGTGACTGATCGCATACAATACAAACATTATTGTTACTTCAATATTCCACAAATTATTACATAAAAAGCAGACATGACTATGATTAGAAATGCATACCATTTCTTTCGAAGTCTAAGGGGATTCGTCACTGCACAGACAGCAAAACATATAGTTGTGTTGCCTGCTTGTTTTCCAATGATAAACTTACATGATATTTGATAAAAATAGATAATCAAAAGAGGAAATTGGCCAACAAAGATGAAAGTGCAGTGAAAACCCAAAATGTGATCATGCTGGAAATGAAATTTTAGTTAAATGTAAATGGGATTCAAGAAAAAAAAAAGTTAACCATTGGGATGTGGACACTGAGGCTTTGCAAGAGACTCTAAAAGTGTAGCCAGAGGAACTTAGTGAAGACTTACATCATACATGAAGAAAGTGACTGTTACAAAAAGGATAAAGATGTCCCAGAGGAAGTGACATAAGCAAAGAGCTTCACATTTAAGGAATGCTCTGAGATATTTCACAACATGGAAGGCATAAAGGATAAAGTGTTGGACACTGATTCAAATGAAAATTCACCAAGGCTCAGAAAAGATGATCCCCTGTACCAAGTTATTTCACTAGAATAAGGTAAGCACTCTCAGTAGGATTTTATTTTTACAATGGAATGAAAGCACTTTAATTAATGCTTCAAATGTGCAAATTACAGTGTATTAAGTAAATATTAGTTATATAACTTCTTTTCATTTTTCTATACAGTTATACAGTTATAGCTGAGAGTAAAGAGTTTTTAATGTTTTTAATGTTTTGATAAAAATGTTTAAAGATCATTAAACAAATGTAATTTTTCCCCATTGATTACTTAGATTGTTTTGCATGATTTCAACTTTGCAGTCATCTGTATAGCCCTGTGCTACCATGCAAAGAAGGACTGCCTGTATTAGCCATTTCCAAGTTAGCATAACTAATTTTACACATTACATAAACCCCAAGCTGTCTCTTTCTCCTGAATTCTTGAGTCCAGTTATAGTGACTGGGACAGAGTGAGTGGCCAATGAATGTGCTCCTCTTGTTCGATCTACTAATTATTTAAGCCATCATAGGCCCCTTTTCCCCTTTCCTCTGCTTCTAATTAGCCCCAAGTCCTGCCTAGTCTGTCTCCTAAACTTGGCTTGAATCCAGCCCTCTTCTTCACTCCCACTGTTTGGTCTTAGTTAAGGTCCTTATTTTCACTATCCTGCAACCACTTCCTAAATGTTCTTCCTTCCACTAGTCTCCATGTTAACTACAGTGCAACCTTCACACAAATGCCAGAGTTATTAACCTAGAAAAGGAATCTGGTTCCATCTTTCTATTTTGCAAAAACTACTATTGACTGTCTGTTGTCCTTAATAAGTGGAATGTCTCAACATTTCTCAAAAAGTATTCTGCCCCTTGACTCCTTCATGCATTTCCTTGTAATGATTCCTCCTTCTGGGGCTGCCTTCTCCCTCTCCTTATTTGGGCTAACTCCACTTACACTTTAAGATTTGTTACAAGTATTTTTTATCCAGGTGGAAGTCTTGCTGGTATTTTAGTCACTGTTTGGAACTTTAGTTACTGCTTTTTCTGTGGTTCCATAATGCTTTAGAATTCTATGGCATGTGTGTCATGGGATGTTATAACGTATTTATTTATATAGCCGTATTTCCTAGTAGACTATAACTCCTCAAGGTGAAGACCACGTCTTATTCCAAGCTTTTGTACAGTGAAACAATAGCAGCAGGAACATCAATATCAATAATACTCCTTATAATTAAGAAGAGGGAGTTTTCTGTGGAACAGCAATAACAAAATAGTAACCACATACAACCTTGATAGGTTCAATAATTTTATAAGGACGTGCTGGAAAACTTTCAACATACATGTATTTCTCCTAAACTACTAAGCAATGATGACCATTTTCCATGTGATAAATCTAGCTCGAGGGTGTTTGATATCCAAAAGTTGAAATAGCTTCTTTTAGATATCAGTGACTCCAATAGATGTATTTAACTAATAGATGTTTAAGCAAGACAATGAGATATCTTGGTAATCAAAGGCACATTGAAGTTTAAACACACCTCTCTAGAATGAGGTCCTGGGTGGGCATTCACATTTCCATGGAAGACTCACTGAGGTAAGTGGCCTCACCCTCCTCTTTCAGAAGATTCCTCTACGAGAGTCCCTCTGTGATCAAGGTCTGATCCATGGCTCCTGCCCAGGAGTGTCCCTGGACATGTTTATGTGGTAGAGGCAAAGGAAAAGCAGAGAAACACATTCCTGTCTATTGCTCAGAATATAAATCTGTCATGGGAGCCCTCCTAAGACAGTTTTGCCAAGGAGTTATGAAGTGAGGGAATCTGTAGGTGACCAGGGATGACACAGTAAACTCCAAATAATTCAATATGATTAGGGAATTAGCAAGGACTGAAGTGAGCTGGTGAGAAGAGATGCGTAAATTTTCCCTGGCGTAAATGAGCCATGGATCAGCCTATCCAGGGAAGAGAGGCTGCTGTCTAAAGTGGGCTCAGGTTTTTAAAGTGATGCATCTTTGAGCAAATCCAAGGGATTGGCCTTTGAAGATGAAGTCAGCTTGACAGAAGAGCGGCGTCTAAAGAATCAGAAAAAGTTCTCTCTGCAGATTGGCTGGGAGCATGTGTGTGGCTGCTGCCCAAGCCACTGGTACAAGATGGCAGGCTCAGGGAGCAGAAGCTGGCAATTATTCGGTGGCTACATTTTTCTTCTTATCTCTGCATTAGGAATCCAACAAACTTTTGCCACACATTCACCTTTATATTACAGGATTTGTTTTCCCTGAGACCAAATCACCAAAAATATTATTTGTCATATTCATAATGTTAATAAAATGTTTCAAAAACATTTTTAAAATTTGTTTGCAAAGTGCTTTCATGCACATATATCTTATTTGAGTCTCGCACTAACCCAGTAGACAGGAAATACAGTAGGCACTGACCCTGAAACTTTTTAAAGTTGTAATTCTTTCTTTCTGCAAAAATCTTGTGTCTACTGAACAAATTCAGAAAATACAGATGTTAAGGAAAAGAATTCAATCACCTATAATCCTATCGTAAAGCTATATATCATTCCCTTTTAATATACGACTTTATATTTTACTTATGTGTACTATTTTACAAATTTCAATGTATTGCTTTTTATTCTTTATTATTCATTCTGAAAATATTCAGACATCAATAGATACACACATATAATCATTTTTAACGACTGCACGCACATACTATTCTACTGTATTAACACAGTTTGATTTATTTAACCTATCCCCTAGTGTTAGATGTTTAAATCATGTTAATTAATGAAAATATTTAAAATATTTTATGTATTAATCAATCAAGTCAGTTATCATTATATTGTATATCAACACACAATGATTATGCAATTAGAAAAATAGTGTTACATTAAGTAAATACTTACATTCAAAATCATAATGAGGTTAGCATCCTTGTGACTAACTCATCAGGCACATCCACGATCATTTCGTAGACCTTTTAAATCAGGTAGATCCTGTATTGATGCAGACTTAACCATAACCCGCAGTTGATGAAAATGAACTTCGGATATTTCTGTTCTCTTCCTGGAATTGCAAACTATCTCTCTTTGCACTCATCATTGTTTCTCCTCCTTACTGAATTTCAGCAGCCATCCAGCTTTTAACATCTTCAGCATTAAGTCGAAAACCAGTTTCCTAATTGTTACATACACCAGGCATTATATTATACACTAGTGCGTAAGATACAATGCATGGGAGCTGGTCCCTGCCTTCAAATTGCACCCAGTTCATCTGAGAATACAAACGAGAGGAGGATGATCACAATACCATCTTTAAGTGTTGTGTGATTCCAGAGAGCAGGTTGTAAACCAGATTGAGTAGATAAAGAAGCTGCTCAGAGAGCTGATGGGCCACATATGCTGCACCTGGAGCAATGACTATCATCAGCTGGAACCTGGAGGGGGATGGGGTAGGGAGAGGGGGTCACTTGCGGCATATGAAAAGCAGTTTTCACAATATTCCAAAGGAGATGTGAGGATCACCTACTTATTGGTGCTACCTCATTTGTTGCAGCAGCTCAGAAAACCTAGGTCACGCATGGAAGGCGTCTTCCTTCACAGAGATGTGGCGTGAGCACAAGATCTGTGATAAGTTAGTAGGAGAGCTTCTAGCCCTTGTAGGTGATTTTGAGTGTCAGGGCTACATGAATTATATCCCAGCATGTGATTTTTCTCATTGTCGGTCCTGCTTGAAAAGTTTCAAGAGTATATGAGATGTGCAAATTACATACTTAGTTTTATTAAATGAGGTAAGAATGGTGTCGAGAAACTTCATACTAGTAGAATTGTCTTGAGCTTTGGTTAATGCCAAATCAATGTTGTTAAATAGGTGATTAGTTGGCATTTTGAAAATAATATGGTGCCCTCTAGTCCTCAGCACATGTTCACTAGGAACACAGCACACCAAACTAATGCATTTCCTTTCTATTCAAAAAATAATGGTACACAAATGGTACATCTTGAGCACAGTAGGAGGACTCTGATTTCAGCAAAGCATTGGGTAGAATATTTTGCATTGTCCCTGTAGGTAGGAGACAACATGTTAAATGGTAGGTAATGTGAGGATAAAAGGTAGTGTGGAAACAAAAGATGGGGCTTCGAAAACAAAATAGTTGCAACATTATACTGTCTTAACAGAAGTTTACAATTCCTGTTAGGGGTGAGTTAGCCATCTTGTGCTTTATGATGGTCAAATTGCACCCAATGAAGTAAATTTTACCATAGATACCACATTAGAGGAGGAATACAGACGTACTCATTTTCAGAGATGAAGAATCAGGGCACAGTGCCATATAGGGAAGATACTAGAACTATTGTGCATGGAGAAGAGACATTTACAGGAAGTAGTGTCAGTCTTTCAGTTACAATTTAATTTCAATTCAATTACAATTTAATTTATGAAATGACATCATTTTTCATAAATTGTGAAGAATTCTTAGCTATTTGTGTCTTTGAATGTTGCTTCTATCTCTTTCGTTTATCTCTCCTTCTAGGATTTCAATTAACTATCATGCTATTAAAGCTGTTCATTTGTGGTTCTATTACATGGTTTTGCAGTTATAGAACTTCTACTAGATCTGATGTTTTTAAAAATATTTTTATTTCTCTAATAAAATTCTCAATTATGCCTTTTATATTTTTGAACATAAAAAGCATAATTATTTAAAAGTCTTTACCTGATAACTCCAATATCTGGACACTCTATGGATCTGATTCTATCATTTGTTGTTTCTACTGGTTATCAATCATTTTGCCTTACATCTTTGTATACCTGGTTTTCTTTTTATTGTGTACTCTACATTGTACTAAAAATTGTTTGTGAAAAGATGTTGAGACCAAAGATGACGTTCTCTTCCTCCAGAAAGGGTTTTGTTAGTTCTGCCAGACTCCAAGGGCACTAACAATTAGGACCACTTTAATTCAGTCTTTTAGTTTGAGATTATAAGGGCTAGTTAGATCAGGGGCCCCCAACCCTGGGCCGTAGACCAGTACTGCTCCACGGCCTATTAGAAACCAGGCCACTGGGCACGGTGGCTCACGCCTGTAATCCAAACACTTTGGGAGGCTGGGGCGGGCAGTTCACAAGGTCAGGAGTTTGAGACCAGCCTGGCCAACATAGTGAAATGCCGTCTCTACTAAAAAATACGAAAAAATTAGCCAGGCATGGTGGTGAGATTACGCCTGTAATCCCAGCTACTCAGGAAGCAGAGGAAGGAGAATAGCTTAAACCCAGGAAGGCAGAGGTTGCAGTTAGCCAAGATCACACCACTGCACTCCAGCCTGGGCAACAAGAGCGAGACTCTGTCTCATAAAAAAAAGAAACCAGGCCCACAGCAGGAGGTGAGTGGCGGGCAAGCAAGCGAAGCTTCGTTTGTATTTATAGCCCTTCCCCATTGCCCACATTACCACCTGTGCTCCATCTCCTGTCAGATCAGCAGTGACATTAGATTCTCATAGGAGTGGGAATCCTTTTGTGAACTGCACATGCAAGGGATCTAGGCTGCCTCCTCCTTATGAGAATGTAATGCCTGATATCTGTCACTGTCTTCCATCACCCCCAAATGAGACCATCTAGTTGCGGGAAAACAAGCTCAGGGCTCCTACTGATCCTACATTATGATGAGTTGTATAATTATTTCATTATATATTACAATGTAACAATAATAGAAATAAAGTGCACAATAAATGCAGTGTGCTTGAATGATCCCAAAACCATTTTCCTGCCCTGGTCTGTGGAAAAATTGACTTCCATGAAACTGGTCCATGGTGCAAAGAAAGCTGGGGACTGTTGATTTAGATGACTTGAAGCTGTGCATGTTATGGCTGGTTTATTTCCAAAACATCTTCATTTCTAGGGCAGAGTCCTTTAAGTTGCCAGCATAAAATGTGGGGAGTTTACTAGCTCCTTGTCACTACTCATTGGCTGACTTTGGAATTTCACCCTCATCTCCTCAGTCCCCTGAGGCTGAAGTACTGATCAGCCTCCCTACTTCTCACCCACAATCGACATCTGCTCCTAGGGAAAAGCAACCCCTATCAAAATCGCCTCTCCAGATTTTGATTTTCTCCTGGATCTTCAGCTGGAACTTCTTTCTTTTTTTTTTTTTTTTTTTAAACTCAGTACCTTTTAAAAAACATTTTGCTCAGTTTTACTATCTATCTTCAGTAGGAGAGTTGGTCCTAATTTTGAAGTCTGTCACTGCTAAAAGTCATTAAGTGATAGAGCAGATTTGCTCTGTTTTGTCTAGTGGTCAGATAAAGTCTAATGAATAGAATTTACAAATAAGCTAATTTCTACTAAAACAAACGAATAACTTGCTAACAATCATCCTAACAGTAACAAATGAACGGTGCCTGAAACTGAGAGCTTTTGTTTTTGATGCTTCTTCATTTCAGCTGGAGAATGAATACTTCATGATAGAGGAGAGGAAACTTGTAACCCTTGAAAGTGTATAGGTGTGGTGCACATGAGACTTCTTTGGGATCTCCAAAAACTAAGAAGTATGTCAACCTAACCTGGCCAAAACAGAACTTGAAATTTCTCTGCCATCACTGTAATGGCAATGCCACCCACCAAATACTCGGGACTTGAACCTAGGAGTAGCCTTCCTTATACTCTTTCTCTCACATCTCACATCTGATCCATTTGAAAAAACTGCCGACTCTCCTCCGAAACATATCCTGGATTTGGCTACGTCACGTCTCACTGGCTTTAGGACACAGATCCTAGCCTACACCACTGTATTAGTCTGCTCAGGCTGCCATAACAAAGCACCACAGATTGGGTGGGTTAAATAACAGAAGTTTGTTTCCTCACAGCTCTGGAGGAACTGGAACTCCAAGATCAAATTGTTGTCAGGGTTGGTTTCTCCTGAGGCCCCTCTCCTTGGCTCATAAATGGTCGCCTTCTCCCTGTGTCGTCACATGGTCTTCTCCTTGTGCCTATCTGTGTCCAGATTTCCTCTTCTTATGAGGACACCAGTCATATTAGATTAGGGCATGCCCCAGGAACCTCATTTTGACATAATTATCTCTTTAAAGACTCTATTTCTAAATACAGTCACATCCTAAGGTACTAGGCGTAAAGACCTCAACATAGGAATTTTAAGGGGATACAATTCAGCCCACAAGAGCCACCATCTTTTCCTGCTCTGCCTAAAGCCACAGCTTCTTTCTCTTTCTTCAGTCTGATCCCTCCACAGTCCCTGAGGCTATCTTCCATGCAGCAACCAGAGTGATTTTTCTGAAGTGCAAATTATGGCGCATCACTCTTTTGCTGTGAACACTACCACAACCCCCAGAACTAGATGCCCATGTGGGTCTGTGGGCCCTGTTTGAGCTCCCCCTTCGCCGTCTCTCTGACGTTATCTCCCACTTAGCAGTGGCTCCACATCAGCTGCCTCAGCCTTTTGCTGTCTCTTCAGATATTCCTGGTTTGTTCCCAGGATTTTGGCTATGCTCTTCTGTATATTGTCGTCTCTTCTGGCCTTGCATGGCTGACTCCGCTGTTTCCACTCCTCCCCACCTCTCCCCCACCATTCAGATTTCAATTCATTTGTCACCTCCTCCTCAGTAAGCCTTCTTCATGCTCTGGCTAAAACAATATTCTATTTCTGTTCCCACCTTCTATCATCTAACCCACGTTTATTGTATTCGTGTTACTTCTAAGAAGCTGAAACTAAAACACGCACTTACTTGTTTTTAGGCTTATTGTCTATCTCACACTACAGAATGGAAGCAGCTTGAGGCCAGGCCTCTGCTTGTCAGGACCCTGCTGCCCCATGCCTTGTGCAGTGCCTGCTGTAGTAGACACCCAAGACAAACTTGTTCACTCACTGATTCCCAAAGCATAGAGACTCAAAAATTTCTCTCCATCCCTTCAACGTTTTAGTAAAGTTAATTACTATGAGCTCTTTCCTCCTCCTATAAATTCACCTACTCCCTTGCACAATTTCCAATCCCTGGGGCTAAACAAATCCTTCTCCCAAAAGCATAGAGAATTAGGTTAGATGTAAAGTATTGAAAGTAATGACAAAAACTGCAATTACTTTGCACCAACCTAGTAGCTAATAGGTTTCTTCCTATGTTGCAACATTATTTGGAAGTGCTCAAGAAGGGTTTTGAGGCTCCACCTGGGCTCATTGGGAGTGTTGTGATGGACCAGCCACACCTGCCATTGGCCCTGTGTGGGAGAGTGTAGGCTCAGATGCCGAACGCCTGTTGCCTGTCAGTGAGTGTCCAGAGTCCCCACTGATGGACTGACAGCCTGTCCTATATTCAGTCTTTAATGGAGCTGCAGGCAAAAATTTCACAGGTATAGATTCATCCAGCCATGGAGTTTATTTAGAGTTATACTAATTGGAGGCTAAAGCTTTGAGAGAACTTGACATACCCAGCCTCCTATCTAGATGAAAGTAAATAAACTTAGTCATTCAGCATGAGTAAGAATTCTAAAATATTTTCAAGAATAGAGTTTTTTCAACTTTTCCAGTAATCCCACTTACATTTTCTATCTCCACTTCGTCATCATTTCACCAAGTGAAGACAGAAAATGTAGAGCAGAAGTCACTTTGTGCTTAAGTGATGTACACCAGAAACCACTTTTTGGCTTAAGCATGTGCCTTCTTGTTTAGTTTCTAATGAAAAGAGAGTATCGTTTTTTCTCTCCATTCACAAATTCTGAAGTTGGCGCACACCCTTTAAGCAGCCACTCGCAGGCCTGTTAAGGGTGTGGAGGTGAGAGAACGTTGTTGTACTTTGCACAAGCCCCCCGTGCAGTGGCAAAAAGACAATTACAGAATCTTGTGGTAAGTTCCGTGCTGTGCTAAACATTACAGATGCTGTTGAACTTGGAGACAGGAATCTAGTTGCTCTTCAGTCTTGTGTTCTACAGGCTAAATAGCACCATTTCCTTTAACCTTTCTTCAAAATCACATCAGCGTAATTACCTCCAACAGACCCCGTGGCAGACTTCAGCACTGATGATGTTTAACCACACCGCTGGGCATACCCAGCCTCAGAGACACGGAGCCAACCGCAGCCCCATGAGTTCTGACCAAGCCTAAGTATTTTTGCCAAAAGAAATTCCTAAGACTGATTGAATGCTCAAATCTCAAGGCAGCCCTTCAAGGTTTTTGCCACTGAAGATTACATTTGCAGACCAATCAGCAAAATGCAGAAGATTATCCTGTTGGTGGTTTGGATAAGGAAAAGCACATTCTTTACTATGTAGATGAAAGTTGAGAAAACAGTGGAGTGGGGTGTTCCCATCTGGAATTCTCTGGATCCTATAATTAAGGGTACCTAGGAGTTTTGGAATGCTAGACACTAGCTAACAGATGCAAATGTTTTATAAAGTGGTTGGGGGAACATTGCACATTTTTCCAATTATTTAGCAAAGCATGTCCCTTAGCCTCTTTTTACGAGCAAGATAATCAAAAGACAGGAGAAGCAGTCACTCTCTGCCCTTTTATGTCATTAGAGCAGTCATTGATGGGGACATGCTATCTAGTGACAAGACAGCAGCTGGCTTTCAGCTCCCAGGGATCAGGGTGGAAGCAACGTAATCTGAGCCTCCTAATCAAAATAACCAGGACTCTTGTTTCCAAAAGCCAGGAGGGCATTCCCCAAAGCTAAAGCCTATTGGTACTCCTCTGTGTGAATTTGTCTTAAAGATGCTTGTAAAACGAAAGTCTCCACTCTTGAGGTTATTATTGAATGGGTCTTCTAAAAAAAAAAACCTCAAAGTATAAAGCAAACTCTTTGAACGTTGAAATCCGTGTTATGTTTGATCCAATATGCCCCATTTCCCCTGAGTATGCATATGTGGATTATGTGCATGTGTATTTGTGCTTGCACATACATTCATCTATCTATCAGATAGAAAATGTATTTGCATGTGGAATAGGGGATACAAAAGGCAGCTTTAGTAAATCAGTGAAGTTGCTGGGATGGATCCTTGGCATTGACAGTGGCTCAGTCCCTGAGCACTGCCTCCACTCTCTACCCACAAACCTCAACCAAAAGCCTCCTCTGGGCCTAGATTTCAGTTCCTGTTATAGATGGAATATATTTGTCCCCTCTTCCCCAGATTCATATGTCAGAGCCTAATCCCCAGTGTAAGAGTATTAGGAGGCAGAGCCTTTGGAAAGTGATTAGATTGTGCAGACAGAGTCCTCATGAATGGTACCTTTAAAAAAGAGACCCCCTGCTGGGTGCAGTGGCTCACACCTGTAATCCCAGAACTTTGGGAGGCCAAGGTGGGTGGGTTGCTTGGGCTCAGGAGTTGGAGGCCAGCCTGGCCGACATGGTGAAACCCTGTCTGTACTCTAAATACAAAAAATTAGCTGGGCATGCTGGCGCATGCCTGTAATCCCAGCTACTCGGGAGGCTGAGGGAGAAAAATCGCTTGAACCTGGAAGATGGAGTTTGCAGTGAGCCGAGATTGTGCCATTGCACTCCAGCCTGGATGAAAATGTGAGCCTCTATGTAAAAAATATCATCATCATCATAAATGTAAAAAGTAAAAATAAAAGAAATCCCAGAGAAATCCCTCACCCCTTCTTTCACGTGAGGATGCAGTGAGAAGACAGTTCTATGTGAACCAGAAAGTGGGCCCTCACCAGATATCCAGTCTGTCAGCACCTTGACCTTGGACTTCCCAGTTTCCGATACTGTGAGAAATAAATTTCTGTTGTTTAGAAGCCACCCATTCTACGGTAGTTTGTTACAGCAGCTTGAATGGACAAGACGGTTCCCAGGGGAAGATTATTTTATCTAGGTTTACTGTTTGCCATCCATAGTTAAGAAAACTGAGATGAGAAGTCCAGAGACCATATTTGAACTCAAGTGCGTGTGTGTGTGTGTGTGTCTGATACGATCACACTATATCTGAACAGCACTGGCATATTTACTTTATGGATCCTCGCACACATCAGCAGCAGGACCTTTGCACATGCTGTGTCTGCTGCCTGCGTTGCTCCTCCTCCAGCTTTTCACATGTGGCTCCTTCTCATCTTTTCTTCTTAAATAACACTCTTCAGATGGGTTTTTTGTGCCCATACTATTCAAATTCCCTGGTTTGTTTCCTTCAAAACTCTTACAGTAATCTGTAATTATTTTACATGGATCTGTTTTGCTCATTTGTCCATCACCTGTGTCTGTCTCTCCCAGGAGAAGGTAAGTTTCAGACTTACCAAAGGTCCTGCTCTCATCTCCCAGCACAGACTATTAAACACCCAGTGCCCCACTTCACTGCATCCCTCAGACCTGGGTGCTCTGTATTTGCAGTCCTAGAGGGCCTCTTTCTGTGCTCTCTGCCATGCTGATTTGCAGTCTGTTCTGAAGTGCTACTCTGTATGAGATGCTCCTGTACAGAGCAAATTCCTGTCTACAGTGTTAGTGGGGAGTTGTGGTTTCATTCACTCACTCCCTCAACCACGACTAAAAAAGTACTAACTTCCTCTTCTGAGGCAAGCCCCGTGGAAGACATTAAAGACTGACATGAATATATGGTCCCTGTCCTCGATAAGTTCATGTGCTAATGGGGGATGTGGGCAGGCAGACAAAGTGCTCTGCTAGGGCAACCAAGAGGTCCTGTGCGGGCTCACAGAATGCTCCCTAAACCCGCCTGTGTGGGCAGGGAAGGCTCCCTGCAGTAGGGACCTTGGAGAGAATCTCGAAGGACCATTAGGAGTTGGTCAGGTGAAGTATGACTGGCATAGAAGGGGGAATGCAGAGACCCAGGTGCGGGAGCTCCAAGTGCAAAGACAGCAGGGTGGTTTGGGGGTGGTTTCAGTGGCTTGGTGTAACAAGAGCACTGTAGAAGCTCAGCAGAGAGGCTAAAACAAGCAAGTCCTCAGCAGGCAGTGCTTGGTGAGATTGGCTAAGCAATTTTGAATTCATCCTAATCACATGGGAATTCACAGAAGGATGTTAACAGGAGAGTGACACAATCAGATTTGTTTTTAAAAAGATCACTCTGGTTACAGGGTGGATAGGCATTGAGGTCTAAGTCCAGTGCTCATTCATTCATTCAATCATCCATTCATACATCTGTCTGTTCACCCAAGAATCCTTATGTAGCACCTACCATATAACAGGCACTGTGCTAGGCACCGGGGATGAATAATGGTGAGCAAAACAGAGTCCCTGACTCCGAAAACATCTGGTCTACTAGTGGGGAAGAAACATACAGTGCCAGAAATAAATAGAAAACCACAAATTGTGAAAACAACTGTGAACAAGAGGTAGGAGGAGCTTGCAGGGCACATGATAAGGTCCAAAGACTATGAGGGGGAGCAAGGCTAGACAGTGGGGAGGCAAAGTCAACAGGACTTGAAGTGGTTTGGGGTGGGAGATAGGAAAGATAGGGCAAAGTGAGAGAGAAACAAATCGGGAATGGTCCAGGAATCTGGCTTGGGCACTCTGAGGATTATGGCATCACTGGGACCCCAAACACAGACAGAGGCAATGAATAAACTTGTCATAACTTCCAAGCACTTTTTCATATAGATATTAACTCATTTTACTCTCACAACAGCCTTGTTTGGTATCCCCCACCTGTGAAGTGCCTACTGTCTGGCAGGTGCAGTACTAAGTGCTTTGCATGCATTGCTCCTTATAATAATCAGATGAGGCAGGGGCTCCTGGCGTATCATGGCTCAGAGACACTAAATAGCTCGATTTGGGCCACACAGCTTATCACTTCTGGGTCCTGGACTTAAGCCCAGGTCTGCTGCTCTCCAGACTGAATGGTAGGAATCACTATGTTCTGGTGAGCTTGGGATACGTATAAGGTACATGTTACTCTCTTGTATTTACGTTTCATTAAAACTGTCAGTGCCTTAACTCAAAAAGGATCCTCTAGTGTTAATATTAAATGGCAGTTGAGCACTGGTGAGCTTTATCTGTCAGCTCTTTAGGGACATCATTAGATCGGAAGCCCAAGTTCTCTGAGCTAGAAGGAATTGCTAACAATGAAATGCAACCGTTAAAGGGAGATGAAAGCACAGCTGTTTTGCCAATTCCCAGTCCAATTGGGAGTGTTGGGCTCCTTTGGAAAGACGTTGGCCAACCAGAAATCCCCCAGGTGTGAGCAGAACAGGGGGCAGGATGGTGGCTGCCATGTGCTGAGTGCTTTACATCTGTTAATCTCCATCCATCTCCTAGGCATTCCTATGCCACCTTATCCTCATTTCACAGCTAAGGAAACTCCAACACAGACCAGCTAAGATCTTGTTAAAGCTAAATGGCTAATGAGTCACTAGGAAGTAAAGATTCAAATTCAGGCATGTCTGCATCCCCTCCCCTAGTGGAAATGATGTGGCAGAAGAGCTGGAAGGAACTAGGAGAGTTTACCTTGGAAAGGGAGATGATGAGGTTTTGGGGGTGAAACAAAAAAAAAAAAGACGACTCCTCCCTAAGGTTCTAAATTCCAAGAGTGGAATTTCATTTCAGTCTGCAAACACTAACATTGCACATGTGCCAGGCCCTATGCTGGGCACTGGGGTGCTAGGAACAAAATCACTTCCTTAGTCTCTTATAGCTCACAGTTGCGGGGGGACAGATATGTCCAAATGCTTCTCTTACAAGCCCCACATGCTCAGTGCAATCAGACAAAGGAGAGAAGAAAGGGCTGATGACTTGAGACTGGTTAGTGGAGAAAACTTGGGATAGATTATCTCATTTACCTGGGATGGCTATGAATGAGTACAGTCCTGACAAAGAGAGACAGGGGTTAGGATGTTCTAGGGAACAGAGAGAGCAGGAGCAAGGAGACTGAAGATGACATTGAACAGCATGTCTGGGAAGAGTGAATGACCACACATTATTAGCAGGTGGGTTCTATTTAAAGAAATGCAGTCATGAGACTGAAATTCTAGTCTGAAGTTGGACTGTCGGGGAGGCCTTGAAGAGGAGTCTTGCTTTAGGCAAACTTGACAAAGAAACATTGAGATTTACACAAAGATACACACTGTAAACTGCAGCTCTTCACCTTCACTGATAAGGTGATTGTTGCTGTTGTAGTTCAAGATTTGCTACTAGACACGGTACAAAAATATTTCAACCCCCATCCATCACAAAGAACTCATGTTACTCTCTGGATATGCACAACCCAAATTCCTATGGTTTTAAACCCAAGCTTGAGATGACAACTGTCCCAAAGTGATTTGACATGAAGGACTGTGAGCTAAGTGAGGTGACAACTGGGTCAGGATGGGAAGGGAAACTTGGGGAATCAGATGCCACAGGAACGCCCTGGGAATCCCAGCCCATGTAGGCATTAACTAGATGTGAGAGGAGTCAAGTGACTGATGCCCTAACATTTCCTTTTTGATGACTATCTTGCCCTGCATATTTATGGAGAAACACGCGCTAACATGTTTGGGCATTTTTTTCAAATATATGCCTCTTCATTGCAAAAAATTCTAACAAGTCTCTTGACTGCTTAGTTAACTTCCTTAGTTGGGAATAATGGAGGTGCTTAGAATTATTACTATTTTTTTTTTTTTTTTTTTTTTTTTTACCATTTCCCTCTAACCAAAATCTCCAGTGTTTTTCAAATAGTTGAAGAGAAACAATTGTTGGTCATTAAGTTGAAGAGCATGGAAGGATGTCTTGGGAGAAACAGCATTTAAGAGGTGAACGATTACTATATATTTAAGTGTTCGAGCCCATCCATCTTTTAGGACAGAAGTCTTTAATCAGGACCAATGATTACAGGGATAATGGCAAGATAAAAATCATATGTGTTTTAGCATTTTAAAAAATTATCTGCTCTAAGTCACTAATGGTAGCTTAGACTATTAGCACAGAGACTATTCTCAGGGTTTAATGGTCTCTTCCATATTTCTCTCTCTGGCAGGCCTTGGGCACTGGGCTCATCTTTGTAATTTCTCCTTTGGTTTGGAGTCTTTCTGTGTCTCCGCATGCACATTGATTTGGAAGCTATCGGCCAAATTCATCCTTAGAAGTAACTGTTATTAAGAGATCACATACTGGTTGTTTTCAGGATAACCTGTTGGTTGAATAAAGTAAGAAGCTGCAACAAAATGTGCCGAGTGTCTAACTACTATCTCCACTTCCCTTTGGGGATTGCTATTTGATGGAGTTGTTACTCTTATATTTGTGTATCTTATGTGTTAGTGTCTGTGTTCCTTCCTATTTACAAAAGCATTTTTACACATTCTTGTATTAATTTGTTCAATGAAGATTTGTTGAGTGTTTACTATGTACGGGCTCTGTGCTAGGTGATACATAAGGGAACAAAAGATCCTTTTTCATGAGGCTTACAGGACAAGCTGTTCATTCATTTGTCATTGGTTCCTATATTCCACAAATTGCTTACAGAGTATCTATCATATAATGCCATTGATCCAGGTGCTGGGGCTGCAGGAGAACAAAGTGGCTACTTCCAGGCTGCTTATGTTTTAGGAACAGAAGTTGAAAACTATGTGCTATGTCAGGTGGTGAGGAGAGCTATGAAAAAAATAAAGCTTGGGACAGAGATATTTTTAATCAAGTTATCACATTTCTTATCTGTTTTTGGGGATATTAGCAAATGCATTTTAAGGATGTGGATAACAAGGTGTAGGATGCACATAAAGTGCCCAGGGTCCTCTAGTGAGCTGCCCACAGATGCCAAACACACCCCAGTTCTCTGGTTTTCTGGGCTTAAGCTCTCTGCGTTGGAATGACACTTTTCACTACACCCTGATCCTTTCTATTTGAGGCTCTACCAAAATGGGGAAATGTTTCCGTTAAGCAATTTCCAGTTTAAAAGTTGTCTTCCCCCTTCAAGCTGGGTGCAGTGGCTCCCACCTGTAATCCCAGCACTTTGGGAGACTGAGGTGGGAGGATCACTTGAGTTCAGGAGTTTCAAACCAGTCTGAACAACATAGTGGGACCCTGTGTCTACAAAAATATATATGATAAAATAATTTTAAAAATAAAAGCTATCTTCCTTCCACCTTTGGTAATTTCCCCCACACCTTGAATTTATTTCAAAAGGTTTTGTTTTTTTTATTTTTCCAGAGAGGAAAACTTAAAAGCATCACTTCTGCTCTTAATTTTAATACCCTCCTCTTTCTTCCAGAAGGGAAACCAGCAACATGAATAAAACTCCAAAAAACCAAAACTGATTAATTTGGTCTGACCTTAAGAGTCATGCAATCTGCCTCGGAGGTCTAGGTTTGCCACTTATTACCCATGTGGCTTGTGGTAAGTTGTCTACATCCCCAGGACCTCCCTTTTTCATCTGAAGAAGGGGATAATAATTCCAGTCCCATGGGTAGACAGGATGAAATGAAGTAGTCAATGTGGAAGTGCCTGACACACCGAAAACTTCAAAGGTTTTTTCTCCTTCCCTTCTTTCTCCGTCTTCTTTTCTTTCCTTTTCCAGAATCTCCCTTTCCGTTTGTACTTGTAAGTCATTATAATAACACCGCTCCCCCAACCCCCAGCTCCCAGGGTTATGGTGAAGACCCAGTAAGATAAAGCCTACAAGAGTCATTTAATCATAAGCCACTGTAGTACACTCACACAAGCAAGAAAATCACCATTAGGGGTAGTAGGAAGAGCACAGAGCCTGAGGGGGAACCCCTTTGGCCTAGGGGGAACCCAGCTGAGTGGCTGGTGAACTCTCGTAGGCTGTGTGCTTCTCCAAGCCTGCTTGTTCCAGTCATCGTGGAGCAGGCAGAGGCTGACAGCCTGGCTCTGAGAAATGGGCCAGCAATGCCTACATCCTAACACTGAGATTTAATGAAATGCTGATGTTGAAAGGCCTGGTTCTGTGCCCAGCCCAGGTTTCCTGAACTTCAGGCACTGGTGAGCAACTTTGTAATACTGACCACACCAGCACTTGAGATGTTTGTATTTACATTTTCGCTTTAACCAGATCTAAACAAGAAGAGCCACAAAAATCGCAAGTCTTATTTCATGTGTATCTTAATATATATTAGAACAGAGAGGTCATAATTCCCCAAGTCTTCCTAAGCACCCTGCAACGTTATGCTGGCAATGTCAGCTGACGGGGAACACATCCCTGTAATTTAATGATCTTTACAATATTTTCATGAATCTTTAAAGTTCTTGCATAGTGTTTTTACAAATGTCATCTCATTTAATCCTCATGACCTGCGTGGCTGAGACCAAGGTCCAAATTGTTGTCCTTACTTTGTGGTATAAAGTGCTCAGAGAGAGGAAATAGTTTTCCCAGTGGCATGCAGATTGTTCAGGTTGAGGGGGCCAGGAAGAGAACCCAGGCCTCTGGGACTCCAAGCCTGAAGTCCTTTCTACCCTTTGCCTGAAATGTCCTCACTCATTCCAAGACCCTGGGCCACCCACCCACTGCTGGCTCCCTCCCTCCCAGATCTGGCTGAGGCCTCAGAAAACTGTCTGGACTCTCAGAGCCCTGCTGTAAATATCAGGAGGGGTTCTCTTATCTCAGAGTCACTTCTCACTCGCCCAGCTGCCAGCAGCCTCAGCATCCATCAACTTGCAGGTTGCAAATCAGTGCCAAACTCAACAGCAAATCCACAAGCCTGAGCTGGAGCGCAAACAGGCATCAACTCCTTGCCTGGGGAATTGCAGAGTGAACTTTGGGGCTGAGCCTAGCCTAGAGTCCTCTGTTTAAAGAGGTGTTCTGGGCCCAGGCACATTGTCCTGTCTCCTATGAAGAAAGATCACAAGGAGGAAGCCAGGACTTGTGAACCCAGGCCACTGAGCACAGTCTCAGTCACAGTGGTGGAGAGAGGGAAGCCCAGTCCCACGCTTGATACTTTGCCCACCTGACACAGCAGCTCGAATCCAGAGACTCATGCAAAGGCAATGCAGACATCAATACCAAAACCTCGGGCTGCTTGACTCATGCCCAGAGAGGGGGCCTCTGTCTGGCCTCTGTTGCCTCAAACCACTCTCAACCACTAAATCTAACGTGCAAATCCTGCCTTCTTGCTAGGAAAAGTCAGCTTAGAAACTAAAGAAAAAACAAAAAAGGAAATATTTCTATATTTCCTGATATTGGCTAAAATATATTTCAAGACCTATAAGACCCTCCAGGATGAGGTCCCTGCCCAGTGCCCCAGACCTGACCAACCTGGCTTCCACTTGTCCCTTTCCACACCCACTGACCGTGCAGCCCCCTATGCAAGCCCAATGTGCTTGGCCTCTGGGCTTCTGCACCCCATGTCCTTTCTGCCAGGGGCATCATCTCTCCTATTTCCACCTAATTTCTACTCACTCTTCAAGACTCTGCTTCTTTACAAATTCATTGATTAATTTAACCAGCATATATCAAGAAATAAATTAGATAAAGCTTAGGTGGCGGGGCCTGGGGGTAAGCCTAGCAATAGAAAAACAGTGCCTGTGGCAAACACCTCAATAGGGCCAACTCAGAAGGGAAGGGTCCACCAAGTGCCCTCTCTTCTCTAGCTGCCCTCTCTTCTGTCGCTTGACTCCATGGCTGGGGCAGTGGCCTCCTTGTCCTCCCTACCCAGAGGATCCTGCTGTGCCTTCTATGACCTACCTCTTCCAGGAGCCCCCCGCCTTACCAGGCCTGTTGGGGGAGGTGACAGTTGAGCCTCAGATGCTTGTTGAAGCTTACAGTAGTTGAGTTTTTCATGCATTCCAGGTTTTCTCCCCAAGCAGACTCTAAGTTTCTCAAATGGGCCGTTGTCTTCTATGACCTTTTGTCCATCTCTGCCCCTTATCCCATGTCTTCCACCCAGCACCCAGCCCTGAGTGGCCCAAGGGGCAGGGTCAACAATGTCTGCCAGGTGGCTCACTTTTCTCTAGTAGGGACCACAGCACTTGTTAAATATGCAGGCCCTCAGTGCCCACGCATTGTCAAAAAATAGGTGCCTTATTGTTTAACAATAGTCTTTTCAAAGAAGCCGTTTAAAATAACTCCAGCGAATCCTATAGCACTGAGGAATGCTTCCTCCAGGAGCTCAAAAGCAACACAATAGTCAAGATAAACAGCCCTTCTCTTCCTTTTGTTTCTTTTACCCACTTCTGCCCTTTAAAGGCTCCACCTTGCAGGTTGGCCAAGATATAAAGGGGTTAATTTTAACTAGGCTGAGCAAGGAACAGCCCAGGCAGAGCACAGTATGGGTAACAGTTAGCAAAAATCCAGATCTTCGGGAAGTGTGTGTGTATGGTGTGGGCAGTAGGTGAATTTCAGAGGGGCAGGACTCCTTCCTTACCTCTGACTCCTGATAGCCATCACTACAGACAATTTTGGATGGCTGAACAATTTAAAATCTTTTTGATCACGGTTCTTCTCTTCTTGCTGGCAATTATTGTTGATGGCATGGCATGCTGGTGTCTTGGCAGAATGGAGCCTTCCTGCTGGGGAGAGGGGTTTTGAGTTTTATGTCCCAATATGACTTTGATGGATTCCGACAAATTTCTCAGGCTCAGTGGACCTTCGCCCAGGCTGGAAATCTTTCCTGGACAGCAGGAAACATCTGAGACTCAGATCTCAAATGGGGTGTTTTGCTCTGCTAATCCCCAGATCTTGGTGGACTGCAGCCAAGGCTAGATTTTTGGGGAAGCCAGAGCTGGGTGTCAGTCCCCAAGGTCATAAATAGTAGCAGTGGAATCCCCCATTTAGAGTTAGGACATGATATCTAAATCCTTTGCTAGGTTGGTCCATGACCAGTAGGAGCTTCCCCGGGCTGAGGAAACACAGAGTGTGAGCTAGCCTGTGCTGTGTTACTGGGAAAGGTCTATCCTGGGACTGGGCCTTTATAGAAGGTCATCACTGTCTACAATTAGGTCATGGAAATCATAGATAGAAGCTAGGAGTCTGGGGCAGAACTAAAAAACTAGAAAATGGACAATGATTTCAGAGTGAGGGTGAAGCCAGACATCTGGACGTCAGTGCTGTGAAGGCTGGTCCTCCACTATCACGCCATACTTTTCCAATGCCTGGAGCAATGTTCAGTGGCGAGTGTGGACTCAGACAGGCCTGGCGGGGACATGGGATCTGGCATCTGGCTGTGCAACAGAAACTCAGGCTGCACCTCACTTACAGGGCCACACAAGCTGACATTTGTCATCTTAGAGCTCAGGAATGAGTGTCTCCAAGAAGCACACCAAGCTGCAGAAGCAGCCTCTGTCCTAGCCTGCCACACTCCTACAAGAATGCTATGTTAAGCCTTGCAAGCCCCAAGTAGAGATGTGTGTTCCTGGGCAGCCAACCCCCTCAGAACACCCATGCCAGTGGAATGCTCTGTAGGCCAACGCCGGTTGTTATTCGGTATGTGTTGTGTGTCAGGTACTGTGCCACGCTTCGGGTTCCAAATACTACCAAAAGATGAGTTCTGCAGCCTAATGACTAGGAGAGAGACCTATCTATGTTTGTGAGCTTTATATTCATGTATAACTAAGTTCTAAAGTTATCTGGAGAAAGCATGATTCAGGGATGTGCAGAGGGGAGCCAATGCCTGTGTAGGGCTTTGAAAGATGAATAGTTCTTCAGGTAGATGGGGGAAGGAAATGTACCACCAAAGAAAGCAACAGTTTATGAAAAATACAGAGGCATGAAGCTCCCTAGGGTGTTGAAGGAATTATAGGGGAGGGTGAGTTACAAAACCTTTGTTTGCCTTGATAAGGATTTTGGACTCAATCCTGCAGGTGATGGCAGCCACTGAAGGGTTGTGGTCAGGGTGTTCACACAGTGTTGCAGATAATCAGACTGGTTTGAAACGAGGATCCTTTCTTTCTTTCTTTCTTTCTTTCTTTCTTTCTTTCTTTCTTTCTTTCTTTCTCTCTTTCTTTCTCTCTTTCTTTCTTTCTTTCTTTCTTTCTTTCTTTCTTTCTTTCTTTCTTTCTTTCTTTCTTTCTTTCTTTCTCTTTCTTTCTTTTTTTCCGAGATGAAGTCTTGCTCTGTCACCCAGGCTGGTGTGCAGTGGTGCAACCTCAGTTCACTGCAACCTCCATTCCCTGGGTTTAAGCAATTCTCCTGCCTCAGCCTCCAGAGTAGCTGGGATTACAGGCATGTGCCACCATGCTGGGTTAATTTCTGTATTTTTAGTAGAGATGGGGTTTCACCATTTGGCCAGGCTGGTCTCAAACTCCTGACCTTGTGATCCACCTGCTCCGGCCTCCCAAAGTTCTGGGATTAAAGGTGTAAGCCACTGGACCTGGCCAAGTGCGCTTTCTTAAGAAGAATGCTACCAGCCTGGCCAACATGGTGAAACCCAGTCTCCACTAAAAATACCAAAATTAGCCGGTCATGGTGGTGGGTTCCTGTAATCTTAGCTACCCAGGAGGCTGAGGCAGGAGAATTGCTGGAACATGGGAGGTGGAGGTTGCAGTGAGCCGAGATTGCGCCATTGCACTTCAGCCTGGGCAACAACAGCGAGACTCTGTGAAGAAGAAGAAGAAGAAGAAGAAGAAGAAGAAGAAGAAGAAGAAGAAGAAGAAGAAGAAGAAGAAGAAGAAGAAGAAGAAGAAGAAGAAGAAGAAGAAGAAGAAGAAGAAGAAGGGGAAGGGGAAGGGGAAGGGGAAGGGGAAGGGGAAGGGGAAGGGGAAGGGGAAGGGGAAGGGGAAGGGGAAGGGGAAGGGGAAGGGGAAGGGGAAGGGGAAGGGGAAGGGGAAGGGGAAGGGGAAGAACATGCTGCTAGAGCAGGAAAAGGCCAGGAGCCACAGCCTGGAAAGGCCGACCCGGGGCCCACTGGGCCAATTAGGGCATGACCCACAGGTACTCGTTTCTCTTCTGGGTCTTTCCTGCCACATTGGCCAAATCCCTCCTCAAATAGGCTTGCAGTGCTTGTGTCAGTAGAGCAGCAAAGGGAGATAATGGATGTGAACGCACTTTGGGAAAAAACAGAATATAGATGCAGCCATCCTATTATTATTTTCTTCCTGAATGATTCAAAAGGATAGCAAATCTACCAGTTTCAAGTGCCCATCCTGCCACCCAGGGAGGCTGAGGCCCACAGCTTCTCAAGATGCACCGTGGAAAATGGGGAGCAACGTCAGCTGCTGGTGTGTGTGCCAAATCGGTTCAGCTAGGGTGTCGGACTGTCTGGTGCCCTCCCCAGCTGGGGGAAGCATTTGCTGGGGCTTTGAGATAGTAGCTTTCCCCCTCCCAGGACCCACCCTCCACCGAGGCCTGAGGAGTCACTGCAGATCATAGCTTGGAAACCAGATCCACCTGTCCCAGGCTGAATAATCTCAGGGAGGCTCTGCTGACGGGCAAATTGATCACTGACTGACAGGTCTCCAGGCCAGCTTGGAATGCCTGCTTGGGGTGAATTGGCAGCTTTCCGCTTTCCCAAATTCATGGGAACGTGTTGTTCTTGTACAAACTGCCTGGCATGCATGCAGGCTGGGGAGAGAAGGGGCTCACGAGCGCTCAGAACACTGTGCAAAATGCTCAGAGCGCCTGGAAGAACCAAAGGCAGCTCCCTGGTGGCACTTTGCTCCTTGGTAATCTCAGACTCATACTCCCTGGAAACTATTTTCTGTTGCTACCAATGGCCACCTTTGGACAGAGTTTGGGGACTTGATTCTTTTACCAACAAGTTGAGTAGCCATGGGGCATTCACTTTCCTTCTCAAGATCTCAGTTTCCTCATTCCTGAAACAAGAATAAATAATTCCAGGGATTTCTGGAATCAATAGAACGGTGAAAAGGGAAGAGAGTTTAATGTCAGCAGATGGGGATTTAAACTCAGCTCTGTGGCTCCTGGGGAGGCTGGTTTCCGACTTTGAACTTCCACTGCCTCATGTAGCATGGTGCCTGGTATTGTAGAGCTTCACCATCATCATAAGAAATATTAATATCTTTTACTTAGGCATAACCATGTTTCTGAACATCCATAATGTTAATCGGCACAAGCACATTTATTAGGACAATTTCAGGGGAATAAGCTACAGGTAATGAACATCATATAACCGTGCTAGACAGCTGTAGCTTGCAGGTCAGTTTTGCCTTCAGAAAGAGCCGGGGCCTCCCAGGCACTCACCCAGGCCAGGCCCCATCACAGGTCACTGAGACCTGCCCCGGGTTTCTCTCACAATGTAGGAGTAGAAAGCTTTTTCTACCTCCGTTTCTGGGACACTGGTGCAGGAGCCAGTGGGCTGGGATCAATCTACAAGGAGCCAGGAGCAAATCACTGAGATCCTGTCTTGAGACAGGACTAAGCAGGAGACAGCACGTGGTTGACATGATCGGCTAAGCTGGGTCACCTGGGGGGGGGACTCAGGAGAAGCCCTAAGGGGACATCCTCTGACCCAGCAGTGAAGATGCCTGGTAGATTCTAAATCAAGGGTCTCAGAGCAGCGGCTATCAGAATAAACCGGTCCTATACATAGGCCCAGACCTCAAGTAAGCAAAGCACTGGCCAACCTCTTGTACGCAGACACTGAACACTTCTTCCTGTATTCTCTGGGTTGCTTCTGGATTTGGAGTCCTGAGGAAGAAACAGTAGAAAATCAGAGTGACAACAATATCAATAATTGACAACAATAAGCAAATGCAGGCCTGCATCCACTTAATGGGACACAATGCAGCTATTCACAGCAGTGTTCATAAAGAATTATCCAGAATATCTGAAGGTACATGTCTTACAATGTCAAATGAAAATGGGTATATTTATTTGATTGCAAATAAGTAAACTCTAAGCTTAGGAAAAAACCATGCTAGAAGGAAATCAATCCTTTGACTCTAGGTGATCCTCAATAGCTTTCTACTTTGATATATTTTCAAATGTTCTACAGGGTGCATGTGTTATTTTAAAATAGGAAACATTTATTTTTTTTAAAAGCATAAATTTTTTGGCCATTGTATTGAGACAGACAAGCTGGCATGCTTTATCTGCAAGTTTAAACTCCACAGCAGCTTGATCATTTCAACATGATGGCAAGAAGATTCTGAACCATGCAAATGCCAGGAGGAGAGCCAAGAGCGAAAAATCTCCAACCACCACTGGGCCCTGAATGTCACACAAATGCCTTTCATTCTCAGAGCCTCCCGTGAGAACACAAATAACAACAACCAAAACAAAAAGACACAAGTTAAGAATATAAATTCATGTGCCCTATTTAAAAAAAAAAAAAAAAAAAAAAACACCCAGGAATTTGTAAGTTCCTTCAAATAGATGGTAGTCCTGCCAAAAAAACAAAGTCATTTAGATAGACAATACTTTTATTCCCACATTGTTGTTATGGCTCAGAAAAGTCCTAGTCTCCACTTTGAAATTGTCCCACGGATCCACAGCACAGGCTTGTGGATTTGGGGAGTGTAGCCAAATCTTTGCCTTTTCAAGATGGATTATGATTTTCCAAAACAGTTTGAAAACCCTGTCTGCCCTTAAACTGGGCAATTACTTGGGGAAATATTTTCGGATGTAAGTGGAATGTGGCTGGAAAGATCAGAGACTAATGGTCTCTCAGTGCTGGTAAACAACTCCCAGCGATGCTGCAAACGAGGCTCGGCTTAAGATCTGCAGGGCTGCATCTTTGGAATAACTGCACAGTCTCTGCAGGAGACTATTAGGGGGGCCAGCACTCATTGCTATGTATTAACTTGCATACGTTTGCAGAAAAAATTTAAATCTTTAAATACTGATGGAGCATTTACCCCATGGAAGTCACTCAGCTAGAAAACGGAGAAAATGCAGCACTGTCCCTGCCTGCCTTCAAGGAGCTCACGAAATTAATCTCTTCGCCATTGTATCTTGCATATATTTATTTTTGGGTTCACGTATTTCAATACTGGCATCCAGAAGATGCACAGGAAACAACTCTGTTCCAATGCATCAGCATTTTCATAATGAGTGGGGAGAGGCCCGGAGGGTAAGAGGTCGACTTTTGGACAAGAGGAAGATGAATCTGTCCTCCCTGTCCCTCTGCTGCCTGAATCACCTGAAGCAGACAGACCTGGACTTTGTTACAGGTAAATAATTACAGTTGTATCTGCCATAAATATCTTGCTGAAGGGGCCATTGCAAAAATTGAGATTGTATCTCCAAGCAACTGTCAAATGGCTAGAATAAATTCAGAGGACTTGAAATACTGATGTACATTTTCTATCATAGATATCTCTTGGTCTAGACTTTCAGACTGCATCTTGACAGAACACCTAGGATGGCTGAGAAATTAAGGAGTCAGGAACAAAAAAATTACATAGTGTTGGTGTTCTGTGGTTTGTGTCTTCTTTATCTGTGGTCCCGGCAAACAGGAAGTCCTTGTGAATTGGGGGGCTCGAGCAGAAATGTTAAAGACACAGATCCCTGGGAATTTAAAAAGCCAAGGAGGTAATAAATCTTGGGCCAAAATGGAAAGCCTGAAGAGGTCAGTGAGCTACAGCCAACCTAATATCTGTACTTCTCAGGGCCGCCATAAATCTGACACTGCTTCTTCTGGGCTCAGCTGGCTTCTGTGCAGCCGGCAGATCAAAAGCCTCTGCCAGTACCCTCTGCAATTGCCTGTTTCTCATTGGGCCTGTTAGGTGAGGCAGGCAGGATGGGGAGGGAAGGATGATGCTGTCCTCTTCTTCTCTGCACCATCTGGGGGCAATATTTAAATATCTGCACCCTGAGGTTTAGAGAGAGAACTGGGGGAACCAGATGTACCACCCCAAAGCTTGAAGAAGTGAAGGTTCAGCTTCGGGAAGGAGCAGCAGCCAAGCAGACCAAGATTTCCTATCTGGGGATGTTGTTTTGTTTTAGTCAGAAGGGAGAAAGACTATTATTCAGGCTTTCTGAATTTCAGCAGAGAAGGACTCCCACATGTCACTTCCAATATAGCTGGATCTTTGTCTCACACATTCTCTCTGAATTATTTACTTTTTTCCCCAAAATATCTACTAACCTGCCCATTTATTTATCTATTTATTTATGCAAAGAACTATGCCAGGCATCTTACCTATGTTCTCACCAAGTTTCCTGAAAGGGAGATATTATTATTCCCTCTCTTCAGATAAGGAAACTGAGGCTCAGGATGGTTAAACAACTGGTAAAGGTTATGCAACTAGTAGGTAGCTGAGTCAGAATTTGAACCCAAGCCTCTGAGATTAAAAGTTCCATGCAATTCCTACTCTGCCACAATAAATCTACTGGGACTAGGGCACTACTAAATCCTGCAAAGGATGTAAAAATAAACCAAAGGAGAATCCTAGTTTTTAAAAAAATGGTCTGAAAGTTGAGATTTGACATATCTATAAATAATAGTGCTACAAAATAGAGTGTGATAAATGCCTAGAGAGAGGTACAAATAAAATATGAAGGGATTTAGAGAACCCAGCGATTCCTTCTCTTCTTGGTAGCATGGGCATTTGCAATGGGACTCAGAGTATCAGTAGGATTTGGGTCTTTGGCTCCAGAAGGAAAGGACTCTTCTGTAGATAAATGGAGTGTTCAAAGGTCCCAGCCAACACAACATGAGGTATGTTTGTAGCTGAATTTGGAATCAGCTACCCAAACAGGGGTATTGAGAAATGAATTTGCACAGGTTCGGAGTTTAAGCTACGTGTATCTTCTAACATCTGATGAATAGTAGAGCCGCTTATTTCCCTATAAGCAACAGAGAGTTAGTGGAGGTTTGTGAGTATATAATTGAGAAAACTTACTTTTGTTTTTGTTTGTTTGTTTGTTTGTTTTTGTTTTTCTGAGACACAGTCTCTCTGTCACCCAGGCTGGAGTACAGTAGTGCAATCTTGGCTCACTGCAACCTCTGCCTCCTGGGTTCAAGCGATTCTCCTGCCTCAACCTCCTGAGTAGTTATGACTACAGTCATATGCCACCAGAAAGCTTACTTTTGTGACAGTGTAGAGGCTATTTGGGAAAGACAGGGAGAAGAGGTAGAGGACAAGCTAGGGGGCTATTGTGGTAATCCAGTTTTTGAGGATCTTGATCTTGTAGATTGTTTGACTTCTGTTACATTTTTTGGCTTTGCCGTTTGGGGTGAATGACTTTCTTAATGTCCATTAACAGAAACGTCTAAAGTTTTAGGCAATCTACGTCAGTTAGTTTAAGTCATTCTTTAGAATCCAGCAGGTCTCCAAGGCCTGAATAGTACCAAGCATCTGGGTACCAACTAGGATGTGAACAAAGCAAAGAGGTACCGGTTGCTTTTCTCCAGTGGCTCATCCAGAAGCCTCATCATTTCCAGATCAGCACCTCCACTTCAAAGACTTGCTCCTCTTAGGGATATAGGATCCCTCTCTGCTGTGGAGAGAGGAATGGAGAATATATGAAAAGCATAGAGGGCTGAGAGGCAGGGCCAGATTCCAGGCTCTGTGCCGTCTCTTCTCTTTGACTTTGGACACACAACCTGACCTCTTTGGTCAGTTTTACCATTTCCCAAACATAGATAATATAATTTTTGCTCATCTAAATCTGGGCAGGATTATGTAGTGCATATAATCAAGGGTATCCGTTTTCAGACTGGGTCCGAAAAGTTCCAGAGTTTCTTTGGAGATGCTTCAGGGACTCCCCATGGGTAAGAAGTGTCTGAGCAGATCCCTTTTAATCCATTGTATTGATACATATTGGGCTTCTGCTGCAAATATACAATGAGTGAATGAATGCATGAAGATTTAAACCACTGGTGATGTGTAAAGAGACTGAACCGAGAGCCAGAACATAAAAGAGAGTCCTAGATCCATCCTAGCAAGCTGCGAGATTTCTAGCAAGCCATTTATCCTCACCTTGAGCCCCTGCTTCTTCATCTGTCACACGCTTGGCTTTGAATAGATGATCTGTGTCCCTTCTAGTGATGAGATGATATTTCTTCATTACATGAGAATTATAGGAATACAGATAAAATGTATTGTGAATGATTTAACTAATACTTAAAAAGCAAGGCCCAGTATCACATCAGCTATGCAGACTGCAACCAGGTATAGGGAATCAGGCCTCCAAGTCATCGCCACAGGCATGAACCCAAGTTCTTGCTCAGACCTTACTAATTCTTTTTTTTTTTTTTTTTAACGGTTTTTTCTTTTTCTTTTTTTTTATTATACTTTAAGTTCTAGGGTACATGTGGATAACGTGCAGGTTTGTTACATATGTATACTTGTGCCATGTTGGCGTGCTGCACCCATCAACTCGTCAGCACTCATCAACTCGTCATTTACATCAGGTATAACTCCCAATGCAATCCCTCCCCCCTCTCCCCTCCCCATGATAGGCTCCGGTGTATGATGTTCCCCTTCCCGAGTCCAAGTGATCTCATTGTTCAGTTCTCACCTATGAGTGAGAACATGCATGTTGAATTGTACACAAACCAAGAATTAGTAAGGTCTTCTATCGCAAGAACAGAAGACCTTACTAATTCTTAGTTTGTGTACAATTCCAACATGCTCAGCCAATTGATGTTATAGCCTGCAGCAGAAAACCCTGTAGCAGGAAAGAAACAGGTAGGGCAGGTACTTATGCAGCTGCACAAGTGGTAGTCTGACACCAAGCTAGTAGAAATGCAAAAGGTGAAAAGTATTAAGAAGCTGGCATAAGAATTTAAAAGCACTTGAAGAAAGGGATCTTTGACTATAGGAGCAAATATTTTTATACAATCTAGTTATATCCATCTTCCTCTCTGGCAGGAGATCAGCTCATGTGAAATCCAGAGGAATCCAAGACAGTTAAAAAATTGGCTCCCAAGTTAGAATAGATGACTTAGCCAAGAAACAAAGCAGGGATACACCAAATATTTGTTTCAAAAAGCCAAGCTGTCACATCTGAGGTCCGAGAGAAAAATGGACTTAAGAAAAGCACAAAGTAAAAAGCACACGTGGAGCCCAGGGACCCAGTGTCGAGAAGATTGTTTAGGTGGTTCAATGAGATGCACTCATTCATGTTCCGGTGATGAGCCTGGGCCATTATGATAAAAATAGATGACGCTGTGTAGCATCTACTGAAGGAAGGAAGCCAGGAGTGCATATTCTTTCTATCTGGGAAGGTTTCTAACAAAAAGAGTGAATCTGCGGAGGGGAGAGGGTGTCAGCCTTTGGTTCTGAAAGGGTTAACACTTAGTTATCTGGAAAGTCTTCTTGAAATCCCCCCAAATGTGCGGGCTTCCCCTGGGCACTCTCCTCCCACTAGCGGTATACCAGATTCTGGCTCCAAGGGTCTCTGGCGTGTGTTCCATGCCTGGAACGGCCAGGCATCTAAGCGAGGCTGCAATGTTGTCAGGGGTTCTGTCTGTCTCTATTTGGTGCTGTCTTGGGAAGATACACAAAGAAGACAGTACTGAAACCCCAGCCGCCTCATGCCAGACAGTGCCTGTCCTTGCTTTTCTTCCCCACCATTCTGCTGCAGGGGCCAAAAGTTGGCAGCAAAGCTTATGGATTTGATTATGAGCGGGGTTGCAGGATGGTGAGAGTAGGCAGGAGCCTGGGCCTGAAATCCTTTGCGAAAATCCAAGAAAACATCGGTTTGGATTCCTGTTACCTGTGGTAATGCTTTCCTTCAACAAGTGCTTGTAAAAGCAGAGAGGCATCCTCAGCATGCGTCCAGGAGAAAGTCTGGACACCACAGACACAGCGCTGGGAGGAAGCAATGAGAAGACCCTTCAGGGAAAAAAAAAATCAGCTGATGTTGCCACGTTAGCACTCAAGGAACTGGTAAATATCAAAAGGTGAGAAACTCTCAGTCCGAGGTCTGCTTGGAGGTGTGGCCTCATGGTGAGGATTCACCCGATGTCCTTCCAGACTCTTGGGAACTGCAGAATGGCTGCCCAGGGATGGGGAGGGAACCAAGGACTGTGCTAAGTCCTTCAACTGCATTTGTTCCCTAAGTCCTGACAACAGCTTGTGAACCAGAAGTATCTGAGACAGGTCTCAATCACTTTAGAAAGTTTATTTTGCCAAGGTTAAGAAGGCACCTGTGACACAGCCTCAGGATGTCCTGACAACAGGTGCCAAAGGTGATTGGGTTACAGCTTGATTTTATACATTTTAGAGATACATGAGACATCAATCAATATGTGTAAGATGCATATTGGTTTGGTCTGGAAAGGTAAGACAACTTGAAGTGGAGGGTTTCCAGGTCATAGGTAGATAAGAGGGAAATGGTTGCATTCTTTCGAATCTTTGGTCAGTCTTTCACTGAACACCTAATTCATATGGATGGGAGAAGGGAGTAGAGGAATAGTTACTTATTCCTTAGTCTGGCTCAGTGAATTTGCATTTTTACATAAACAATAGGGCATAGGAAACAACCACATATGCATTTGTCTCAGGTGAGCAGAGAGATGACTTTGAGTTCTGTCCTTTGTCCTGCACCTGTGAAGATAAGCCAGCAATTGACACTGCCAGGGTGAAATCTAACAGAACTGTTTTAGGGTAAAGCTCTTGAGCCCCACAAAGAGTTTCCTTCTGGACAATTTGTGAGACAAGTATGCAGCTTTTTTTTTTTTTTTTTTTTTTTTTTAAATCTTCGTAGCTATCTTATTTGGGAATAAAATGGGAGGCAGGTTTGCCTGATGCAGTCCTCAGCTTGACATTTCCCTTTGGCTTAGTGATTTTAGAGTCCCAAGAATTATTTTCCCTTCACAAGCTCTATGACAAAAGGTTTGACTAGGCCCATTTCATTGACAATCACACTAAGGTTCAGGATGGTTAGGTGGCTTTCCCGAGGTAACTTTCCTAGTGTGACAAATGAGGGCTTCAGATCAGGTGTGCCCAGCATCACCAAATCCCCTGCTTTCTTTTTTCTTTTTTTCTTTCTGTTTTTTTTTTTTTTTTTTTTTTTTTTTTGGTCTACAGGCTTCTTGAGAGGACGTAGGGTAGGCATTGCTGGAGGATCTCTCCCCAAGATTGAGGTTGGAGAACAGAACCCGTAGGTCTTGCACCAGCAGCAGCACCTGGAACTTGTTAAGAATGCAAATTCTTGGGCCCCACCCCAGACCTACTGAATCAGAAACTCTAGGGATGGGTCCAGCAAATTGTGTCTTAACACCCCTTCCAGGTGGCTCTGACTGCAGCCAAGCTTTCAGAACAGAACCACTGCTCTCAGGCCTTGCTATTCAAAGTGCAGGCACAGGATCAGCAGCAAGCCATCCCCAGAGAGCTTGTGAGAAACGCAATATCCCAGGTCCTATCCTGGCCCCCAACTCTGAATCTTCATGTTCATAGGATTCCCAGAAATTCAAGGGACTATGAAAGTTAGAGAAGTACACAGCTCTGTTGGTTGAAGGTATTGCTGAATCCATATTGTTGTCTGTGAGCCAAGCTATAAGCAGGTTCTTCCCAAGTTCAAGGAATGGACTCATACCATCCAGATGAAGCGTAGAGGTGGGAGTGAGTGAGCAGGACTGGGTTAGACTGTGAATGTCTAGGTCAGGCCCTGGACTTTGCTGCTTTCCCTCGCCACTGTGCTAGAACCCATGCTAGGCCTGTTTGAATACACAGCATCCTCTGAAGACTCACCTTCTGTGAAATGCTTCCTTCAGGTCAGGGATGTAAAAGCTTCTTCCTTACCAAACTCTGATGGACACATAGGAGCTGCTGGGTGGTCTGCACTGGAAAGGATTCTTGGTCTGTGCCTGGGCTCAGTGGGATGAGTGCCAGGATCATCTAGCAATGTCTGCCACAGGCATGGGATGGGACAGTGGTGGCCTGGGTGACGAACTGATGTACAAGGGACAAGGGGGTAGGGGACACAGAGGTTGAGCACATCCGGATACCTGAGAAGTTTGGCAAACACTTATTACAAACATATTTTTCTCTTTGCAGGGATTATAGGCAAATTTTCCTGTTGCCTTTGTCAAATGTTAATTACTGTTTTTACAAAAGATAAAAATGATTATGATTTTTTTAAAATGCAAAGAATACAAAAGGTGTATAACCCTTTCCCTCCCAGTAGAAAACCACTCTTAACCATTTCTGGAATATTCTGCCAGATATATTTTTAGGTATACCTTCCCCCTCTACACAGATATACTTAGCTGATCTGCCTGCCTCAGCCTCCCGAAGTGTTGGGATTACAGGTGTGAGTCACTGTGCCCGGCCACCAACAATATTCTTTATAGCAATAAAACAAAAAACAAACAAAAAAAATTAGTTTGAAATCAACTGCTGCGTTAGTTTTCATGATTCTTTAGCTTCCTCCTTTTCGGAAGAGTCCTTTAGTTTTTCCTCAACTGAGGGTTAAAGGTCAGTTATTTCTTGGAATGTCCCTCAATTTGAGGTTCTCTAATGTTTCCTTCTGATTAGATTCAGGTGATGCATCTTCAGCAGGAATATCTTAGAGGTGACGCTGGGATCTCAGTGCATCCCAGTACATGGTTTTTACTTGTTGTGTCACTGCTGATGTTCACTTTGATCACTTGATTCAGGTGGTGGCTGTTCAGCTTCTTCACTGTGAAGTGACTCCTTTTCTCCTTAGGCCTAATTAGTATTTTGTCAGGAGGAATTTTGAAAATATACCCCATTTCTCATCAGACTTTCAATGTATTTATTTATTGATTTTTAATATGTTTATCTTATTCAATTGGTCATATTCCATTACAATCATTATTTATTTGCTATTCAAATTGGGCAAAGGGACCCCTTACAAGCTGGTGTCTGTGTCCTTTCCATCAGGTTGCCTCAGTCTTTGAGCACTTTGCTTTCCGCCATGGTGAGATGTTCCTGAATCATCTTGCATATTCCTTCTCTCAGTCTCGGATCCAACTGCTTCTTCAACAGGCCCTGGTTACTTTTAATGGAGAACGATACACACACACACACACACACAGGCACACTTGCATTGAAGTTCATGACTATATCTATCTACACATATTGAAAATAACCCATTCACAATGGGACTGAAGTGGCTACATTGTCTGGGGTAAATACCTGGGGTTTGTTGTTTCTTGCCAGGAGCATTTAGGACACTGACGCACACAAGGAGTTTAGGAGCAGACGTTTAATAGGCAAGAGAAAGAGAAAGAGAGAGAAAGGAAAACAGCTCTCTCCAGTGAGAGAGAGGGTACTTCCAAGAGGAAAAGACCTGTGACTGGCAGCAGATGCCCCAGATTTTATAGTCCAGCTCCAGGAGGTGATTTCTGATTTACATAGGGATCACAGATTGGTTCTATTAGGTGTGACATTTACATAGCCTGGGGAAGGCTGGTCAGCCTGCGCTTATCTTATTATGCAAATGAACTTTCCCCTTGGTCAGCACCATCTTGTCTGCTCCTTACTGTACATGTGGTTGACAAAGAGGAGGGAAGATGGAGCCACCATCATGAACATGCAGAACAGATGCCAGCATCTGTGTTGCAGTTCAATTTTACAGGCTGCTCTTTGTTAGAAAGGAAAATAATTTGGGGCTGCTTTTTGTTAAAAGGGAAATCTTGCCAAAGACTTCCATACCCTCACTATCTGCCTAAGTAATTTCTTAACTCCTGTATCAGAATCTTCCCTTTCCAACCCACCACCACAAGGGTCAAGTTGATTTTCTTCCTTTTCGTATGTTTCACTCTGTTTTCTGACAACAAGAAGCTAGAATCCTATTGCTCTAACTCTATTTACTTATTTGTAATAAGTCAATATGTAATATTTACTCCTCCTGTGTACAACTTATCTCCTAGCTTGATGGCCACCCCTTCCACCAAAGATTCCCACCAAATCCATTCAGTCTCTGGAGCCCTGGGCTGGCCAACAACATAGGCTGCCCCCTTCCTGCGCCTCTCTCTCCTTATAAAATCCCAGGTGGTGCCCTCCTCACGCCTCTTGGGTTCAATTCCCTATGCAGGGCCATGTTTCCCAACCTGGATGATCTTCCTTCCTGCTAGGCTCTGACCCCTACTCTGAGCTGTGCAGCTCCCCTGCCCCTGCACCCCCCAACGTGAACACCTACCTCCAGAAGCCCAACCAAAAGGCTTGAGCATTGAAATGCTCACGAAGGGAAGGAACAGAAGAGGAAGAAGAGACTAGTTTGCATTTGAATATTCTAATAAGCCCCTTTGAATGAAATGATCTTCATTGTTTCCACTGTGGAACTTGATAACCCACTGTCATGGAGAGCATTCTGATTCAAAGGACCCTGGAACATTTGCTTGAAAAAGAAGAGTGGAGTGTCAAGGAGTTCTAGACTTGGGAAAGAGCATAAGTGAGGGGGATTTCTGAGACTGAGTGGGGACCACTCTTGGGACTCTTATTTTGTGCACATTTGGAGCCTCTGATAATCAGACATCAAGATAGGATTAGACAGGCAAGAAATATATTAGGGGAAATGGCCATGCAAGGAAATGGGGAGGCAGAGGCTAGAAGAGCCCTCAGACTGTGATGCATATCTAACCCAGAGGGAAGGAGAGAGGAGCAGAAAGCAGGGCAATGGGAGCATTTCAGACTGCAGAGCGGTTCTAAGGAAAGTTTGGCAAGCACTTCAGTGAGTCCCAAGCCACAGTTGCTCATTCCCTGTCTTCCAGGAATGGACCTTCCGCAGTACTCCCGCCCTGCCCAGCCATTGGCTGGGGGAAGCTGTAGGAAGACAGAACTCATCACGAGCTTGATGGTGGATTTCAGGGCACAGCAGCTGGGCCATGGGTTAATTATGTTTCCTAAAGTCAAAGATCTGAGAGGAGCCTTCTCCTGGATGCCCCATGAGCAGAAGGGTAAGAATAGTTACCTATCCTTCTGGAAGGTAGGACTGAATTATAACCTGTTCCTAAACAGAAAATCAAGGAGCAGAAAGCTATAACCTGCCTCTTGAGCAGAGACGCAGAGAGAAAAGGGAGAAAAGATGAGCAAAGAAGAAAGGTAAACTCTTGTGCCAGGTATCTGATGAAACTGGGTTTATGATTTTGAACTAAGTGGAGATGCCCCACCCATGTGTCCCTTTTACTGTGAATGAAACCACCTCTGCAAAATTATGACAGTAAGAGAAATCTGACATGGCTGACTCCATCTTGCTTCTAGCCTCACAGGTTGGCTGTCTTTGCTTATTCCTGGGTGTGGGCCAAGTTAACTTTGGAAGAAATTTAGTTTATAGTTTAAATGGTAATAGCCCTTCTCAAAAACTAAACTGTTCTTGTAAAACTAACAAAAGGCCACCAAGTTAGGAGGGTGAGAGGGGCTTGAATTCTGAATAATTACCAGTCATTATTCTGGAGGTCTTAAGATTTACAACATCTCCAATTTCTATCCCAGATAACATCACTATTGTCTAACCTAAGAGTGGCCTTTTGAGATGTCTTTTCACTTTTTCACATTTCTGACAACCGGATGGCCCCACATGGACCTATCAACCAGTCTTGTGGCCTCCACTCAGGAACTGACTCAGCAGAAGAGGACAGCTTCGATTCCCTATGATTTCATCTCTGACTCAATCAATCAGCATGCCCCCATGCTAGTCCACCAAACTATCTTTGAAAAACCCCAAACCTCTGAGCCTTTGAAAAGCAGCCACTTGCAAAGCTGGGCTAACTTCCTAAAGGCCCTCTGCACCCATCACTGCTCCTGATCCTTGAATCTTTGATCCCTTGATTTCATTCACACTTTAAATTTTCATAATTGCCTTGGACTGTGATTCTTGGATGATGACATATTCTCATTTCTTCCTTTGGTTTAGTGACTTTGGTACCTCCACACTGGTGGGTTTTCAACTTGGCATGTTCTCTTGGGTTCAGTGGCACCCACAGCTAGAATTGGAGATCATTTTCTCTTCTGCCTTTACCCAGCAGAGCCTATCCAGGCCATTGACCTCCAGTCCCCAGCGTTATTGGCAAGTCAGAGACAGTGGGAACAGCATGCTGACCGGAGCGCTTGAGTCCCAGAGAACCCTGGAAGAGAGTAGAGGAATCCACAGTCCTGTACCTCTGGGGTTAAATTGGGCTATACTCTTCATCTTTGAATGTTGTTCATGACTTTCCAGCTTTGCCTCATGTTATAAAATAATTTCAATCCTATATTTGTATAGCAATTGTGCATCATTTGGGAGGTTTGCAGCAATGCTAAGTACATGGTGGCATTTCATAGGTGAGAAAATGAAAACCCAGGGAGAGTTAAGTGATACGCCTAAGGTCACGCAGCTGGACCTGGCAGAAGCCCGGCCGGGTTAGTGCTTAGTGAAATATTCTTTCCACAGCATTGCTGTCTTGTCTATTATGCACCCCCCAACCATGGATTCCCTTTCAGCTCTCCTCAGAGGCTATTACATTAATTCTGATTCCCTCCCCCAGTTTTTGCAACCTTATGAAATAACTTGCTCTACTGAATCATCGCTTTACCTACAAGATATAATTTTATTCTACTGCTTCTGATTTCATTATCTCTGTTTTGTCACTCGATCTCACTTTTTCTAGGGGTTCCAAAGGATTTACAATGAATGATAAGAATGGAATTATAAGCACCAAAAAATAGAGAATAATTAAATGTCAGTCACGGCCATGATAGAGTGAATGGAATTCTGTATCTCACTATTTGGGGCGCTGGCTGTGTGATACTCATTAACTGTTTTTTTTTTCTTAAGACTATGAGTTTGGCTGGGAATTCAGCTGCACGTGATGGATCATGCTTACCTTGCCTTTCCCCACCTGCATGCCTCCCCTTGAAGAAGATAAGCATCTTTGGGAGCGAGAATTTTTAAATGAGATTGTTTATGCATCAAGGAGTAAGTATTAATAGCTAAAGTGCATTCATATGGTGATTGTTTTCTAGTGATGAGAATGGGAAATGTTATTTCTCTATTAAATTATGGAAGCCACTGGATTATGCATTACATGCTGATGTGCCAGCTCTGTTTCTCTCTACTCACAGTGATGCTTTGAGTCTCATTTTCAAACTAGACACCTCTGTAAATTGACCTGAATGTTCTGTGTGTACACCGGCATTGACGCAGAGGGAAAACAGCGGTTGCTCAGCAAGCACGTTTCTTCTACTCTGGGATCTGCAGTACAGGCAGTACTCTCTGCCAAGGTACATTCTGGAGTCCTGTGCTTTGCCCAAGGTCCCCACCCTATCAGAGACATGGCAAGTGCATCCAGGAAGGGGAGGGTCTGCAAAGTGAGTCACAGGGGCAACAGTGGAAGAAACCAGGAGTGTTTAGTACAAAGAGGCAAAAACTAGGGTACGTGTGAAAGTTGTCTTCAAATACTTGAATAAAGAAGTTCTGTACAGGAGGTTGACACTTGCTCTGTGCTACCCTGGAACACAAAACTAGAATCAAAAGAGAGATGATTTCTGGTTCCACAAAATAATACAATTTTCCTTTTTTTGCAGCATCTAACTATTCATAAAGTCCTTTCAAAAACATTGTCACCAGAAAGTAATCTCCATGACGAGAGGAGGTTTGCCTGATTTTTGTTTTTCTTTTAGTACCCACTGTTCCTGTGATAGTGCTTGGCACATAGGAACTGCTCAATGCATATTGGTTGAATAAATGAATGAATGAGTTGGTTTCTATGAGGGTTGATGTGATAAGCCCATTTTGTGGAAGACAAAAATTGAGAAGTTTAGATATGTAAAGTGGTTTCCTAAGTTCACCTATGCTCCTGAACTATCCTGAACCCAGGCCCCCTAATAAGAATCTTACTCAAAGGCTTAATGAGCTTAGCTTTCTATCATAAATTGGGCCATCTCCAGTGGTAGTTGGCGAGCTCCTCATCAGATTTTGAACAGACTTATTTGCACCTCTGCTGCTGTTATGACCCTGCATGAGCTGGACAGTCAAGTTTTGAGGGGCTGGATGAATCACAGATTGGCTGGCTTTCTTACTGCTGAGGCGATTAAAAACAGCTTTTCACATTTCATTTTCTCCATGTCTCCTCTCACCTCCCCTCCCTTTCTGTGTATCTTCCATTCTTCCCAGATCTCTGAAATGCCTCTGTCACACAGTTCCTCTCTCTCTCTCCTTGCTCCTCCGGTTGGGAGAAAAGCTGTTGTATTACCCTGTTCACACATTGCTATATATAAATACCTGAGACTAGGTAACTTATAAAGAAAAGAGGTTTAATTGGCTCATGGTTCTGCAAGCTGTACAGGAAGCATGGCTGGGGAGGCCTCAGGAAACTTACATTCATGGCAGAAGGCAAAGCAGAGGAAGGCACATCTTCTCATGGCCAGAGCAGAAGGAAGAAAGAGAAGGGGGAAGTGTTACACACTTTTAAACAACCAGATCTCATGAGAACTCACTCACTATCATGAGAACAGCAAGGAGGAAATCTGCCCCCATCATCCAATCACTTCCCACCAGGTCCCACCTCCAACACTGGGGATTACAATTTGACATGAGATTTGGGTGGGGACACAGATCTAAACCATATCAGCTATGTTGACTAATCACAAAACGTTAGCAAGCAGTAGTTTAACTCACGACTTTCTCAGAGTTATTTGCTTATTTAAAGCACTGTAGAGAGAGCCCCAAAGGAAAAATCTGTAATGGTTGGGTTCTAGGCACCATGAACCTTGGAGAATGAACTCATGTTGGAGGTGGAAGAGTGATATAAGAACCCTTCCAAATGGCCCTGAAATCACAGCAATCAGATAACCCCATACCTCATTTTTAAAAAGCCCACTCCCTTGAGGGCCTTCTTCCCTCTTGCCCACCTGGTTACATCATCCTACCCCATAGCTTGATCCCCAATATACCCATCTAGACCTCCAGCTTTCTTACAAAGCTTAAAAAAACTTCCCTTGGTGGAGTGTTGATGAGTATGTTTTAGTGTAGAAAGAAACCAGAAATAGAAATTACTAAACACAAATATTTAAAAAATGATTAAAGGTGTGGGGACTTTGTAGGTGTGAGAGAAAACAAACCCATGGTACTCCCATTCCCATTAGCATCTCCAGAAAGCCTCATTCACATAGAGGCTGTCTATGACTTGAAGGCCTCATACCTGCTCACCTGGCCTTCATCACTCACGCCAGGCACCACAGCTCTGGAGAGCCTCTGTCTCCAGTCGTAGGAGTCCAGGAAACCACACTCCTTTCCTTCTCAGTCAACGGCATGGTCTCCAAAGAATAAGAAACGATGGGAATTTTGATAAGCACCCAGCAACAAGAAAATAGCCAATGGGCTCACTAATAAGAAAGCAAGCCTTCTCCAGAAAATCTGTCTGCTTTACTTTCCCCTTATCAATATTGCTCCGAGAGTTCATTTGTCACTGTATAGCCAGAAAGCTCACCCCCGTCTTTTTTAATGTTTCACGCTAGGTTTGCCCAATAAGAGTAATAAAAATAATGACACCATTATTCCTCTTCTTTTTTTGTTTTCAGTGCATCACTTGCAGATTTGAATAATGAATTATGCTTACATTATCTGTACTTTCTTGCTCTTGACTTCCTCTACTGGCTAAAAGTGAAGCTATTATCCAATTGTCAAAGACTGAGTAGCCTTCCCTGGCACAGTCAGTGATCTTGTGATGTAGATACACTCTGGGGCAAAATTATCACATGTACAATTTCAAGCTATATAAGAGAAAATTACCAGCCAGTGTGGAACTGAATCCAGAACCTGGTGAAATATTAAATATTTCATTAGTAATCCTTTTGGAACAAAAATAAGCAGACAACAGAATTAGTTATGAGTTGGGCATAAAAGGCTAATTAATGTTATTGTATTCGGTTGATTGACTTCAAGGCTATTAAATCATTATTTTATTGTCTGAATCTCTGCCTCACTCAGGCTAAAGAAGCCATTTTATCAGAAAAACTGTGTTTTTTCTTTTTTTTTTTTAAACAAACAAACAAACAAACAAAAACCAAGAAACTTCTGCTGCTTCTAAGGAGACCCATTTGTGTGCCTGAACTTGGCTTCTTATACAGTTGAGTTTGCATCCCTGAATAGATCTTCCAATAAATTTTAGATGATATAAAGTATACATCTGCCACCAAGGATAGATTAAAAGTGCATGGGACAACCACCCGGAGAGGTCAGCAACCACATCTGGAAGGTACTGCAGAGGTCATGTTGTCCAACACTTTGCACCAACGGTTGAGTGTACTGTATACTTTTCATCTACTTCGTCATCTTCGTCGCCTTCGTCTCCTTCTGCCTCTTACAGATTTCTGGCTCCATGTTCCATTCTATAATCCACCATCCACAGAACCAAGCAAAATAATTCTCTGCCCACCTTAAACAAGCTCATACAAAAATATATTAGAATCTATTTGTGATGACTGTCTTCAAGTATTCACTCCCAATTCCACAGGTGCCACTTAGTGAGGACTAATGTTGAGGACCACGTGTCAACCTAAGCATCCAAAGGAGATTCTTGCATCTTAGCCTGGGCCTGGTGTATGACACCTCCAAGTGCATTGGAAAAAAGGCTCCTTCCTTCTGTGCCATTGCAGCCCACCACCAGTGAATGTATTCGGGCAAACAAAGTACAGAGTTGGATTTCAGCACAACTTGTTGGCTTGACCAGACACACGTGAATAGAGGACAACCTGAACAACCATACACAGTGACCCAGGATGGACTGTCTTTTGCTAGAGATGACTCTCAACAAAGATCTAAAGTGAGCAAAGCTCATCTCAAGGAATTTCCATATTTGCCTTCCTTTCCTTTCCTTTCCTTTTCTGGCCAGCCTATCTGTGCAGATGCTAGAATTTATTTTTCAGTCAGTAACTAAGAAGTACTCAAGGCTACTGGATTATGCATGCCATGCTGATGTGCCAGCTCTGTTTCTCTCTACTCACAGTGATGCCTGGAGCCTCATTTTCAATCTAGACACCTCTGTAAATTGACCTGAATGTTCTGTGTGTTCACGGACATTGACACAGAGGAAAAACAGTGGTTGCTCAGAAAGCATGTTTCTTTTTAGGGAACCCTGAAATCGCATCTTATTATAACAGGGATTCCTTCAAAACAAGAAGACTTTGAAATGCAAAGGGATAAATTTAAATAGTGTAATTCAGGTACCCCATAAGGCAACGAAGGCTTTTTCATGTATTACTGATTAATCTTCTGTTGTCTGCCTTTGGAAGGTCCATGGAATAGGCAAAGCTCCTCTACCCTGGATTCTGGAGCCCAGTTGGTCAGCCTCTATTTTTCAGGTGCTATAGTCATTCTCAGCATGGCAGAAACCAGGTCAAGGAGCCGGGGCAGACATGAAAATCACCAGAGGTTGGGCTGTGGGTGGTCTGGCTAGAACTTGATATAGGTTGCTCTTGGCTTTTGCAGAGAAGAAGGGGAGTGTAGAATCCCTTTACATAAACAATTCAGACCCAACCCAAGCCAAAATCAGTAACAAGAGCCTGCAGGATGAAATGGTATTATCAGGTTCCATCAGTCTCACTCGATAACAGCTTAGCTTCCCACACAATGTAGAGATAACCTAACACTCACTTTTTCTTACCACTCTCTTTTTTCTTTTTTCTGAGAAGAAAACGGAAGAAGGATAAGGAGGAGGAGGAGGAGGAGAGAAAAGTTAAAAGGGATTTGACCATTTTAGTGGGCATGGTGGCTTGGAACCAGGTAGAAATCTAATTTTTATATATATTTTTAAATTGGTAGTTTTATTTTCTTTGGATAAAACAGATGGATATGAAACTGGATCAGTAATTTGGAAAGAAATTATACAAAACTGGTGGATGTATGGTTTGGCTCTGCTTTTCTTATAATGTCAGTTTCCTAAAGATGAGGTTGCCAAAGGGATCCTTACATAGGTTTTGTGGGTAGACGTCACAGTGGGCTGGAATGGGGAAGGGAGAGGCTGGTGGGGACTTGGGTGTTTCCCCAGATATAATAGATAGTCCTGACTTTCAAATGTAGTGGATTTGTACCAAGGAAACCACGTTGCTATGTTCTGATTACCAGGGTACTCCTAGCTGAGAGGGAAGGCTTTACAACAACTTCCTTGGAAACCTGCCTGCCGTGGATCTGGAGACATGGTAGCTCAGTGGGATCCAGCCTGCTAGGGAGGCCACCATTTCATGTCTGTATGGTCGTCCTGTCTCAGTCCAGCCTGATGCCCAGCTTCTGACCTATGTAAGAATGCTGCTGGCAGCAGGACAGGATGGGCTGAGTGAAGGATGGCACCCCCGCAAAACTCAACACACCTGGTGAGGCAGGAAATGCTGCATCCATTCCATGTCCATTCACGGAGCTGCTGGGCACCCAGTGCTTATGCAGGGTATTCAAAGACAATGTAGGAACTGTCCCTGACCTTTAGGAGACTACCTTCTGATGAGCAAAGCCAGAAGAGAAACAGGCAGTGCCTAAGATGAGCTCAGAGCTTTACTAGAGAAAGGATGGGGAGGGGCCCTATTAACTTTTTGAAAGCAACTAGGGGAGTCAGTCTCAGCTTGGAGGCCATGAGGGTGGGGTTCGTTTTGAAATGTGATCCTTGCTATCTCCAAGTCTTCATTTATCTTGATGGGTCAATTTGGACTGTAAACACAAGATAGAGGAAAAAGAAATCTTGGTCTTATTCTGTTTCTCATGGGAATTCGGTCAGCTCCACTTACAGTACAATGTAACTACGTCAAGACAGCTGTACCCATCTCAGATTGTATGTGGTCTAGTAAATGCTAGAATTGGCTTTCTCAACCTCCATTTTTTTCTCCATTTTATTTGGAAAAGTTAGAAAACTAAAATCTACATTGCCCGGAAACCCTGGCAGCTAGGATTCTGGATGCAAAATAGGTTCTGCTAATCTAATGCATTCATGGGGGATTTGGAAGATGCCAGCCAGTGGCCATCATGGCTACTGGCAAGGAAGGCTGGGCAGAGATGAGAATATGCAGCAACCCGATTCTGCATTCCAGCATCTCACAGCAGTGCCACTGCAGTGAGAGGCAGACTTAGAGGCAGCAACAGTCCACCGGTTCGCTGACCTCTGGACCACAGCCAGGGCGGTGCGACCTTGAAACCGGTAGTTTTGTGGTGGTTCCTGACGTATGCTCCTCTCAGCCCTTCTAAATATTTTGCAGGCAATGACTCCATGGTGTCAATTTTTTCCCATCCAAAATCCTCTGAAGGTTTCTGTTTCCTGAGCTGAATCCTGACAGAGAAACAAGGCCAGCATTACCCTGGGTCAAGATCCATAAGGGCCGTTGGACTTCAATCTGTTCCTTTGAATCTATATTGGATTTTGCTTCCCTGATATTTGGAACCCTTCCTGGATTCTAACTCAAGTTCACTGTCTGGACTTGTCTTTTTCTAGTCTCCTAGGGTGTAGCATGTGCTATGCATGCCACACATCATTCCTCTTGGCCCCCATGAATTAACAGGTGACTGCAGCTGGGGGCTCCCAGCAGGGTAATGGCTGGGTGCAGGGGTAGCTCTGAGGGTAAGAGGGTTAGCACACTGTGGATCTGCCCTCAACCAATGAGGTACTGGAGTCAGTGGGTGAATACACCCCCATCCTCTCCCACTTTGTTCTATCCCGAAGTGTTAGCAAACCTCTCTAATTGTGGAGAGGGGCTCTGTTGGAGAAAGAAACCAATGGATTCATCAGTTTTAAGTACCAGTTGCTCGGTCCATTGTTTGAAGGCTGTTGACCCCTCAACAGAAGAACTCAGTCAGAGTTTCAGAGTAGGGGTCTTCATTTTTCACATAAAGAAAAGCCACTATGTAGAAGCAAATGGGAAATTCAGGTTTGGAGGCAGGAGAAAAGGTCCTTGAATTGAAGCAATGCACATGGGGTGGAGCTGCCAGCTGCAGCTCCCAACTTGTTGGGGAAGGGGCTGGGTTGAAATAAACTAGCAAGTGTTTGAAATCTGCCAGTATCTATGCCCTGAATGCAGGTCCCCAACTCAGAACATCTGGCAAAAGATTTAGCAAGTAAGTTCAACAAGTGTGTAGTGAGCAATTGCAGAGAGACAATAAAGGTAAAATGGGAAGCCAGGGCTTTTGGAAATATTCAAACTTGTGGTCAAATCCAAACAGCATCATTCGGAAACTGTGCCATTCTGGGAGAGTTGTTTCATGGATGTGATAATTGATATTTCACAGAGCAGTTGTGAGAATTGAAGTTGACAAGTCAACTTGCACATAGTAGATGTTCATTAAGGAGAGTTCCATCTTAAAGCAGAACCTATATTTCCAATCTTCCAAGCAGTTGAAGGCCAATCCCCTCTTAGGCTAAACATTTTTGTCACATGCATTTTTATCTAAACCTCCCTAAACAGTTGCTTTTTCCCTTTAAGAATCAACTAAACAGCATCATAGAAGACTGACATTCCCACTAGCAGTCCTGATTACTGAGGTTTTGGTAAAAAGGCAAGAATCTCTCCAGCAGTCCTGTCACCTCAGACGTGCAGTCAGGTGGTGTGTGCTGTCCACAGTCACATGTCTTGTTTTCTATGTGTGATCAGAGAGTTAACGCAGCTGGCCTCTTTATCGTCTGTGCCTGTGAATGTCTTGTTCTTTGGAATCTACATGTTCACAAACACAACCATCTCTATACTTTGTCACAGCCCTGTATGTTTACATGTTTGCTAGATAGAGTTTTCCGTAAAGCACAATACCAGGTTGCAATGATAGTCTGTGCTGAATGACACACATTTGAATTTCATAGGAGGCTGTCTCAAACCAGGCTGGACCCCGGACTATAAAATTTACGGAGGCACACTCTGAATTAATCAGCAAATATATACTAATTCACGCTGACCTTTTTTCAAGCTGAGGCCTTTTTATCACTCACTGTAGGTTTAACATCGGCCTACCGAGTGTTATTACAAAGGACTCAATGGTTGGCCATAATTATATAATGCAAATGACATTTGCTGTTTTGTTTGAGCTTATTCCCTCAGATGTTTCCTTCTTTTATCACACTCCTCACACATCTGTGTCCCTGCAATGGCTCTGCAAGCTCCTCCTCTCCTGATCCCCAAGTTGCTTGTGCTGTCTGTCCTGACTGTCATACAGACATGGCCTGCTGTGAGGATCCAGCGGGTGTGAGACATGCCTCTGACACAGGTTATGTTGACAGCTGGTCGGAACAGGTGTACACTGATTCTACCATCAAATGGCAACACACATTTGGCTCCTTCCCAGCTCACAGGCATGAAAAACCTGTTCTCTTCACATTTCTTTGGAGATTGATTGACTGTTCTTTGACACGGCACACTGTGACTGTTTGTAAGTTTCCTGGCCCTTCGGCTGCTCAGACGTGTTCCAGAGAAGTCTCAGAGAAGACCTCCATGTGGCTCCATGAATTATTCATCTGCTTCCGTAGGACGGAGGGGAGAATGAAATCACTCCTTCCCCACCCTCCCCTCCAAAACCTGGAAGACACAGTGCAACGTATTTGGGGAGTTAAAAAATCAGCAACGGGATGGTTGCTGGAGAAAAGAAGCAGTGGAGTGGTGTAAGAATATTTTGATTCTGAGATTGTTTAAAATGAGAATCACTATCCTCCAAAACTAAGTGCATCCTATTACAGAGACTTCATTATGAAACAATGATGAAAAAAAGCACTTTAACAGTCCAAGTCAAACTGTCCATCTCTCATAAACAGTTAAAGACCGGGTTTTTGTCTCAGTAAAAAAAAAAAAAAAAAAAAAAAAAAAACAATGATAATAAAATCCTAGGTTAAATGCTTTGGCGTAAGTTTTTAATAAGTTCCTGTTTAAGAAGGCAGTTGTAACCAACTGAATGCTTCAACAATTTCGTGAGTGGGAGACATCTGGTTTGAACTCTGTGGAGCTCTTACCCAGTCACACACAAAGGTTGCTTTTTTAAAAGTTAGGACAAGAAAAACCAAATTCTGCTACCGAGAATAAAAGGCATCTGAGACCATGTCAAACACACTTTTGGACCCAGAGATGAGCAAGTCCAAAGCAGCAACCCTTGATTCTTCCATTTCTGGGAACATCCAGGACCCCAGAAAAAATGAAGGCAGCCGAGGAGTGAGGGCCCAGCCATCCAGTGGTTTCCCAGCCTCACTTTGTACCCTTTCCTGAGCCCTGTACTGGCAGCCTCTGTCTGGGCACATCCACCCCATTTGACTTTCCTTTCTCTTTTCCCTTTCAAGCCAATGGTTATTTTCATTTCTCAATTCTTTTTTTTTTTTTTTTTTTTTTTTGCATTTCTTTCCCTGGTGGAACAAAATAGCTCTGAAACTAAGATGGCTGTAATAAGGGAGCAAAACACACATTGACAGCTGGGCTTTGTGGAAGTGGATTTTTATCTGGAGTGATTCAGAGTCCTGAAGCTCGAAGCAGAAACCTGTAAGCTTATTCTGGGGTCTGTTTGGAAAGTATCATATCAACATCAAAGGGCATTTTAGGACTTTATGCTCAGAAACTGCCACTGTTACCCTGAATTCATAATGTTATATTAGCACTTTACCAATTCATTTTATACAACATACAAATCTAATAAACTCATCTCAAAAATAACCCCAACATACTCAACTGCTAATGCCTCAGATGGCCTAATATATTTGTATACAGCCAAATTCTAAATCCAGTGGAGAATTCTAAGATGGGTTTATGCATTGCATGCTTCTCATAAAACCTTATTTGAACATTTTATTCCAGTTTACATTTTATTAGTAAAGCTCTCATTTTTCACCCTGAATCAGGAAGCAGAGGGGAGGAGTAGTACATTCCTGAAACTTCAATTCTGTGTCCAAATAACTTACAAGATGGACACAAAATGGACAAGACTATGACTGCCCTGAAGACAATTACAAAAAATACTTAATTAGGATGCAATGCTGGTTATTTTAAGCCATACAAAAGAGTTCTGTACATAATAGAGTGGCTGTTTTATGCAGCTCATATGATAAAATTCTCACCAGTCTTAAAATGACAGATGTAATATTACCTTTAATAAGTGTCTACCGATGCATGCAAATTGAATTAGATAGTGGGAGTACAAATTTGTCCGATAATTAAGATAAAATTTCATGTCAGCTTAAACCCTGGTGTATATTAGTAACTCTGTATATTTCTTTTCTCTGTTCTCTACCAATTATTTTTTAGTGTGGCCTCTTGATTACTGGAACAGTTAGGTCAAGGGGGTAAAAAACATGGCCCTCAAAACATTATTATAAATGGGAGCAAATCATGTCCCTGATTACTACTTAGTTTATGCAAAATTTAAAATACTAAGTACAATTCAAATAACTTTGAATAAATTCAACTATGTATTAACTTAGTGTTTCTGAGGTCTCATGAGGTGTTACTATGCCCTTACGGGTAAGGCTGAGCTAATGCCATTTAGGAGAAATAAAAACACAGAATTTGGAAGTTAATAACCTCATTGATTGAGGAAACATGAGTTTTGAACTGATTTTGCAGTGCTTTGTTTTAATATTGCAAATGAACTGGGTGTTCAATGTGATATTTTGTTTACACAAAAATCTCAGAAGGCCAAGAGAATGCACACACGTAGACACACACACACACATCCCTTGTGTGCACACAGGCAAAACCCTGTGCCCACATACACACGGCTTAAAGGGTAAGTGCTCCGCATGGCATTCAGCTCCATTTTAATACCCTCCACTGCTGTGATCACAGTCCCCCAAGGGAGGCAAATATCCTGAGCATTATTAAAAGTGGGATTATCCAATCTAATACTGAAGATTTGGGAACCAGCCAAGAGGAGTCATAAGCAGGAGGGTAAAACAAAGAGGACTTATCAGGGCCCAGACCACCAGGCTTGCCATCCCTAAGCCTGCATATGATTGGCACCACCTGACAGGTGACAGTCACTTGTCCGAACAATAAGCGCCCTCAAAAGGACATCAGAGCATTGGGCTCTGCCTGCCATGCTGTCCCATCCATGAAATCAAGCACAGGAAGGACAGATCTCCTGTTGACCTGCTACAGGTGCCTGCAGGGAAGAGTGTTGTCCTCTAATTTCAGCTTCAACACAATCCTGTAAAGTTTTTACTATGATGATTATTTCTGCTTTTCTGGTAGAGAAAATGAGGCTCGAAGATGTTAAACAGCATACTCAATGTTAGAAAGCAGTTGGCAGGCCAGCATCTAGACACTATTCCTAGCGCTCTAAAGATAGTTTTTTGAGAAACCAGCTCAATGTCTAGGCTTCGTTCTGCCACTATTAGTTGCATCCATTGTCAAATGAAGACCCAGCTTCAATAGTCTGAGACCTTAGAGATTGTAGCAAAGTGGGGACCATCTACTCATTGAGGAAAAATGGTCCCCACTCAGCTCAGCCCAGTCACTAGCACAAATAATGCAGCATTTTCCACCCTGCACCCATTCCACTCATTTTAATAATCAGCCCGATGGTTATAGGGTTTAAATTTGCAATCACATATGCCAAAAGCCATATTTTCTTCCTCTGCCCTGATATGCATTTCTGTGTGTTATGCTAATCAGGCATTATTTATATCATTTTTTAATAAATGTAGTAAATTTTTATATTGTAACCTGCTCTTACCCCCTCAAAAAACCTCATACTTGTAGCTTGTCAGTTATTTCTAACCCAAGTTTCAAAATTTCCCACAAAGAGTGTTTTCAGAGCATTGCTTTTGGTGGTGAGTGTTAGTTGCTTACCCCCAGTATACATTCCCCTATTTTCCCTTAGCAGCACACCCTTGTTTTGAACTGAACTGCTATGTACTAAGTGAAAAGGCCACATATCTTGGCTTCTGCTTGTTCTCAGTGTGGTCCCATGATTAAATTTTGGCCAATGCGATGTAAGCAGCTTATTGTGTAGTACTTCTTTGAAGTCTCCTTAAAGGGAGAGAAGGCCATTATCTGATGCCTCCTCTTGCTTTAGGCCTTGGACATAAACTGGCTGGAAGACTTGTAGCCATTTACAGTCATGAGGTGATTTTGAAACTTAAAGTGCTTCCACTTTTAGTACTGGCACCTAATTTTAACAGATTTATTTTCCTATTAAGAGCAACTAGAAAAGCTTGGATTTTTTTTGAAAACAAATGTATTAGTCTGTTTTCACACTGGTAATAAAGACATACTGAGACTGGGCAATTTACAAAAGAAAGAGGTTTAATTGGACTTACAGTTCTACATGACTGAGAAGGCCTCACAATCATGGCAAAAGAAAAGGAGGAGCAAGCCACGTCTTACATGGATGGCAGCAGGCAGAGAGAGAGAGTGTGCTTGTGCAAGGGAACTCCTCTTTTTAAAACTATCAAATCTTGTGAGACTTATTCACTATCATGAGAATAGCATGAGAAAGACTTGCCCCCATAATTCAATTATCTCAAACTTGGTCCCTCCCACAACATGTGGAAATTTAAGATGAGATTTGGATGAGGACATGGCCAAACCATATCACTGTGCCCCCGGCACCCTCCAAATCTCATGTCCTCACACTACAAAAGCAATCATGCCTTCCCAACAGTCCTGCAAAGTCTTAAGTCATTTCAGCATTAACCCAAAAGTCCACAGTCCAAAGTCTCATCTGAGACAAGGCAAGTCCCTTCCACTTATAAGTCTGTAAAACCAAAAGTAGGTTAGTTACTTCCTAGATACAATGGGGGTATAGACATTGGATAAATACAGCCATTCCAAATGGGAGTAATTGGCCAAAACAAAGGGGCTACAGGCCTCATGCAAGTCCAGAATCCATCAGGGCAGTCAAATCTTAAAGTTCCAAAGTGATCTCCTTTGACTCCATGTCTCATATCCAGGTCATGCTGATGTAAGAGGTGGGTTCCCATGGTCTTGGACAGCTCCACCCCTGTGGCTTTCTAGGGTACAGCATCCCTCCTGGTTGCTTTCACGGACTGGCATTGAGTGTTTGCAGTTTTTCCAGGTGCACCGTGCAAGCTGTCAATGGATCTACCATTCTGGGGTATGGAAGATGATGGCCCTCTTCTCACAGCTTCACTAGTTTGTGCCCCAGGAGGGACTCTGTGTGGGGGCTCCAACCCCACATTTCCCTTCTGCACTGCCCTAGCAGAGGTTCTCTGTGAGAGTCCCATCCTTGCAGCAAACTTCTGCCTGGACATCCAGGCATTTCCATCCATCTTCTGAAATCTAGGCAGAGGTTCCCAAATCCCAATAGTTGACTTCAGCGCACTGGAAGGCTCAATACCAGATAGAAGCTGCCAAGGTTTGAGGCTTGCACCCTCTGAAGCCACAGCCTCGTCTCTTCACTGGTCTCTTTCAGCCATAGCTGGAGCAACTGGGATACAGGGCACCAAGTCCGTAGGCTGCACACAGCAAAGAGACCCCGGGCCCGACTGATGAAACCACTTTTTCCTCCTAGGTCTCCAGGCCTGTGATGGAGCGACTATCATGAAGAACTTTGACATGCCCTGGAGACATTTTCCCCATTGTCTTGGGTATTAACAATCAGCTTCTCATTACTTATGCAAATTCCTGCAGCTGGCTTGAATTGTCCCTCAGAAAATGGGATTTGCTTTTCTATCGCATTGTCAGGCTACAACATTTCCAAACTTTTATGTCCTGCTTCCCTTATAAAACTGAACACATTTAACAGCATCCAAGTCACCTCTTGAATGCTTTGCTGCTTAGAAATTTCTTCCACCAGATACCCTAAATCATCTCTCTCAAGCTCAAAGTTCCACAGATCTCTTGGGAAGGGGCAAAATGCCACCACTCTCTTTGTTAAAACATAGCAAGAATCACCTTTACTCCAATTCCCAACAAGTTCCTGATCTCCATGTGAGACCACCTACACCTGGATTTCAGTGTTCATATCATGATCTGCATTTTTGTCAAAGCCATTCAACACGTTTCTAAGAAGTTCCAAACTTTCCCACATTTTCCTGTCTTCTTTTAAGCCCTCCAAACTATTCTAACCTCTGCCTGTAACCCAGTTCCAAAGTTGTTTCCACATTTTCAGATATCTTTTCAGCAGTGCCCCACTATACTGGTACCCATGTATGTATTAGTCCATTTTCACACTGCTGATAAAGACATACCTGAGATTGGGCAATTTACAAAAGAAAGAGGTTTAATTGGACTTACAGTTCCACGTGGCTGGGGAAGCCTCACAATCATGGCAAAAGGCAAGGAGGAGCAAGTTACATCTTACATGGATGGCAGCAGGCAAAGAGAGAGAGAGAACTTGTGCAGGGGAACTCCTCTTTTTAAAACCATCAGATCTCATGAGACTCATTCACTATCACGAGAACAGCATGGGAAAGGCTTGCCCCCATGATTCAATTACCTCCCACCAGGTCCCTCCCACAACACATGGGAATTCAAGATGAGATTTGGTTGGGGACACATCCAAACCATACCAACAAAACACCTATTTAAAGGTATTGGGAGCTATCAAGGCAGCAAGGAACCAAAGGGCAAGGGTGGAAGGGATGCTGCTGTCCTTAGCGAGAGGATCTAAGTACAGAGTCACTGTTCCCCCAGATATCTCTGGCCTTTCTACTGGACCTTTCTGCCATGGTTGAGAGTGAGAAGTACAAAGGGTCATGTGCTTCAAAGGTGACAGCTTTAAGCAGGGTGATATGGGTGTGCTAAGAAAGGCCACAAAAGTCAAGGATGTCCTTGGTAAACTCTACCATCTCCCACATGGTGGGCATAAAGTTCACTGAGAAATCCACTTCCATCTCCTTCACAGTTTACCCACTGCAAACATGTAGGTTCATGTCTATGAGATTCTTAGGGAATGGAATGAAAATTCACCACCTGTCTCCCATCTAAATCATTTGTCTCCTCCAGTGTGGTGGTTTGGAGGCTGAGAAACAGCAAAAAGCATTGGTTGAGATACTGAGAACTGAAGAGAGCTTCCAATCTTATAAGGCCGAGAGGCATAGCCAGAGATTAAAGTCTAGGTCATAAAGCAAGAGGGGCCAGGACAAACACCCCAGGCTTCAGTTGGAACCCCTTAGTACTCTACTGTAGAAGTGGTGGTGAGTTAAGTTAGTCCTTATAGAAATGGAAGCACAGCTTTCAAATTTGTTCGATCCTGATTACAATAGGGTAAACAGCCCCTACCATAACTGCCTGCCAGACATAGAAGTATACCCTCTTTGGAGGAAGATATCATCATTTTGGACTCAAATTAGCTCTATGATTTTCACACACAATATCCAATATTCAATAAAACTTTATCAGGCCTTCCAGAAGACAAGGGCTACATGGCCAAAACCAAGAAAAAATAGACAATAGGAAGAGATCTGTAAATTGAACAGATATTTGAGTTAGGCAAAAATATTAAAGTAAATGTGATTAGTATGCTACAAAAATTCAATAACAAGTTGGGAAATTTTTGCAGATAACTGAAAGATATAAAGAAGTATTAAAGGGAAATTGTAGAAATGAAAAATAGAATAACTAAAATTAAGAACACCATAGAAAGTTTTAATAGCAGACTAGACATATTGTAAGAGAAGTTGTGAACCAGAAGGTAGGTCAAGAGAATATATTCAGACTGATACTAATGAGGAGAAAACTATAGAAAATACAGAAAACAGCATAAAATAAATGTGAGAGCAGTTTGAAAATGTCTAACATATATATTTAATTAGTGTCCCAGAAATAACAAAAATAGGGAATGGGACAGAAGCGATATCTGAAAGGATAATAACCAAAATGGAAGCAGCATACTGAGGATAAAAAAAAAAGACAAGAGCCTTCCACAATCTTGATGACATAACAATGCCATCATAACACTCCTGTTCTGCACATCTCAAGATTTCTTTTTCATGATAGAGAAATAATCCCTACCTTGACTTAGTAACCATTTTTCAGGCCCTTCTGATTTATAAACCAAACCTTATCTAAAACACTTTTCTTTGTTTATAGAGATGTATCAGTATTAAAACTAGTACAACTGTGGTATCCATTCCTGTGTTACACTTGTTTAAATGTGAAGGGTTTTCATAAGGAAAATGTGCTGTTGCTGAATATAAGATAAAAGCTGTTTATAGATAAGAACTAAAGGAAAGCATATTGTCTTCAGTGTAAGTTCTATATTTTTTTAGTCCAGCACATGTTTTTGAACAACTAGTTTGTATCAGGCACTGTCCTAGACACTGATAATATAAAGTCAAATAAGAGAACTTAAAGTCTGATGCAATCAGTGCAAGAAAGGCCCAAGGCATGGCTCCAGGGAAAAGAAATGTGACCATAAGCATCAGCAACTGCTGAATTTTTGAGTTCGATTTTTGTCCCATCCATGGACAAAGACCATGAAGGTTTTCCTCATTTAACCTCACTGGACCTCAATAATTTCATTTTGAGGGGAACAAAAGGTCTAGATTCATTTCCAGGGTCTCTTCCTGCTCCAAAACATAAGCCTTTTGAAAAGTGTATGCTGGGCATAAATCATTAACCCAATCTTCCCCTGAAATACCATCTTATGAAGTACTAGGCAAGATTAACAGAGTCTAAATTAAAGGTCACAAGTTAAATGCCTAGGGGAACCTGACAGGTCAAGTCAGGTTTAAGTGGGTAAAATGGTCTGGCAAATGGCAAGGACTGGGTGAACCAGATAATACAGATGTCTCCTACAGTGTGTAGCGTGCACTCAGATCTATAAGTGAACAAGTTTCTGTTGTTGTAAGTTACACAGGTTGTGGCAATTTGATACACCAGGCCTAGACAACTAATACTCTCTCTCTAAATGCATAGTCAAGGTAAGCAAAAGTGTGACAGGAGCACAAGGGAGAGTCTCCAACCCCCTCGACAGAAGTTGGAGGGTGAAGACTCAGGGAAGGCTTAATGAGGAGTTGACACCTTGCCATGAGAGTCTTGTGTGCTTTTGAATGAGTGGAGAAGGAAGAGTAAGTTCATTCTAACTAGAGATAATAATGTGAGTTGTTTAACAACGAGAGTTGTCTTATGAGTTAGTAAGCTTCCTGTCAAAGAAAATCTTTAATTGTGAGTAAGCTGCTTGTTGAGCTTGTTTTTTCAGACAATTCATTCACAGGATAAGCGTTACTAGACAATATTTGAGATGCCTTCTGAATTTAAGATTCTAATGGCCTTTGTCTTTCCCCACCTTATTATATCGCCCCCTGCTGGCTGGGCTGACTGCCATGAGGCAGGCTTGTAAGTTGTCAATGATTCAAGGACACCAGGCTGAGTTTCAAGGGGCCAGATCCCTGCTGCTTCCAGTCCGTCTAACCCGTGGTGCAGACTGCTGCACCTGCCAGAAAATAAATGACCATAGACCCTCAGCCAGGGAGCTCGACTACATGTCTTGATCAGTAAAACAAAGTCACCTCCACATACAAACTGGTCTTTCTTAAAAAGGAATGGGATGAGTTAAAACCATAAATAAAATTGAACTACAGGTAGCTCCCATTTGTTTAGAATTCAAATAACCTGAAATCTCAGGAGCCAGAAATGACTGTGTTTTAATTTGAAAAAGATGAATTGTAAATTAAGAGGAGGATGTTGACAAAATACATTCTAGGAGATGTTTTGGGCTAACGTCCTTGTTCAAATTGATAGAACTAATTAGAGGAGGTGACAAGGGACAGGGCAAAAACCCTTGCAGAGCTGTGCTTTTTGCCCCTTCTTTCACTGTTCATTTCTCAGTCTGGGGCAAGTGTACTCTGGGACTACACAGAGGTGTGCTAGGGGAAATGTAAGGCCATAGAATAAACATGTTATCAGCTGGGCACAGTGGCTCACGCCTGTAATCCCAACACTTTGGGAGGCCGAGGAGGGTGGATCACAAGGTCAGAAGTTCTAGACTAGCCTGGCCAATATGGTGAAACCCTGTCTCTACTAAAAATGCAAAAACTAGCTGGGCATGGTGGCGGGCACCTGTAGTCCCAGCTACTCAAGAGGCTGATGCGGGAGTATTGCTTGAACCCAAGAGGCGGAGGTTGCAGCAAGCCAAGATCACACCACTGCACTCCAGGCTGGGCGACAGAGTGAGACTCCATCTCACAACAAACAAACAAGCAAATAAACATGCTACCCCTTCCTAGATAAGTGGTTCCCAAACTTTTGATCTTGAATCCCTTTATACTCTTAAAAATTATTAAGAATCCCAAAGAGCTTTTGTTATGTGAGTCATGACTATCAAAATGTACCCTATTAGAAATTAAAACAGAAAACTTTGAAACACAGGAATATGTACCCTATTAGAAATTAAAACAGAAACTTTTGAAACACAGGAATACATGAGCACACATTTCATTAACCATCAGAGCAACGACATCAACATATGCCATACAGCCTCTGGAAAACCCCAGTGTACATTCATGAAAGAATGACAATGAGTTGATTAATATTGTCATGAAAATAGTTTTGATCTGAATGGATCTTAGGAACTCCCAGAACTTCCTGCACCATACATTGAGAATCACTATCCAAGACTCAATTTTCCTCAAATCTTTAGAGAAAAGCATATTTAAAAATATTTTTCAAATCTGAAGGAAAAAATAGATTATGTAGTAAATGATGTAATAACAGCTGTTTTTCCATTACGGAAATACTAGATTCTGACTTCACTCTATTTTTAAAAATCCATAGGGATTATAGATATAAAATACAAACATAAAATATAAAACTATGAAAATATTGTATGACTGCAATGCTAACTGTTTTCTATAGTTTTGGGATCTGGGAAGGCCTTTATAAGCAAGACATAATCCTCAGAAATTATAAAAGGAAAAGAAGTGATGATTTGCCAGATAAAAGGGAAAGCTTCTGAGTAGCAGATGCCACTAAATATTTGCAACATATTTAATATGCAAAGGTCAGTTTCTCTAATATGTAATGATCTCCTATAAGAAAAACCAAATGATTCAGTAGAAGTGGCAAACAATATAACCAATAAATTTATAAAATATGTCTAGACAATGAATATATGAAAATGAACATATCCTAAATAATATTTAAATGCAATTAAAAGAATGATGATATATTTTGTACCTACCAAATTGTCAAAAAGTGTAATTTTAGTTGACAACATAGAACACTGGTGAGTGAGTGGGGAAATGTGCACTCTCATATTTTACTGGTGAGAGTATAAATTAGGACACTGTTTGCATAACAATTGGGTACATCTATTACAATGTAAAATATGCTTGAGAGCCAGCATATTTCATCTAAGAATCTCCTAAACAGAAATTGCTATAAAAATAATAAAGTTAGTGTATACAAATGTTTACTACAGCATTGTTTGAAATAACAAAAGAACATTGACACAAAATTGGACACATTATAAATGTCCATTAACAGAAGAATGGAGAAATTCACTGTGGTGTATTCATTCAATGGAAAGCAAGATAGCCATGAACAAAAATAAAGTAGACTCCCATGTATTGATAAAGAAAAATACCTATTACATATGGTTAAATTTGAAAGCAATTTGCAGAGTCATATGCATAGCATCATCTTATTTTTTAAAGAAAAATAAGTATGTATGTAAACGCACGCATAGGAAGCCATCGAGAAAGATATAGAGCAAACTGTTATAGGTCATTATCTTCAAGGAATGGAATGAGGAATGAAGAAGAATTTTATTTCTTAGTGCAAATAACTTAAAAAGGTGTGGGGTTATAAGATATTATTCTTTATTATATGCTTTCTTAGTATAAGGCAAAATAGGAGTTAATTTTTAATAATAAAATTTGGCATCCCCCAAAATAATTCCTTTGAGCACCACCCCAGGGCTTTTTCTCTCTTGCCATCAGGAAAACCTGGTAGAGAAGACTGAGATATCATGAGCCTGGCACCAGGCTGCTTCACTAATGACCAAATAGTAGGTAGGGTCTTGAATTCAACCAAGTTGCTAAGGACGCGTGTGCCTCTGGGCTAATGATCAGTGTGCTGCAATTACAGTAGGACATCATTCCGGTTTAGCCCTCTGATGGCATCGACCTGAGTACTTGCTGAAGCTACACGGCTCCAAGACAGTTCTGCTTTCTCCGAACACATTCACACCATCTGCCTATTCATTTCTTCACCCATTCACTCATCATTGGTTCAGCCCCCATGAGGAGCCAGGCACGGTGCTAGGTGCAGATGATGCAGAGATGGAAAAGGTGAAGCCCCTTCCCTCAAAAGGGGTCCTGGGGGCAGAGAGTAGGGTCAGTGTATGTGTGCACTGACATTTCAGAGCAGAACAGAAGCAGATCCAGCATCCAGAAGGGGCCCCGAATGAAGTGGACAGTGTCAGCCAGGGCACACTGACTTCCCCTAATTGTGCTGTGACAGCTTCCAGGGTCTCTGGTACCTGGTAACAGAGCTGGGCAGGCTGGTGAAGAAGCCCTTCTATGGCAGCGCATGGGAGAGGTGAGCGTGATGCCGCGTACTCCCACTTCACATTTCCCAATGCCTCTCATGTTTATCTCCTTCAGTCCTTTCCAGAAACCACTTCTCTTCCTCATTCTCTTTCTCCCTCTCTGTCTCTCTGCACCTTTGTTTTTGAGGATTTGAGAGCTGGAAAAAGCCTGGGAATTTCGATAATGCAAATCCCTCCATATACAGAAGTGGAGATGGAGGCAGAATGTGACCATGACCAGCTCAAGCCCTCCCAGCTCATCCTGGGCATGGGGTGGGGGCAGGGGCGTGAACTGTGGCTGGAGTGAAGAGGGATGGGCTATGTTCTGTGCCTCCTCTAGAAGCAGAGTGGGTCAGGGCCAGGCCCAGGAGGCAGCAAAGTGGGGGTCAGTTGTTTTAGAAGGCTGTTCTAAGGATTTGAGACCAAAACTAAGTAACTGAAAAGGAAGGTTTTATTTCCTTTTCTTTAAAGAAAAGTGAATATCCTCTGCAATTTTGTGTTGTCAGAGAGTTCCCTAAACCCCAGGGTGATCATAGCATTGCCACCATCTGTGTTCTGTCAATCTCAAGGTCAATGGCCACCACTGCTCCCAGGGGACAACCAGAGGTGCTCCTCCACCTGGCAGCCCACGGAGCACAAAGAGGGGCTGGACCAGCACTGCTGGAAACATGCTTGTGTCCTTCAGCAAGGTAGGAAATACCAATCGGCTCTGTAGTCCAAGTAAGTCACACCCTCCACTGGAATTAGATGATATCGAACACTCCCTCTTCACTCTCACCAGGGCTACCCACTGCAGGGTGGAATGTGTAGGTGAAAGAAAGAGGTAAAGATGGAAATCTCAGGCCACAGAGCTCCCACACCCACCTCCTGCCCTATGGAACCAGGGCTCTAAATCTCCAAGTGAAGTCTGATACCAATGGCAGACATGACTGTCCTGAGCCCACCGTACCTGTGTCCCATGGGCTCTGAGCTCAGGACTTTGCACAAAATTTTAAAGGGCACATCCACTCACAGCCTAGCTTCCGTGGTCCTCCCTCAAATGCCTTTGTGCCCTGGGTAAATGGGGCCAGTCATCACCCCTGCAACTGTCAAGCATAGAGAGTGGGCTCAGGGTGCCATGGGTCCCTGCATCTCAGTGCACCTTTCTTCCAGCTTTTGAGTGCTGCCAGTCCCTGAACCTCCAAGTGGTATGTCCTAGGAAAGAAGGATATATTATGGGGGAATCTCAAGATAATTTTGGTCAGCACCACATGTGATTTTAGGTGTTACACAAACAACAAGCTAAAAGGCATTGAATCCTATACAGAAACAAGAGAGGCTCCCTTTTTAATGTTCTTTCTATCCTTCTGATAAGCTCAAGGAGAAAGTCTCTGTTTGTGCTGCTCTTGAATACTTGTCTAATGCAGGCTCAAGTTCCTTTTTAACAAAGAGACAGTGAGCTCTAGGTGCAGAGCCTTCAACAGGAAGCAATTCAATATCAACGTTTGGTTTTTATTTTATGTACTTTTTCAGCTTCCATCTCTTTTTGGTAAATGTGATTGGTTTTTCAACCATTGTAATAATACAAATTAAAACTGTGATTTCAAATAAATCAATGTGGTGGATAAGGAAATTGATTTAAGTAAAGATTATTCCAGGTGGGACCTGGAAAATCACAACACAGGGAGGTTAGGAACTAGCCAAAGGCAATAACCCCTGCCAACAGGTGTTGGCCCCAAATGACCCTCTGGATACTCACATTATCTTGATCCACATTCCTCTCTCCAACTTTCCAGTTTGCAACCTCCGTCTCCTAGCCATCAATATTTGTGCTGGGCCTCCTGCCCAATTTGGGTGACCTCTGATTTACCAATCCCATCTCCCTTCTTCAATTGCTCGATGCAAAGGGCCTCCTTCATTCCAGATCCCAGAATCAGCTGTGGAGTAAGGTGGGAAGAAACTCCATGTCAACAGTTTCTGCTCCATAGACACCTCCCCATCTAGTCCCCAGTCCTTTCACCAAGGCAGGGAGTTGAGACTACCACTCAGAAAAGAAGTTACTTCTGTTGGACAGACTCATCTAACCCACAGAGCCAAAATTCTTCACTTAGGGGCCATAGAGGGTCAGTTATCTCTTCGGCCCCCAAATGAAGAATCTCGGCTCTGTTGGTTGGTTAGATGAGTCTATACCTCCATTATTGAATGCATCAAAAATATTACATACATAATTTTTGAAGATTCTTGGATGAATGGGACAAAAATCCAGCTCAAAAATTCAGATGTTGCTGATGCTCATGGTTATATTTCTTTTTCCTGGAGCCATGCCTTGGGCCTTTCTTGCGGTAAGCTTTGGTTCTGGTATTCTTCCTTCCCTCTCCTAGTACCCAGTCCTGGTCTTTGTCTCTGCTATGTCTGTGTGTTTGGAGTAGAGCACAGGCTAAAAACAGCCTATCCCACCAGGAAGTACACTGAGATAGACAAAGGGGCTCAATTCAGAGCAGATGAATGAATGAATGAATGAATTCCCTCCAAGGTTTCTATCATAATTGTTGCCTTATGCTTTTTCAGATGATTGGAAAGTTCTAGCAGCTATCTGGGGTAACAAGGAAGGCTGACCAGAGCCAGTTAGATCTCTTGGTTTTAATTTCAGTTTGATCAAATAATTCCACAAGGAAACAGTGCAAATTTGAAGGTTTGAACTTAAGGCCCCCAAAGAAATCATTTCTTTATTACATTGCTAGTTAATATTTTCTTTCCATGTGCAGTTTGCCTATATAAGCAAAATTATCATTTGCACTGCTTTTCAAGAAAGAAAAAATTTTAATATAAGATACCGAAACTCATAACCATATTCAAATTGGAGTAACTAAAGAGGATATTCAGATCAAAGTCTACCAAAGTTTTTAATTATATATATGTGTGTGTGTGTGTATGTATACACACCCATACACACACACCTCCTATATATTTTCCTTATGCAAAGTTGTATATATTTATGCTTTGCAACCTGTTCTTTATTCACAAAGATTGTGAACACTTTTCCATGTCATTAGATCTGAATCTATTGAACTAAGGACCTACTGTTGAACTTTCAGTTTATTTCCCTTTTTTTATAATAAAGAATATTGTACAGAACATCCTTATCCTCTACCTATGGAAAACTAAGTTCTTTGCAAATTATTAAAATGTTTGAAATAGTATTTCATGAACAATCTGCTAAGAACACCTTTGCATTATTTACTGAAGTATATTCCTTAGGATAAATTTTGAGTGGTTGGGTTGCTGGGTCAAAGGACAATGTACTTTTGAACAATTGGTGGTTTATCAAATTGTTTTTCAGTAATATGGTAACAATTCATATACCCACTAGTAAAACATGAGTATACTGAATTCTTCACCTATCTACTAGTATTTGCATTGTTGCTTTTAAAATTTTTCAATTGTATAAGTGATAATGTATTTTAAAACTTGTTTTCATTGTTTTAAATCCATTTTCTTGGTTACTTGTGAGATCTTTATATTTATTGGCTATTTGTTTTTCTGTTTTAGTAAATAGTCTTTTTATATTTTGGCCTATTTTTGCTTCCTCCTGGAGTAGCTATTCTTTGTCTACTTTGTGTATTTTTAGGTTGTGGTTTGATTTTAGCTTTAACTTTTTGCTGCTTTATATTATTATGTAATTAAATCTTTCAGTTTTATTGCTTTATGGTTCTTGTTTACGGAGTCATGTTCAGAATGTCCTTCCCTTTCCCCAGATTATATAAATTTTTACCTGGGGTACCTTTATTACTTTTGTTGCTTCATATTTTACACTTATATTTTTAAGGAATTTAAGTTTTTATAAGGTATGAATTACTAATGCAATTGTTTATCAAAACTGTTAATCTCAAAAACAATATTAATGATTAAATAATCTCTTTTCTATCATTTGAAATACTATTTTATGTACTAAACCTTATGTTTGTGGTTCCTTTTATTTTCCATTGTTTTGCCCATATATTCTGGTGCTGCTGCCACACTGTTTTGATTATTCTAGGTTTGTAATACATTTTAGAATCTGATGGAACAAGGAGCCCTCTATCACTCTTACTTTATAGAGTTATCCCGCATAGGTTTGCTTGTTTATTCTTCCATATGAACTTAAGAATCATTTTGTGAAGTTCACATACACACAGAGACAATATGCCATTAAAGTTGGTACAAGTCACATTAAGTTTGTGAGTTAATTTGGAGCAAACTGAGTTCTTGACCATATTGACTCTTCCGAACCACAAACCTGATATGACTCTTTATTTATCCAAACCTTTAAAAAACATCTTTCAGCATCATTTAGGATCGTATTACCTAAAATGACTCCCGGAGAACTAAGAACCTGCCAAGGATCTGTGGATTGGGAGTGCACAATTCACTTCCATGCTCAAGTAACATTCGTTAAATGACTACATTCCAGTTTCAGTTTAGAAATTGGAGATAGGTGTTCATCCTAAAAAATATAAGGGCACTAAACTTGTCAAGTATTTTGGGAAAAGACATTTTCTTTTAATTTGGAGTGTCACTTTATCTTTTTAAATGATGGTACTAACTCCTCACCATTTCAAGCCTCATCTACATCTCATCCACACTCCAAAAGAGTCCTCCACAGTCACAGTAGATAGTGACAGTGGACAAAGGTGATGGAATTTCAAATGAGAATTCTCAGTGATCTCTGACAAGTCCCAGGCTGCCTGCCCTGGATCCAAGGCTGTGGCTGTGGCATTATGCACTCTATAATGCCATGGAATACGTCTGCATCACTGCTGGAATGAGGAGAATTCACGATAAGGACACAGGACTTCGCTGAGGAGTGCCTTGCTTTTGCTAAAGTCGACTGCGCTATTTTCAAAGTTGAGAGAGGGGAAGAGGTGGCTGGAGTTCAAATTAACCTGCATGGCTGTTCAGGACCCTAAATGACTGTTTAATTTCCGACCAGATTCGAGGAACCAGGCCGTACCCCCAATTGAGGGCATGCTGACAAAATGGCCAAGTGTGATCCTTAATTTGTCAATAATGATTTTAGGCCGTGACCCTTAATAGGACCCTGTCACTGGTGAGGTGATTTATGCCTCCTGCGATGACATCAGTACCAATAGTGCTGATAAAAGAACACTTATATTGGAGCAAACAGGATGATGAATGGAATCCGGGTCTCCTTAGTCATCTCATTACTGCTTCTGCTGTTCACCACGGAGCTAATGTAGCGAGTCATCGCGCGCCTGGGGACCAGTTTGGAGGTTGAATTTAATAGTGAAAGTGTGGGAAATGTACTGTAGCCCTGGGTCAGGAGCGGTGGAGGGTACATTGTAAGTCTGTGTATGCAAGAAAAGGCAACTGTGCCAAAATGTCTACACTTCTGTGCCACCCAAGACTGCACCGTGCCCACATCTTACTGGTTTTCTCCCCGTATGTTTTCAAAATGTGACTTTCTAAAATTCCAGTGTCTTTTATCTTCAAGACCATGAAGGTTTTCCTCTTGACTATTTCTATTCTTTTTCCCCTCACAGATAGGGCTGGTTCTAGATGGAGGCTTCCAGTCTGCAGTGCAGGAATGGTGCAAAGAGGCCGCCTCCAGACATGTGGAGCGAGGCCTAGAAATCAGGAGGCTGGTCTCTCCTCAGACCTCCAGCATTGCCTAGCTGTGTGACCTTGGGCAAATCATTTAACTTCGCTGGACCTCAATAATTTCATTTTTTTCTGGGGGGGGGGAAGGGTCTAGGTGCGTTTCCAAGGTCTCTTCCTGCTCCAAAACATAAGCCTTTTGAAAAGTGCATGCTGAGCATAAATCATTAACCCAATCTTCCCCCGAAAATACGAATTCTTGGGAATAGCAATGACAGAGTGGCTATGCATGTAATAAGGAGGGGAAATACATCCCTACAGACTAGTCAAAAGATGTGTATGTCACCCATAATTTGGCCAGCCCCTGAGTGTAGTGACTTCGCTGGTACAGAGGAGAGTAGATGCAGTTTTATTAGTGCAATTTTATTGCCCTCGCCAGCTGCACTCTTTTCTCTATAAAAGGTAATTACTTCCAATAGTAACAAGCTAATTGATTGCTAATTAAATCAATTGGCACACTAACCGCTGTCAGAAAGTGACAGATTAGCAGGTCATGTGATGGCGTGTTAGTAATGAAAAGTGGACATGGTCTGAGGGTGATTGACACATGAGATGAAAAGCGATTTGGGATCTCCGAGGTGGTCAGAGAGAGGGCAGGGAGAACATGATTGATTCAATGGTGACTGTCAGAGAGGAAATGAGAATTGAATGGAATTCAGGGTCTGCCTGAACCCTCACCACATGATGCTCCAGGTTTTTTCACATGTAAATAAGGGAGATGGAGACTTCTTGCAAATGAAATGCCAAAATAGGAAGGACAAAAGGGAGGGGCTACAGACAGTGAAAGTGTAGAAGCCTTAAAGGAACAGAGCCTTTTTTTTTTTTTTTTTTTACATTTAGAAAGTTGTGAAAATACAGTAAAAATGATAAATATTGTTCATAACTTGCACATGAATCTGGGCAACTTGGCTGCCTGTGTACTTTTTTTAGGTGCCTTTTAGAAGGGGTTTGTCTTTGGTCGTTAGCAAAGAAAGTATTTATTGTCTGCATTTGCCACACATCACCGCTTAACTAGGATAATGAATGAGGAATAAATTTGGGGTGAGAAATAAGTGCACCATGACTCAGCTGCAATGTTATAAATATGTTTCAAAGTAAGTGATGGAGTCAGACTGTTGGCATTCTACGTACTCACTGCCTTGTCTGTAGCAGGCTCTGACTTCTTAAGTCACTTTTGAAGTCAGAGCTGCCGTTGTACGGAAGAGTGAGAAACCACCCGTGCTGTGATTTGAGGTCAATGGAGGATCCCTATTCTTCCACCTTCTGGGATTTGAAGTCTTGTGAGTTCCCTCAATAATAAAAGGACAAGTGAGGACCCGAGGGTAAGTCCTGGCTCTGTATTTACTGGCTGTGGACATGCAAGGTCAGCCTAACTTCTCTGAGTCTATTTCCCATTTGTGAACTGGCTAAAATATTACTTGCCCCCAGGGCTGTCATGTGAACTAACTGAGATAATTCATGCAGAATACCTGTGTACAAAGAGTGTTTGATAAATTAAAGTTAATAATATTAATATTAGCAGTAGATACTTTACTAAGTATCAACACAGATGTTGGCACAGCCTGGTGTGGAAAAAAGACCAGATTCTGGAGCCAGAATCTGGTCGGATAAACAAAATTCTGAAACTTCTATCCCCTTGAGAATGTATGTGATTCCACACATCCTCAGTTTAACATTATAAAATAGAGTGAAAATCCTTTAATTACAGGAATAGGGCTATTTTGGGGATTAAATAATCTAATACACATGAACTTTCAAACACAGATGCTAGAAAGTGTTAGTTCTTTCTGCTACACACTGGATACTTCAAAACAAAAATAGGCAATACCGGTCCCGTTGTGGATCCTTGGAGGGCTGGTTCTTCTGAGAAGAAAGAGAAAGGCAAGTGGTAGAGACTTGGGAAATCTCTGGCCATTATGTCCACCACAAGTCCCTCTGCTGTGCACCTGCACTATTGAAAATGTTTCGGAACATTCGAGAGTAATTTCAGTATCCAATGGGCAGAGGGTTTGTCCCATAAGAAATGAGCCCTAACACAGGATGTACACATGTTTCACTTGTCCTTGCTGGGCTAGATTCCATCTTGTTCCAACAATGATCTGTGGGGCTCAGCTTCACACTACTGCTGGTGACATGGAGTTCTCAGACATGAGTACATAGAGAAGCAGAGGGACAGAGGTGTGAACTGTGTTTCCTCCTGCAAAAGGGCAATCTCTGTCACACCCATGGCTCTCCTGGATGCTGTGGAGGACCAACTCATTGGAGTCAACAATTTCTCAGCAGCACAGCTGTCCTGTAATATCCTGAAGTCTGGAAGAAACAGAACCATGTGTTCTCATCCTTCACAGGGCACACATACACATCCTGCTCTGCTTCTGCTCAGACCACACTGCTTCTCTGCCAAAGGAGAGTGTTCTCACAGCACAGAGAAGGGTCTGTCAATCCACAGGGACTGGTCATGATGTTGAGAGCTTTTCTGAGTGACTCCAGGTGGTAGATAATACAAATTACCTTAATGCTTATGAGGACATAGTTCAGTGTTTTCAACCTTGTCTGACCATGGTAGGACATACTTGTCTGGGCCCTCCCCTTGAGATCCTAATTTCAGTGTCTGCAATGCTGCATGAGTGTTTGGGTTTTTTAGAGCTTCCCAGGTGATTCCATGACAGCTAAAGTTGAGAATGATGACTAGGTTAGACAAGACAAACACTTGTGTGGAGCAAGGGAGTGCTCAGGGAATGGAAAGCACGCTTCATGGGAATGAAGAATAAGCCCAAGCCTCTGGGCTCCGGAAGGAGAGTTCATTGCATAGCCAGGTTCTGGGGAGCTCTCTATTATGCTGCGTTCCAGGCCTTGCTGCCAGACATAGGCAGTGTTTTGGGATTTTGGGCTGTTGCTCTCTTCTCTCCCTCCTGATTTTATCTCCAAAGTCACAGTGCCCCACAGATACCATGGACAGAGCACATGCCCTTCTCATGGATCCCCCTTCCTTGAGGTGTCCAGACTCTAGAGAGGGTAGTCCTTTGGTGAACTCTCAGATGTGCAGAATCTCGGGCAGCTTCCATCTCAATAGTTGGGGACTATGGTAACTTCAGCAGGCAGCTTTCCATGTTTGCAAAAACATGTTCGCAAGATGGCTTTTAACAAGTTGTCATTTTCATTATCAGCTTAGGAAAATGTAAGGAGGCTTCATGGTTTGAGCTCATCTCCCACCTGGACAGAGGGAGGCCAACCAGCATTAGAGAATGGATGAGCTCTTCCTAGGCCACCTTGTCTGGGGTTGCCCAAGAAAGTTACCATTATGTAATACCATCTGCCCACAGAACTCAACTCATCACTCAGGTTTTCATCCAGTTGTAGAACCATTGTCCTTCCAGAGCTCTTTGCTTTTCTCAGCAGACAGGGAAGCCTCAGTCCAGAGACTGTATGAAATAATGGTTAAGGTCACGAACTCTGGAGCTACATTGCTGTGTATAAAGCCTGGTTTTTTGACTGTCTAGCCATGTGACTATGGACAAGTTACTTAAGTTGTTTGTGCATATTTCTTCATGTGTGAAGTGGAGATAATGACATGTATGTATGCCATAGGATTGCTGTAAGCATTAAATAATCTAATACATCTAAGAGCATAAGCTAGTACTATAACAGTATAAAAAGCATCAGGCAGGGAACTCTCAGAGAGAGGACTCTGAAAATATAGAACTTTATATATAGAACTCATTCAAATATAGAACTCATTTTAAATGATTGGAGGCTGATGCTTTCCAGAAACTATTGGGGAGAAAAAGCCCTCCTTAAAATTAATAGTAGTAGTCATTGATAAGTCTGAATTGGGCAACTTCAGATAAAGATTATAGCTTTTCCATTTAATTAATTGTTATTTTATTCAAGGAAGCAATCAATTTTAGCCTAGATCACATAGTGTTTGATTGAAAAGGGACAATAAAAAATGAGAGGAACCAGCTTAACGAAAAACTACAATATACTCCTAGATAGTCTCCCACATTTGACTAAGGGGTTTATGAATTGCTATAGTGCTGAAGACAATCATTGCAGTGATGAGCCAGGTGTGTGCTAGGTGCTCAGTTTAACCCTTATAATACCCCAGAAGCTTGGTGTTGTTAGACCCGTTTCAGAGAAAGGCTGAGAGAGAAACTAACTGTTCCTAAATCCCTCTGGGGAATGGTGTCATATCAGGGACCTAGTGCTGGTTTTTACTGCTGGTAGACCGGGCACTCAGCAGTGGCAATATCCAGATTGCCCTTGATGAGTGGATATCTGTGTTACAGAGCCCATGCATAGCCTCCATACCTTCTACCATGGCCATTTTGTTCACGAGTCCACCAGGTGATGACAGGAGTAGCTAGAGAAAGAAGCTTACTGGTATCCACAAAACAGATCACCTTATCCATTTGATCATTAAATTCTTCTTTGCTGAGGTCACCCTTTGATAAGCATTGATAAGGGACAGAAATATCTTCTTATTCTTTGCCTATTCAGAGAAGTCTACCCACTTGCATTTTACCCAGACCTTGCCACCAATTTTCCAATTATGTTTCTTCCAAGTGTCTGACCATTCAGCCAAACCACTGGCCATAGCCCATGAATCAATATGTACTTATGCCTCTGACTCATTTGTCTTTCCTATGAACAACCAGACATACTGCTCAAAGTTATGCCTACTAGAAGATTTTCCTTTATTACTGTCTTTCAGGGATGGCCCAGAAAGATGATATAGTGTTGCAATTGTCCATTTTTAAGTAGCACCCGAGGAAGACGTAGAACTATATGTTAACCAAGCCAGAGTTTTCTCTTCCTTAGTCAACTGCTCATAGGAAATACCCCATGAGGCCATAGATGCAGGGCTGGGATAGAAAGTTAATGAAGCAGGAACCATAGTATGCACATTTGAACCATTTCCTCATATATCTTACTTGTGCCTTCAGAACATGCTTGAATCCAGTCTCATATATGTCACTTTCATTTGATAATAGGGAGCTCCAGCACAAGACCAACTGTGTGGTTTGGTGGATCAGTTCATGATGGGCATCTCAGGTTCCACAGTAACTTGGTGGCCCATGATTAAGTGTCCAGTCTCCTTTAAAGTCCAGTAGCAAGCCAAAAGCAGTTTCTGAAAGGGAGGCTGGCTGTTTGGAGAGGATGGCAGGAACCAGCACATCCTAAAAGTATATGCTGTGATTCACCTACAGCATTTCTATTTGCCACTGGCACTTCACACATCATAGCATCTTCTGGATCAAGTGACAGAGCAGTTTGCACAATAGCCTGAACCCCTGCAGAGACTTCTTTTATTCTAGACCTAACTGAAAATTAGCAGCTTTTCAGGTCATTTGGTAAATGGACTGTCGTAGCACACCCAGACAAGGAGTGTGTTGCCTCCAAAATCCAAAGGGGTGCACTAGGTAGTGTTCTTTTTTGGTTGTAGGAAAGGCCAGATGCAAAAGCTTATCCTTCATCTTAGAAGGGGTATCTTGACATGCCCCCTACCACTGGACGTCTAAAATTTTCACTGAGGTGGATTTTTGTAAGATTATTTTCCATCATCTGACATGCAAATATCTCAACAATATGTCTAGAGTAGTGTTATTTCCTGTTCAGTAAGTTCAATCAGCATATTTCCCAAGTAATGGGACCAGCATGACGTCTTATGTATATGAAAAGTGATGAAAGTCCCTATGAACTGTATTATGACATAGAACTGGAGAGTTGGTGTGCACTGGGTGGGAGAGTGAAGGTATATTTCTAGGCTTGCCAACTGAAAGCAAACTGCTTTTGGTGGCCTATACTAGCAAGTATGAAGAAAAAAGCATTTTACAGATCAATAGCTGCATACCAGCTGCCAGAGGACATGTTCATTTGCTCAAGGAGCAAAGTCACATCTGCAACAGCATTTGCAACAGGATTCACTACTGGATTAATTTTACAGTAATCCACTATTATTCTCCAAGATCTGTTTGTTTTCCACAGGCCAAATAGGTAAGGTGAATAAAGATGCAATAAGAATCACCACCTCTGCATCTTTGAAGCCATTGTTGGTGGCACCAGTCTCTACAATCCCTCTAGAGATGTGGTATTTCTTTTGCTCTACTATTTTTGTAAGTAATGGCATTTCTAGTGGCTTCCACTTGGCCTTTCCTACAATAGTAACCCTTGCTTTACAGGTCAGGGAACCAATCTGGAATTCAGCCAGTTGATTGAGGGATTCTCAATATATCTATTCCAATTAGGCATTTCAGAACTGGGAAAATACCCACAGGGTGGACTCAGGAAACTCTTGGACCCGTTATAATATAACCCTGAGTTTAAACTCTATTGATCACTTGGCCTCCATAAGATTTGTGTTATTATAACAAAATACCTGAAACTAGGTAATTTATATGCAATGGAAATTTATCTTCTTACAGTTATTGAAGCTGGGAAGTCCAAGATCAAGGCACCAGTAGGTTGGGTATCTACTGAAAGCTACATCTCTGCTTCCAAGATGATGCCTTGAATGCTGTGCTCTCACATAGTGGAGGGGGCAGAAGAGCAAAAAGGAGTCTACCTAGTTCCCTCTGGGCCTTTTATTATTTCAGCAGTTCCATCCAAGATGGCCCTGCCTTCATTACACAATCACCTCCTCAGGTCTCCACTTCCTAATACTATCACATGGGTGTTTAAGTTTCAACATGAATTTTGTAGGGGACACAAACATTCCAACCATAGTACTCCCATTCTGACTGGTGAACCACAGTGATATTTTAGGTCTCTAGGAATTAGTGCCAGCTCAGAGCCAGTGTCCAGTAACACTCTCAAAGTCTGACTATTTCCCTTTCCCTGATGCACGTTACTCCAGTGTATGTCTGTAAGTCTCTCCAGGGATAGTCTAGGAGAAAGATTGACAGTATATATTTTTGGCAAGTGTTCCAGGGTCCTTCCTCAAGGTGACCTAAACTCCCTTTCATTCAAGGAACTCTGAGTATGTAACGTGGCTCAAATCTAGGAACTGATTGAGGTGTTGTGACTCTGTTTTGATGATTCTAGTTAGACTTCTGTTCATTCAACCTAGAACTCTTTTGCTTATACAGATCAAGTAGAAGTTTCACAGACTGCCTATCTAATTCCTTTCTAGAGATACTAAGACTAACTGGCCAATATGTAGGTATATGCAGAGCAGTCTATTCTCATGATGGCTTTGACTCTGTTGTCCACACTATGGGCCCACACACACCTGGCTCTTCATAATTAAAAGCGCCTGTCATTTCTGGGACCAAATGATTCCATTGCTTTTGAGGATGCTGGTTCAGCGGTAGCAGTCTTCACTGTCATTTCTGATCTACAGAGAACTACCACAGAGTTATTTTAAGAAGCTGGGGCAACCCCCCCAAATTTATTTCTTGGAGTCATGGTGAAAGATATATCTTCTGGACCCTCTCAGAGTAGGCATGTAGTTTTCACATGAGAAATCCACTCTGCCATTCCAATATTCCTAAGCCTTTGGATACCTGCCTCTACAGTGTACCAAGACTGTTCTGACATCTCAGTTCACTTAATGTAGACCTATGCTTAGTTAACAAAGTATATTTTTAGAGCCCTTTCTAACCCTTTAAACTAAAACGTATATGAGTATTAAGCACTTCTCACTTGGAAGTCCACCATGATACTAATAATTAATAGTCAAATAAAAATATTTCAAGCTTTGATCACATTTATTATTAGATCCAATTTCCTCCAAAGATTTTTGTGAATTTTGAGGGGCTTGATTTTTTGTTTTCATCTTTTGCTCTGACTTCCCTTTCTTACTGAACTTTCAATCTCATTTTTTATCTTATTTTCTGTGGTTCTTTTTTTCTCTCTCTACCCTAAGTAAACCAAAATATGGAGCATCGTTCTTCTCTTTATTCTCCGCTAGATATTTTCTGCATATGGAATGGTGTGTATTAGGCTCAGGACAATGGAGGTAGGGTATTTTGCAACTGAAAACTGAACCTCTGGCTTTAATGTTGTTAAAAGTTCTCATCCTTCCTACCATGGGACCTGCTTCCTGGAGTTTTCTTTTTCTAACATCTTAGGCCTTTTCCATGGTGACAGACCCTCCTTGTGCCTTCTCTTCTTTCTGTATTTTCAACTTCTTCCTTTTCTTCCTTAGCTCCAAGCACCTTTAGCATCCATCTCTCTCAGGCTTTCCTGGACATTTCCAAATGCTCTCATTTTATAACAGATGACAATTTCACTTGTTATTTTTGCTTTCTTTCTCTGCTTTCTGACCAAATTTTCCCAAATGAGAATTTTTGTCATAAGCTATGAATCTCTTTATATAGTTTTTTCAAACCTGTATAAGGTTTAGTCTTCTAAGAATGTCTTTTTACATCTATCATTTCACTTGTTCTTCACATAACCCTTCAGGCTGACAGAGCCAGTAAAATTGTCACCAGTTCGTAGATGAAAAAGCTGAGGTCAGGAAAAGTGATATGAGAGGTCTCTGATCACCCAGCAAATGAACATAGACCAAGAAACATAGACCCAGAGATGGCAAAAAATCTTTGACATCATCATATCCAATGTCTCATTAGACATGGGAATCTTTTTGTACAGTATCCCTGAAATTTTCAGGAATGTTTGCCTGACATTGTTTAAGAGAGGAAAAATAAACACTGCCTCATGTATATGTACTGATATGCTCAATGAAGAGCACCATCAATCATTGTTTGATGAACATCTTCAGCACTGGAATGATTCCTGACACCCAGGGCTTCCTTAAGTAGTAACGTTGTCACACTTACACAGGGACTAGAATTGATACTTTCTACCTTTGTGAAGTGAATATAAGATGGAGACCTTTTTAAGTCAACTTGGAAGGAGTTCCTTGGCTATTAGAGGAATGGAGGCAGGGAGAGCCAGCCCTGACTCTGGTAGACTGCCTGCCAACATTAAATCTGACCACCTTTTGCAGGCCTGACATGGCTTCCTATTTAAGTTATATTTGCCTATTTTCCTCACCTCTCTCTCCACCAAAGCTAGATGATTCTCTGATATTGGATATCAGATTCGCTGGGTCTAAGTTCACTCAGTGGTTAGAGTTATCCATAAGGGAAGGTGGCACTGTTTTCTCCAGAAAAGGAGGTGCAGATTGGTGGCTTGATGAATGCAACGTGCCAGGGCAACGGATGATCCGTGGACTCCTCCACAGATGGGGGCTGAAATGGGAATCTTTTGAGTTCAGTGGTAGGGTATGGAGTAGAGCAAGGTAAAGACAAACAAACAAACAAACAAACAAATAACTGGGCTGGACTCTTTGATTTGCCAGTAGGAGTCCTCACTTCCTGCTCTTCTAGGATTATCTCCAGAATTCTTCTAAGTCATGGTGTCTTTTCTTGGCCCTCTTTTTGGGACAATGGTCTGCCCAACCTCCTTGTCCACTGGATCCTTCCTCGTTAAGCCTATCATTTTTGGGGTCACCATGTAGAGGAGGATCAGAAACTGTTCTGTTCAACCATAATCAATTAGTGACCCCTTGACTTTTTTTTACTTACACCTTTGACTTTTAGGAAAAAGACAGGAGAAGAATAAATCCGCTGTTTCTTTTCTTTCTTGCCCTTATTATGAGCTATACGTGGTCTTAAAAACTAAATCCTCAGCCAGTGACTCACGTGTATAATCCCAGAACTTTGGGAAGCCGATGTGAGTAGATCACCTGAGGTCAGGAGTTTGAGAGTAGCCTGACAAACATGGAGAAACTTCATCTCTACTAAAAATACAAAGTTAGCTGGGCGTGGTTGTGGATGCCTGTAATCCCAGCTACTTGGGAGGCTGAGGCAAGAGAATCGCTTAAACCTGGGAGGCTGAGGTTACAGTGAGCCAAGATCGCACCACTGCATTCCAGCCCAGGTGACAGAGTGAGACTGCATTTCAAAAGCAAAACAAAACAAAACAAAAAAGAAAACAAATGAAGACACCTAAATCCTCAAACTTGCTGGAACATCTTTTAGGAAACCCATAGATCCTTTCTGTGTTTTTCATCCATTTCCTTGGTATATATACTTTCTCTTCTGCTGTCTTGCAGGCTGAGTGCTCTTGGGCATTGTGCCACTTTTTTTTTTTTTTTTTTTTTTTTTTGTCATATTTCTTGACCTAAGCTTGGACTCTTAACTTCAAGGAGAGCAGCCAAGTGTCAAATTTGGCCTTTTCCAAGTCTTGCTTACAGAAGGCCCAGAAATCCCCTGAAGTGACTGGCAACACTGTCGTTGGGCCAAATGCAGAAGGCAGCTGCAGATGGTGCTGTAGAGAGATAGTGTGCGGAAGGCACCTCCCGCCAATCCTGGATGCCCGGGCCCAGCCAAACCACCAGACTCCTGGCTCCTAGTCAAGACCCCAGCCTTCCTCCATGAAGGCCGTATGGGATTGCATCCAGATACCTTAGGAGACTGTCTGGCAACCTGTTCCCCCAGCATGAGGTGCCTCCTTTCTCTGGCCTTGGAGCCAGTCAGCACCTAAGGGAAGAATGCCTGGCAGAATGAAAGCCTAAGGACCTGTTTGTGTATTTGCAGGCTTCAGTAGAACTCCACATTTCTCAGGCTTTTAGGTGAGGCTTTCTGTTCTTAAGTTCCCCTTCTGATGCCAAATATGTGGACCCTGGGCCTTTCACTTTGCTCTCTGAGATAGTCTCAGAACGACCCTCTGGGGACACGTTTGTGGTTTCAGTCTCTTCAGCATGGGTTATACTTTCCTCTGGAGATAACACTGCAAAGTTTTTTTGTCCATTCCTAGCTCAGTTCCTGTGGATCTGGTGAGGATCCTGCCTCCATAAGGAGAGTACAACTTGAGACTGGCCAGTCAGCACTTTCCCCCAGTCATGAGGATTGGGTCATTGGTGAGTACACAACCCAGGCCTTTTGCTTCAGGGTTGAACACACGCCTCAAATTGTCATAATTAAAGGAAATTATGCAGCTTATTATTAGCTCCTGAGGAAAAATGCTCAATTTTAAAGTGGATTTGAAGAAGAAAGACTAGAGCTGTTGGCACCACTTTGCCACCACATGGAGCCTGAGAATGAAAGCAACATGGTAAGCAGAGCCAAAAGAGAATGGCTGGGTCCCAATGGCATCATTTCAGCTCTGAGATCAAACATTAAAAATAAAATTATTTCTACCCTTGGATTTTTCTTTTCTGTTACATAGGACAAAACCTTATTTTTCTTACTAAAGAAGTTTGATTTTGATTTAAAGAGCCCTAAAATCTCCTCTATGTCCCCTCCAACTGTAAACTTGATGTATCTAGCCTTGTTTAAGGCAAAGTAATAAAATTTTTCTTTGCAATCCACGTCAAGATTCTGGAAGCTGAGTTTAGGCAAGAGAGTGAAATTGCTAGGTCCAGGGGTAAGCAAAAGTTCAGCTTTAGTATTTATTGCAGAAAAGTACCTGTTCAAGTGTTTTGCCCATTTTTTATTAGATTGGCTGCATTTTGTTATTGATTCATAGGGATTATTTATATATTCTGGCTACCAGTCCTTTGTCAGATATGTGTTTCACAAATATCTTGTCTATACTTTCTCTTTCACTTTTTAAATGGCATCTTTTGATAAACATTTTTTTTTTTTAAATTTTAACAAGTCCAACTTATCAGAGTTTTCTATTTTTCCTTTTTGTGTGCTGTTCAGAATGTTTTTTCTGATTGCAAGCAAAGTCGTGAAGATACTCTCCTCTTGTCTTTTAGAAATGTAATTGTTTTACTTTTCATGTTTAGGAAAACTATCTGGGTTCCTATCTGGAATTGATTTCTGTGTATGGTGTGATGTGGGAGTGAAATTAAGAAGTCTTGTATACCTTTGGTTTGTTTGTATACCTACAAATGAATGGTTTTATTTTAATGAAATTAAATGAATACAAATGTAAATGCTTTTTAAAACATTTTTATTTTCTAATTATTTCTGCTAGTATAGAAGAATACAATTTATTTGGTATTAACTGTATGTTTGAAAATCTTCCTAAATTCACTTATAAATTCCAACAATTTATTTGTAGATGCATTTGGGTTTTCTATGGAGAAGATTACATTTGCTGCAAATATGGTAAATTTCACCTCTTCCCTTCTAATATCTATTTATTTTTATTTATTTCTCTTGACTTGCTGTACTGGTAAGGTCTGCTAGTACAATAATGAATATGCATGGTGACGATGGACATCCTTAACTCTTTCCTGTTCTCAGGGAGAAAGCTGATTATTTTAACAGTATGTAAGATGTTTGTTAGATTTTTGTAGGTACTCTAATAGATTAATAAAGTTCCCTTCTATTCTTATTTTGTGAAAAGTTCTATTTTCAAATTGTGAATGAGTGTTAGATGTTATTAAATGCTCTTTTAACCTCTATTAAGGTGATCATGTATTTTTCTTTTTTATTTTATTAATGTGATAAATTATATTGCTTTTTGAGTGTTAAAACAAGTTCGTGTTTCTGATTATCTTTTCACATGCTGTTAGATTTAATTGGCCAGTATTTTGTTAGGGATTTTTACATCTGTGTTCATGAAAGAGACTAGTCTGTAAATTTATTTTACAGAATGTCCTTTGCAGGTTTAGTATTAAAGTTTTGCTGGTTTCACAAAATGAGTTTGAAAGTGTTCTATTAATATTTTTTACTATGCTCTAGGAAAGATTGTATAAAATTCATATAATGTCTTCATTTAGTGTTTGGAGTATTTCAATGGTATATTTATTTGGGCCTGGAGTTATTTTACAGAAAGTTTTATATTAAAAATTAATTTTTTTAATAGGTATGGAATTGTTTAGATTTTTTTCTGTTTCTTCTTGTGTTTATTTAAAGAATTATTACCAGGAATTGTGTCCATTTTACCTTTACATTTTCAAATGTACTGCCATAAAGTTGCTTACAATATTCTGTTAAAGTTTTCAATGTCTTTAGACTCTGTAATTATGTTCCATTTTTTATTTCTCACATTTGTATTCTGTCTTTGTTTTTGTTCATTTTGGTCATCTTAGGGGTTTATTGGTTAATCTTTTCAATTTGATTTTGTTGATATTTTCCATTATATGTTTGCTTTTTATTTCATTAATTTCTTCTGTTCTTATATTCTTTGTTGTAGTTTCTGTGGCTTTAATTGCTTATTTACTTATTTAAACCGAGTAAGGTCACAGTTTCCTGAGATGGGTGCTGAAATCATTGCTCTTCATGTTTTTTTTTATTATTATTTTTACTAAAATATGCATTTAAGATTATAAATTTTCCCCTACTGCTTCAGCTTCTTCCTGCCATATTGATAGACCATCTTTTGATTAAAATTCACTTCAAAATATTTTCTAATGTCAATTGTGATTTATTCTTTGACCCATAGAGTATTTGGAAGCATATTGTTTCATTTCACAACACTTGGATAATTTTTGAGTTACCTTTGTCTCTGATTTCTCACTTAGATTCATTGTTGTCAAAAACTACATTGCATTAAAGTCTATTTTGTATAATATAAATAACCCCATCAGTTTTCTTTTGGTAAATGCTTTCATGAAGTATATTTTTTCATCTTTTCACTTTTAAACTTTCTGTTTCTTTATATTTAAATCATATGTCTCTCATGAAATACATAGTTTGGCTTTGTTATTCATCTAGCCCAACAATCCATCTATTCACCAGAGTGCTTGGTCCATTTACATTTAATACAACTGGTACATTAGGGGTTAAATCTACAATCTTGCTATTAGTTTTCTGTTTATCCCCTTTATTCTTTGTCCGTCTGTTCCTCATTTTTTATCTTCTAAGGATTAATGACATATTCTTATTAGTGAATTTATCTTATTAGATATAAGGATATAAGTAGATATTTCAGTAATTACTTTAGATTTTACAATACTAATCCTTGACTTAGAGCAGAGTCTGTCTTAAATCTTTTATTCTCTTTGTGCCAACACAAAGATCTTAGAATACTTATTTACATTCCCCTCCCACTGCCTTTTGTGTTAGAATAGTGTGCATCTTTATTTATTTATTTATTTGTTATTATTTTTTGAGACATGGTCTCTCTCTCTGTTGCTTTGGCTGGAGTGCAGTAGTGTGATCACAGTTCACTGCAGCCTCAAACTCCTGAGCTTGTGTTCCTTCTGCCTCAGCCTCCAGATTAGCTAGGAATACAGGTGTCTGTCATAATGCCCAAATAGTTTTTTAAATTTTTTTGTAGAGACAGGTTCTCACTATGTTGCCCAGGCTGGTCTTGATCTCCTGGCTTCAGGTTATCCTCCTGCCTCAGCTTCCCAAAGTGTTGGGATTATAGGCATGAGTCACTAAGCCCAGCCTACATTTTAATTCTACACAGCTTTTAATCACCATAATACATTAATATTTATGCTTTTTTTTTTTTTTTTTTTTTTTTTTTGACAGAGTCTTGCTCTGTTGCCCAGGCTGGAGTACAGTGGCACCATCTGGACTCACTGCAAGCTCTGCCTTCCAGGTTCACACCATTCTCCTGCCTCAACCTCCCAAGTGGCTGGGACTACAGGTGCCCACCACCACGCCTGGGTAATGTTTTGTATTTTTAGTAGAGATGGGGTTTCACCATGTTAGCTAGGATGGTCTCTATCTCCTGACCTTGTGATCCGCCCTCCTTGACCTCCCAAAGTGCTGGGATTACAGGCGTGAGCCACCGCACCCGGCCTATTTGTGCTTTTAAAAGTTAATATTAACTTGGATTTGCCCACATTTTTACCATTTCCTGAGCTTTTTAACCTTCCTAATTTAATATGCTTTCATCCGGGATAATTTTTTTTTCTGCCTAAAGAATTCCTTATAGTGTTTATATTAATGGTGATGAATTCCCTCTGTGTTTGGATAAAATGTCTGTCTCTCTTTGAAAAAAAAACTGAAGACCATTTTTACTGGGTATATAATTCTAAGTTGTCAGTTACTTTCTTTCAGCACTTAAATGATATGATTTTGATGTCTAGTGTCTTACGTTAGAGAATTATTTTTGCCTTGTTTCTTTGAAAGTCATATATGATTTTAATTTGAATACTCTTTTAAAAAAATAAACTTTAATTTTAGAATATTTTTAAATATACAGAAAAGTTACACTAATAGTACAGACAGTTATTACATAGTATTACATAGCCCATGCCTAATTTTCCTGTTATTAACATGTTACATTAGTACAGTTGGTTATACACCAATATTGATAAGTTATTATTAACTAAAGTCTATATGTTATTCAAATTCCTTAGTTTTATAATTTATTTGTTCCTGTAGCCCATCCAAGATGTCATATTGTATTTAGTAATATGTGTCCTTGAGCTTTTGTTAGCTGTGGCAGTTTTTCAGGCTTTTTCTTTTTTCTTTTCTTTTTTTTTTTTTTTGATGATCTTCAATTTTGAGGAATACTGGTCAGGTATTTTGTGGATATCTCTGAGTTGGGATTTGTCCTACATTTTTCTCAAGATTAGAACAAAGTCATGATTGTTTAAAAGGAAAATCACAAAGTTAAAGTATCATATCACATTAAGGGTACATGTTATCAATATGACATAAATGTAGATGTTAACCTTGACCATCTGGCTGAGGTAGTGTCTGTCAGATTTCTCCAGTGTAAAGTTATTGTTTTTTCATATTGTACTCTTTGGAAGAAAGCTGTTAGTTGCAGTCCATACTTAAAGAGTGAGGAGTTATGCTCTACCTCCTTGAGCTTGAAGCATCTATGCAAATTATTTGAAAATATTCTCACAGATTGATTTCTTCTTACATGTCTATCTATCTATCTATCTATCTATCTATCTATCTATCTATCTATCCATCCATCTAATCATGTGTTTATATCAGTATGAATCCTTGGATATTTTAATACTTTCAGTATAATCAAATGCCACCTTATCTTTTTGCTGAGACTATTCCAGCTTTGGTCATAAATAACCCTTTCTGATGACCCCTGGGTTCATATGTTCTTTTGCCATATCACCATTAATGTAGTTTTTTTGGTTTATTTGCTTGCTTTAGCACCTGCTTACTCTCTTGACTACAAGATGCATCTATAAATGTTTCTACATGTACCCATATACATGATATCACCAAGTTGATGTCTTCATCTGAACACTTTTAAGATTTTTTTCTTTTTCTTTGATTTTCAGCGGTTTAACTATAATGTACTTAATTATGGCTTTCTTTTTATGTATTCTGTTTGGGATCCTTAGAGCTACTTGAATGTGTGGCTTGATGCCTTTCAATGATTTGGGAATATCTTTGGTCATTATCTTTTTTCTCTCTCTCCTCCATTATTGAGACTTCTATTTCATATATATATATATGAGTTACTCACATAACATCTTATATATATTATTATATATTAGATTTACTTAAATAACTTCCTATATATGTTAGATTTATTTACCCAGTTTTGTAGGTCTCTTATGGAAATGTCTGAATCTTTTGTTCTCATATGTTTATGGACTTCTCTCTACATATTTTTTCTTTATCTTTTAGGTTTTTTAAACTATAAAGAATACTGAGTCAATACTTTATCTTTCAATTTAGTAATTCTTTCTTTTGCATGGTCTAATTTTATATTAACTCCTTCTCTTAAATTATTTTTCAGTGATTTTATTTTTTTCTCAACTCAAAAATTATTTTACTTTTTGTAGCCAGATTCCAATCTGTGAGAAAGTGCACTATATTTTCATCTATTTTCTTGAATGGGTTAATCTTAGACATTATTAAATCCTTGTCTGCTGTCTACAGCCATCCAAAGCCCTTATTTAGATAAACTATAGAGGTTTTGGATAAGTTCTCATTCTCCAGCAGACATTTAATTTTCTCTAGGTGGACAGTTAGACTATAAGAAAATTATCTTGATCCATTCAGTCAGTATTAGTGTATTTCCACCTCCCCCTAACTCCTGAATCTCAACTGGAACTCTAGTTTGTTTAAAAAGACCCCACTTTCGAGCCAGGCACGGTGGCTCACGCCGCCTGTAATCCCATCACTTTGGGAGACGAAGGCAGGTGGATCACGAGGTCAGGAGATCCAGACCATCTTGGTCAACATCGTGAAACCCTGTCTCTACTAAAAATACAAAAATTAGCTGGGCGTGGTGGCAGATGCCTGTAGTCCCAGTTACTCGGGAGGCTGAGGCTGGAGATTCACTTGAACCTGGGAGGCAGAGCTTGCAGTGAGCCGAGATTGCCTCACTGCGCTCCAGCCCGGTAACAGAGGAAGACTCCATCTCAAAAAAAAAATAAATAAATAAATAAATAAAGCCCCCAGTTTCCTCCTCTATAAAATGTGGGTCATTGTAGAAGCTATCTCATAGGGTTGTTATGAGACTTGAGTGGGTTAATATTCATAAGGCCCTTAGAATAGTACCTGGCATGTAGTGTTATGTAAGTATTTGTTAATTAAATTTTAATACTTTATTTTAAAAATTAAGCTTTTTAATGACAGCAAGCAATGTCCTTAACAATATCCCCAAAATATGTACTATTGCACGTTTCATTTTTCTGGTTTGTGTGTGTACATGACTGTGCACATATGTGTGTACGATTGTGTGTACTCACACAAAACATTTTGGTAATATCTCTTTACTCAGATCTCTGACTTATGCCCACAGTTCAGTCAAGTTAAAACAGCTGTGTAGATGTCTAGAGAATTATCTCTCTGGTGATTTTGAATGATCCAGGTGCAAATAAAAAACATCCAGAGTAATCAATTTCAAACTATGATCTCTGGCATCTTCTCTGCTGGGAATTCGAACCAGGAGGGAAGAACAAAACAGAGATGGATGAGGTTCTTACTCCTTCTTTCATTTCAATCAGAAGAGCTCATAGCTACCTCTTTTATACTTGAACAAACATTTCCATGATTAAAAAACATTTAAGTACAACTGCTCTCAGGGATGATTTGAGTCTGTGTGTCTCTGAGACAATTATCTAGAGGTGTTATTTCTCATCACCAAATCTTGATAGATTTTGGTTAAAAAGTGAGTTCAAGTTTGTTGTCCTCAGCAAAAATATGGGATGAACTTTTTCCAGATTAAGGGGTACATCATGTATTTTGATAACCAACTTGTTACGTTAGGTTAAAGCTTTCTTTTGAAAATTATGGATAATAATTTTAAAAGGCATTCCAACTCCACACCACACCAAGGATGCTGAAGGAGAACCTGCAGAGTGGGTCAGCACATTCGTCAAAGACTGTTTGGAACTTACTGTAATACGTTAGACTTACAGTTGATTGAGGTTCCCATATTCTCTGACCTAGAGAGCCACAATGCGTTTAACCTGGAAAATGCTCACTGCGGACATTGCCAAGTATCCACCTGGCTTATAAAAACACATCAAAGGCCCATCATATAGCTAATGGTGAAAAATGCTGACTTCATTCTAAGTCTATAAAGTAGTAATGGCCACTCAAAAAAAGGGTACGCTAAAACGTTAAATCTATACATTGGTTGTACGATATGTCCCAATTTATCACAGGCTTACAATTTTTAAAATTGCGTCTTAAAATCAAAGAAATATGGCATCTGCAAATGTGTGCTCATAGATAATATGTAGAATTATAGACTGTAAGCAATTTAATATTGGAGAACATTTGTTGGACATGATAATTTGGGCTTTGAAATAAGTTACCTTTAATTGTCAGACAGTAATTATCTGTCATCCATGGAGCAATACTTAAGATTATACGATCATTGTAGAGAACAATATTTATAATTATAGAATAATATTTATCTTTCTAGATTAATTGAGATCTAGTTCATTCAGAAGTCAAATTTAATTATTGACATCAATCACTGTCAAAAGAAAAGTTTTCCAGTTCCTGTAAGATAATCATAATTTATTTTTTCCTTTTATTTCTAGCATCTCTTCTTTTGATTTTGTTCTCGCCTTGTTCCATTGGTTAGAATTTCCAGAACAATGTTAAATAATATTGTTTAATAGAGTTCTTCTTCATCTTTCCCTGATTTTGATGGAACTATCTTTATAGATTCACCATTAACTATGACACTGGTAGTTATTTTGAACATTTTCTTTATCATTCTGGAGAAATATCTATCTCTAGTTTACTAAGATATTTAAAAAGTAGAAAAAGAAGCACAATTTAGTCCAAAGTGTTTTGTAGCATCTATAGCAATCATATAATTATATAATCATATTTTTCTTACTTATCATATTAGCACCTTATAATATTAACAATTTGAATATTAAGTTTCACCTAGAATTTATGATTTTAAAAGCACCTAGAACTATTCTGCAAAGGGAATCAGTTGCTCTGTAAATTACCTATGACAAGTTTCTAACCCCAGGCAGCCAGTCTCTATGTGCCAGCATGTGGTTGGTGTCTCAGGGACCAGAGACTAATTACAATAGTGTCAGCCTGGCCTGGGCACCATTAGGAGGTCAGACCTGCCAGAAGAAATCAATTATAAAAGATGAACCTTCCTTGGATGTGTTTGGTGCCACCGCCCACTCCAAGGCCTGAGACCTTACTTGCTGGTGCAAAGATCATGAATGCCAGAGCCTGTCATTTGTACACTACTTGGCACTGACCTTCCCTCCCACTCATCTTTGTTTTTCTGTTCAGCACAGAATTAATGATAAGATGAGGGGAGGATGTGGAGATAAGGTTTCCTTTTTAACGGAGACTCTGGCTTCAGCCAACAAAGCAGATTGCAGACAATTTCAGTAATCCCCCAGCAGAAAACAGGCATGTGTGCACATTTGCACACATATTCTCAAAGATTACACACATACTCATACACTTATATCCTTCTCCTCACATTAAGAGATGAGTTGAGCATAGTAAGGGCTTACTATGGGCTTGTTTCATGAATGAGTAAGTGAACTCAGTTGTCCAAGAATGTCTTCATACTCACTACTCACATACACTCATAGATGCAAAAGTAGGAGGATACCCTCCCAACAGCTTCCCACACACATACCAAGGCTCTCATGGACCTCTCTAAGCCAAGCTGGGTATCCTCAGAAGTCTCTGCAACAGTTAGGTTGCAGATTTCAAGGTTTCAACGTTGGGGATTAAATCTCAATCTGAA